>NW_006159539.1:1056403-1065428 GCF_000334495.1 Tupaia belangeri chinensis | reverse complement strand
TCAGAGATGCCTTCTGGGTGAGTGAGGGTGGCCCGGCGCTGGATGGGCGCAGCGGCCAGGGAGGACCAGTTCCCCGGGCCGCTGGTGGGGACAAGAGGGTGTCAAGTTAGTTGATTTTTGTTCTGGACTGTCGTGGAGGTGGCTTGGGTCACTGTTCCTTCAGAGTGGAAAGACAGGGCATCCTCAACCTGGGGTGGATTTCTCTCCAAGGTCAACGCCACCCATGAGGGATCTCCCGAGGTCACTCCCAGGGCAGGTGTCTCCTCCGGGAGGCCCCTCTCTGCAAAGCAGGAACTTTTTAGGAGTCTCAGAGTGCGTCCAGGCGCGAGGAGGAGCTGGGCAAGTCACTTTGTGACTCTGGGCCTCAGTCTCTCCATCTTTAATGGAGATAAACAGACATACCACCTGGGTAGGAGGAGTAAGCCGGGTGATCTCAAGTACTAAAGCTTCTTGCATCTTAAATGTGAATCCCCTCCCCTTCCTAACCTGTAACCTCGGCCCTGGCAGACCTGAGAGGCACTTCTGCAAGGTGGCTGGCTGGGCAGTCCCTTGCCTGTGGGCCTAAATTCAGCACGGGCATTACCCGTCTGGTCCTAGAACTCAGAGCAGCTGGCCTGGGTGAAGGGAAGGTGGCTGGAGCCTTCAAGGCCAGGTGGCACCCCGGCTGCTGGCTGTTGCCAGCTGTCCTTCCACATCCCAGAGGGGTGCTCCACACCTCTGGCTGTCCCAGTGGCTCCTGGGGAAAAGCGGAGACCGCTTTGGTCAGAGAATGTGTGATTCCGAGGGGGCCGCCTCAAACCCGAGAGGGTTCACTGGTTCTCTGCTCAGCTGGCTCTGCCCCGGCCAGTGTTCCAGCCCTGCCTGGCCTCTTTCCTGCAGCCATAGCCAGGAGGGTGAGAGCGAAGGAACCAGGCCTTGCTGCCTTCCTGGCCAGCTCTGCATGGGCCCGTGGCCTGCTGCCCCCACTGACTGCACAGTGGAGAGGGTTCTGCCTGGGGACGGCATCCTTAGCCTCGGTGGGCCTCAGTTTCCCCATGTCCACAAAGAGGGAGTGGGACCAGCCCAGAGAGGCCAATGGAAACACAGCTGCGAGGCCTGTCGGCAGTACCAGGCACTGGGGTGCCCACAGCCCGGGCTGGCAGCTGGACCCAGGGTGGGGGTGAGGATGAGTCACCACGTTGCTGCCCTGACTTGGAGCTCGAAGTTGGGGCAAGGGCTGGGGCTGGAAACCAGGCTGTTGTGGAGCTCAGGGAACCCTGACCATTTTACCACCAGGATCTCGTCCCAGTCCAGGGCCTCCAAGAGTAAAGCCACAACACAGGACATAGGCAGGGTCTTCAAAAGTTCATGGAAGACAGGTACCATGGAAACAAATGCATGGATTTCAAGAATTTGTGCACCAAAATAAACTGCCACCTTAATTCCTTGAACTTTTCGAGTCCCCCTTGCCGAGAGCGGGGTGTAGTGGTAGCACCCCAGCTCCGCACCAGCCACCCTCTGGGCTTCACCAGCCGCCTCTCTGAAGCTGGCTACTCGGACTGAGGACACAGCTTCCTGGAGAGGCCTGTGTGGGCAGACAGGAGCCTGCAGGAGCTGCTCACATGGCCCAGCAGCTGCCCTCAAGGTCCCTGACAGCATCACCTGCCCCAGGGCTCTGGACTCCAAGCCCCCTTACAGCCCAGCCCGGCCCGGCCCAGGGTAACAGCGAAGTATCCTGAGTGCCGAGATGCGCCAGACCGTCCCAGGACTGAGTGTTCACGTCTTACCCTCACAAGACCCCGGATGGAGATGTTCTTGTACTCCGATTACTCAGCGGAGGAAACGGGCTCAGAGAGCTTCGGGGACTTGCCCAAGGTCACACAGCTGGGAGTGAGCCCTGGCAGGCTGGCCCAAGGGCCCCAGTCACCCAGTATCATGCTGTCTCTCTCTCCCGGGAGGGCCGCACTGACTCGAGGTCCCAGAACCCAGGGCAGGGAAATAGAGGAAAAACTCTCTGCCCTCCCGGAGAGGTAAGATCAGATGAGGTGGAGAAGACAGGTTTTGCCACTCGTTTGCAGACAGAGCTGTAATAGGAAAAGGCTATTGCCCCGGCTGCAGCAGGCATACCAGACGCAGAGGCCGTGCGTGGGCCTCCTTCCCGGCTCCCACCCCAGCCAGGGCACCCACAGCAACCTGGCAGTGTGCTGTTTGGAAAGAGCGGGATCCTGTTTGGTATCCTAGCACTTCGGTTATCTGACAACCTCAGCCATCCAGAGCCCAGGTGTGAACTCACCCTTCCCAGCTGTGCGCGCAGAAGGCCGGGGAGCGAAGTGGTTTCTGAGGGGGCACAGATGATGCCGCCGAGCACCTGGTCAAAGTTCACAGACTCGGAGGCGATGCCCACTGCTTTCAGTCGTGGCCTAGGAACTGTCATTTTACACACCACCTTAACAAGCAGAGTACCCGGATCTATTTTATGTTTCGGTTTTGCTGTAGGGCACATGTGCCCACCAGAGGGAAGGAAAGTGAGAGGGCACACCCTGGGGGTATAACCATGCTGCAGTCCCTTCTCCACATTCCTCCGGGATTTCTGGCACACACGCACGCGTGCTTGGCCTGATTTTTAAGCCGCCAGGTCTGGGACTAGAACTGCACAGTTGGCCTTCACCTCCACGCCACCTCTGGTCCACACCCGGCATCTTTCAACCTATCCACCTGGTGACTAGCAGGGTCTGCAGACAGTGGGTGAAGCGTCTGTGGGTGACCTGTACCCTCACAGGCAGTTGTGCCCATGCCTAGTAGCCTGGTGGCAGGAGACAGACAGACATGCTGCAAGGCAGATGTCACGGCTCAGATGTGGTGGGAGCCTCTGGCGTGGGAGCAGTCATGCTGTCCCTCGGCAGGCCTGCGTTCGCAGTTCTGTCCTGCGGCCACCTCGTGATTATTTATAGCCTGCTCTTCGCTGCAGTGGAGCATGAGATGCAGGCTGCCCGGGGAGTGAGGGGCGGCCTAGCCGCAGGAGGAAGGGACCATTTGATTTCTGTTGCACACGGCAGAAAGCACCTCCGCTCTGCAGGAAGTCTGTGGCTGAGCCTCAGAGCGGGACTGTCAGTGAGGCAAGGCTGAGGTGACAGTACCAGGTATCCAACTTGAAAGAGCCTTAGATCTTACATAGCCTGCCGAGTCAGAGGGTGTGGAGGCCTGTCCCCGCCCCAGCCTGCCAGGGGCTCTGTCCCCTCAAGCAGCGCCTGGGTGCATCCTGGCCCAGGGCTGGCGGGTGGGCCACTGTGAAGCAGACGGTGCTGGAATGAATGAATGGGTGGCACACGTCTCCACGGTCCACTGCCTTCCCGAGCCCGTTTCTCCTTCACTTCACCTCAGTTATGTTCTACGACTTTCAAGCTACCAGGGCTGGAACTTGAGCCTTGGTCAGCCATGTGGGATTCAGGGATTGAGCTTCCTTCAGCACTAGGCTATGGGGCTGGCCCATCAACACGTATTTTTCAGCAGGGCTGTCTCGAGTTGGTCCAAGTGGCACACCTGAGCTTCCCCTCCTACCTCCAGTCAGGTGGCTGAGACTGTCACCCTCAAGGGAGTCACAGTCCCGCCTGGAGCGGGAAGGTCCCACGGGGCCAGGCAAGGGGTGCACAGAGCAGAGCAGTGCGGAGCTGTGCCTTCGCCCCGACCCCCTCCGGGTGCCCGGCTGCCTGAACGTCCAATGGCCTTTGCAAACTTGTCACTGGACACTGTTTCTTCTGTTAGAGAGACAGGCAGGCATCCCCAGCATGGTCTTCACACCCATCCCCAGCCTCCACTGGCCCGGAACACTGGCACGCGCATCCCTGGTGTGTTTTGCACACACGCCGGGAGCCTTCCCACACAGGGCAGTGTTACAGAGCATTACATTACTTCTGCTTCATCATCCAGGCCCTCCCCCTTCCGAAGAGAGGAAGTCTAGTTTTAAACCTGGTTTTATTTACTCATTTTAAAGTTTGACCAGGACAGAGGGTGCATGTGCTTGAGAGAGGGAGGGAGAAAGTGCCTCTCGGTGGGGAGTGGCCATGCCAGTCCTTTCTCCGTTCCCCCCTGCTTTGGGGATTTTGAGCACGCACACACACACCCGGCATGTTTCCCAAGCAGGTCTTGAAACTCATGGTTGGCCATGTAAGACCGACTTTCCTGGTCTCCAGGATGGGGGCCAGCTCTGACCTGGTTTTATTGAGATCCATATCTTATCTTTTATGAGGTAGTGAAAAGAAAACAGGAGAAAAGTATGGGCCTGAGAAGACGGAGCCATATATGCTACAGAGACCTCTAGTCCTTGGGTAGGAACGCCCATGGGGTTCTGGGGTGACCAGGCCTGAACTTTTTCCTAGCCATGTGCTCACCTTCCTCCCTTCGAGGCAGGCCTCCAGCTTCGTCTGAGAGCCAGGCTGGGGGGAGCTGGGCCCCCAAGCCCACCTGGCAGGCACAGCTACTGCGGCAGGGAGAGCTCACCAGGGCCACAGCGGGACTGAGGCCTGGCCCGGCCCTACCCTCTGCCTGCTCAGCTGCTGTGCCTCTTCCCGTTCCCTAGCCAAGACTGAGGTTCCCCTTTAGGAGGCTCCAGTCAGGGGCCCCACTTGGCCTGTCCTAAGCTGTCTGTCCCCATCCGTCCTGGGACATCCAGAGAGGCTACCATTTGCTGGGCCCTTGTTCTGGCCAGTGCACTTAAAGCCAGATGCGCACCTTCTAAAGGGGCAAAATCGATTAATGTAAGGGCCTAAAAAGGAAGTGAAAAAAGGGCGGAAAATAGGAAAAGACGCACCCTGAGTCTGATCGCACAGGCGACTGCTGGTATTCTACTGTGCTGCCGAGAGACTGTTCTACGAAGATGCAGGCATGTTGTACACGCACGCTAGAATTCTTCCTCCCCTTTTTCCTAGCATTAAACAACATTTTAATTGCCAGAGGGCGTGCGTGCTTGTCAGAGACACGGAAAGGGAGAAGGTACCCCCACGGGGCACGGTCACACAGCAATCCCTCCCTCCTGTCAGGATTTTGAGCACGCACACACATCTGGCACGTTCTTCAGGTTGCTGGGGCTGGGATTCAAACCTGAGCCTAGCCATGTGAGATCTGGCTCCCTTAACTACTAGGCTACGGGGTCTGCCCTACATTTTTATTTTAAACTGTGGTAAAATACTCGTAATGTAAAAGTCACGTCTTACCCGTGCTAAGCGTGAGCTCCGCCGTGTCCATCAGTCCGCCCGTGCTGTCGTGCGGTGCTGCTTCGTTCAGCGTTCACTCTGTGCATCCGTTGGTGCAGTTCCTCGGCTTCATCCACGCCGCCGTCAATGGCCGCGCATTCTCCAGCTTCTGGGCTTGGCGGACATGCTTGGATGACTTTTCCAGCCCCTGCTGATGGACATCTAGGTTACTGCCCATCATTCATGACTAGACAGTGACGCAATGGGTGGATCTTTGAATGTAAAGGTCTTTCCCTCAAGGGTTAGTTCCAGGGGTAAATCATCTGGAGGAGGCCCTTCTGGAGAAAGGTGGGACTGGTTTTTCAACCCCTAGTGCCCACAGCCACCCTGAAATTCCTCATAGCCCTGCGGTTGGGCAGGAGCCTTTTTACACAGGAAAGAGGGACTGGAGTGGCCTGGATAAAGCTGGGCCCAGGGGCAAGGCCCTATTAGGAACTGGAGCCTGTTTCAAGACAGGCTTCTATGGCCTTGAAGGCCAGGCCAAAGGCTGAGGATTGGGCCTCTGGAGCCACAGGGCCTGTGGACTGCACAGGACGTGGAGGGCGGCTCCTGCTGTCCGGCCTTTCTCACCACCTGCTGCCTCTATGCCTCCCTGGCCACAGCTGTGGGGACACAGAGGACCTCGCTGTCTACACCGATAGGGAATGCCCTTTAAGACCTGGGGTTCCGTATAAAAGGCACAGAGCCTGATAGTGTGTGTAGTGTGATCTGTTGTGAAAAGGGGAGGGTAGCGTTTGAATGGTTCCAGACAGCAGATCTCTGGAAGACGCACAGGGAACTAATTAAAAGTGGTCCCCTGTGGGGACAGCAGAGAAAGGAGATCGATGAGGGACAGGCTGGTAGCCGTGGGCGTTTTCACGGTATACAGCTTCACACGGTTTGACTCTGGAAGCATGTCCATGTGTTACTGAAAGCATTAAACAATTAAAGATGAAAAAGAGGACACTTATTTTAAGTTCCATAACGATCTTTTTCCCTGAGTCCCAGCTACTTAAATCATCCCCAGAGGAGCCGCAGCAGTGTCATTTGCTGAGTGCCTGTCATGTGCCAGCATGTCACGGCCATGCTACGTGTGCCCCAAGCTCACCCTGCAGGACGGGTCGTCAGTGGCCTCCTGTCTTCACGGTGGAGCTACAGCACAGGCAGATGGAGACCGGGCTGAGGTCACAAGCACGGGTCGAGAAGGGACCCCCCGCCCCCAACTCAGGTCCATGGACTCCCTCACTCTGTCCCTGAACTCAGAGAAGGGCTGATTCGTTGTGGGCTCTGTAGATGAAAAGTGAGCACTCTACCCCTGAACATTTGATAGGTTTGGAAGTAAGGTGATTTTCCTATCCACAATCCCCCCTTAATGTTATGCAAGTAAAGACAAGAGACCTCTAAAAAAGTTCGTGGGTAATGTGCATTATAAAAATAAATGCATGAGAGGCCAGAAAGTGGTGTGGTGATTAGGGAACTGGACTCTCACATGGCTGACTGTGGTTCGGGTCCTGGACCTGATGGCTTGCTTTCTCACTTTCTCTCTCTCCCCTTTCCTCCTTGGTCAAGTTAAAATAAATCAAGTTAAATAAAATAATTCTTTAAAAAAATAATAAAATAAATCCATGGGCTCGCCAGAGCCGTGATAGTTAATATAGCTGAATCCCACATGGCCAACCGTGCAATTCAAGTCCTGGGCCCAGTGGCTCAAAAAACATGCTGAGCACACATGTATACCCTGAATCCCAAAAGGATAAATGGGATAAATGGAGATTTGGGCATGACTGTCCTCCAGGGGAGGTACTTTCTCACTTTTCTTAGTCTCTTTCCATCAAGCACATGTACTCGCTAGTAAATTAAAAAAAAGAAAAGAAAAGGAAAAAAAGAGGACCAGCCAGAGGTGTGGAGGTTAAGGCAGCTGGATCCCACATGGTTGACTGCTATTTAAGTCCTGGACCCAACAGCTTGAAAAACGCACCAGGTGTGTGTACATGGGCCCCAATTCCTGAGAGGAGAATGGAGGAGACAGGGTCGTGGGTGGCTATCCCTCCAGGACATGAATTCTTACTTTCCCTCTGTCTGGCAAGCACATGCACCCCATAGTAAAGGAAGGAAGGAAAAAGAAGACAGACATGAATTTCACATTGTTCTGCACTAAAATAACTCACACTTTTGCTTCCATTTTTCCATGACCTTTTGGAAGCCCCCTTGAGTAGCTCATATGCATCATTAAAGTTTTATTTGTCCTCGCGATGACTCCTGGTCACGATATAATTATTGTTCGTCTTTGCGGGGTACAGTTTTTGTGTGTGCAACTTTTCAAAGCGTGCCTACGGCATACAGTAAGTTGAAGGTGCAGACCACGTGTCTTGTCTGACGTGGAACCTGCACTGTGCTGTGCACAAAGGAAAATATTCGGAAACAAAACCAAGCAGTTCTTGCTTTCGAGGCCAAACCCCTTGCACATTCTGAGCACACTTTGTGATACCTGTGTTCCCTGGGGGCCCAGGGCTCGGTTCCTCTGTGCCCGGTACAACCACCGAAGGTGTCGGAGGACTGCGGAGGTTTGTGGTCTTGCTCGCTGTGCTCTGGTGATGCCCACAGATGGTCCCTCCAGGATTTACTGACGAGTGTCCTAGGTCAAGAACTTTTACCTTAGTGGAAAGATTCACTTCTTCATGACCCAGTCCCCAGGAACTTGTAATTCTCCTGGCATCTACACAGAGCCGGGGCTGCCCTGGGATGGAGGAGAAGGGAGGACCTTGGAGGGGGGCTGAGGTTTGGGAAAGGGCAGATGAGCGGATGACACACTCCGGGTGGAAGGCACGGTGTGAGCAGGTGCGGGAGGACAGGTCTCTGGCCAGAGCTTGTGCAAGCGCCTGGAGGAAGGGAAGGCCCCAGCTGGATTGTGAAAGGCTCTGCCCTCGCGGGGGGCAGGCTCTTTCTCCTGCCTCTTTGTGCCTTCGTAGGTGGCTGTTTCCTCTCGTGCAAAGTGTGGAGGCGGCAGGCTGTGGGCGGGATGCCCTCCCTCCTCACCCGGCGCTGGCTGACGCCGCAAACCACACGATGGAGGGAACTTGGGGTGGAAACGGAACCTGCCTCAGCCTAAGCTAGAGCGGTGCCCTGGCCTGTGCAGCCAGGGCTTCCCTCCGGGCTGGCTCCGGAAGGTCCCGCCCTCGCAGGCTGTCAGTCCCCCTCCTCCAGGTTCAGAACAGAACAGGCTTCTCTGAGGCCTCGCCTGCCCCATCGCCCCTGCTGGGTGGCTCTGGAGAACCATTTCCTTTTTCTGCACCTCTCGTTTCCAGATTTGTAGGATGCTGGGGTGAAGCTCACCTAACAGGAAGGTTTTGAAGATGACGCGGCTCAGGGCAGGGGTGGGGACCATATCCTCCTGCTCACAGTTAGTTAGCAAACTGGAAGTAGCCCTCAGGGTGAGCCTTCTGACTTCCAGAAGGCCTCCTCCACTGTGTCCACCATCCTACTAGACCCCACCATTAGAGTCATCCCTTCGATTTCAAGTACCTCGATAAATCTGTTGTCTCACTTAATTCCAGCAATAGTCCCATAAGGTTGGTATTCTTACTTGTTTTACAGAGAGAGAAGTGAGGCTTGCAGAGGGGAGGTGGGCCTGGAGGGGGCCGTGAGGATAAACTTCAGGGCTCAGCTTAGGCCTGGCTGCCATCTTCCCAGACTTGGGTCAGAGAGCGTTTGGGGGTGAGTGGGAGGGTGTGGCATTTTACAGAGGCTTGGCATCCTGAGCAATGAGTGACGGAACAGGCAGGGGGGTGACAGCCCCTTCCGCTGCTATTGACAGGCTG
>NW_006159539.1:1052727-1056352 GCF_000334495.1 Tupaia belangeri chinensis | reverse complement strand
ACAGTGGGAGCGCCAGAGAGTGCCAGCCAGTGCAGGCACGGGGTGGCCTGATGGACTACTCAGGGCTTCCCAGCTGCGGAAACAGGAAGCAGAGACTGGTCCGTGCTGGGGAGGAGGAGGGTGATGGGCTGAGGCACGAGCGTGCTTGACACATGCAGGATAAACCTGGGCAGCTGTGGGCTGGTTAGGGCGTCCAGGCGGACAGCAGCTGAAGGTAAGGGCAGAAGTAGGGAGGGCCAGCCCAGAGTGCTGGCACCGAAAGCTGCAGCCCACGTGGCTGGAGCCCACATGGCAGTTCAAATCCTGCCCTGGCAGCTGGGAAAACACACCGGGCACGTGTGTGCATGTGTCCTTGCTCAAAATCCCAACAGGGGCCAGCCAGGTGGCACAGTGCTTAAGGCAGCTGGGTGCCACATGACTGACTGCAGTTTGAGCCCTGGACCGGGTGGCTTGAAAATCACGCTGGGCACATGTGCGTGCTTGCTCGAAGTCCCAAGAGTAGAGCAGAGGAGAAAGGACTGCCTACTCTCTCTATGGTGAGTGCATGTGCTATAGAAGCAAATTAAAAAATAAATCAAATTTTAAAAATGAAAACATAATCCCAACACAATGGAAAAGGGGAGAAGGGACTGTGCTGTTCCCCACCAGGGGGTGCTTTTTCCCTCTCCCTCTGGCCAGGGCACACGTCTTATAGCAATGGAAACACAAAGCAACAGCAAGCCAGATCTAGCCCCGTTGTTCTCAAAGCACGACCAATGGGGACTTCTGGGCAGGAGCCTGGGCATCAGCGTTGTTCAAGGTTCTCCAGTGTTCTAGCATGCGGTGGGCTAGGAGGCAACCGCTGGTGAGGACGGTGCCACGGCCAATGTGAGCGTAGCGCTGGCTCTTCCATCGCACGGCCTCACCAGGATACCTGAGCAGGGGCGGGCTGTTGGTGGTGGTGCTGGTTTGTTGGTACCAAATATCCATGCCAAATCTGACCACTTTTTAGTCAGTTTTTAGCTTGGATTCAGTGGCTCTAAGTACACTTACTATTTCTACCACTGTTTCATCATTCTGAGCAGAAATTGTACCCATCAAGCAGTAAACCTCCCATCCCCTCCCTCTAATCTCCCATCCTACCTTCTGTCTCTAAGAATTTCTCTCTTGTAAGTACCTCATCTATGTGGAGTCATGCAATTTTGTCCTTTAGGGTTTAGCTTATTTCAATTAATGTCTTCAAGTTTTATCCAGTGGGAGAATGTTTCAGAATTCCCTTACTTTTCATGGCAAAACAGTAATTCCAGCTTATATTTGCACCTCATTTTGCGTATCCCTTTTTTCATCAGTGGGTTCTTGGGCTGTTTCCACCTCGGGGTTACTGTAAATAATGCTGCTGTAAGAGTCAGTGTAGGTTTTGAGTCCTGCTATCAGTTCCTTTAGGCATTTACCTAGGAGTGGAATTGCTAAATCATATGGTAATCTTACAGGGTTTTTGTTGTTGTTGTTGTTTTAGTAACTGCTCAACTCTTCCACAGTGGCTATCCATTTCACGTTCCCATACACATTGGAGTGAGTGTATTCAGTTTCCCATACACATTGGAGTCAGAGGGTTTCAGTTTCTCCACGCCTTTGCTGGTACTTATTAATTTCTGTTCTTTCTTCTTATAGCCATCCCCGTTGGCATGAAGAGGTATCTCGTTGTGGTTTTGACTTGTAGTTCCGTACTGACTAATGGAGTTGAACATCTTTCCATGCGCTTATTGGCCACTTGTATATCTTCTTTGGGAAAATGTCTATTTAAGGTCTGTGCTTATTTTTGAATTCGGTTGTCTTTTTGTTGTTGAGCTGTAAGAGTTCTTTATATGTTCTGGCTATTAATCCCTTATCAGACATATGGTCTGCAAATATTTCTATTCTGTGGATTGTCTGTTCACTCTCTTGTTACTGTCTTTTCACACTCAATTTTTTTTCCTTTCCTTTCCTTTCCCTTTTCTTTCTTCCCTTCCTTCCTTCCTTCTTTCCTTTCTTTTTTAATGGCCAGAGTATATGTATGTTCACCAGAGAGAAAGCATGCTCCAGTTGGGGGTGGTCACATTGCAATCCCCTCTCTTCCACGTCCCTATCCCATCGGGACACTGGGCCATGCACACGCACAGCTGGGGCCCACTGAAACCTCTGTTGGGGAGGTGGCATCTGGCTCCCTTAGCCACTGTGCCACAGGGCGGCCCGAAGATTTTCTGTTTTGATCAAGTACGACCTGCCGGTTTTTGTTTTGCTGCCAGTGCTTTAATGCCACATCAAGGAGTCGCATGCCAGACTCTGCTGTGAAGCTTTCCTGTTACGTCTTCCTTCAGAGCTGTACAGTTCTGGCTCTTACATTTGGCTCATCCGTCCATTTTGCTGATTTTCTGGAACACATGGTGTTAGGTAAGGGTCCCACTTCATTCCTTTACACTTGAAGACTCAGTTTTCCCACCATTTGTGGAAAAGACTGTCTTTTTCTCATTGGATGGTCTTTGTACTGTCATAAAAACCAGTTGGCCAGATTGGCCTTGTGGTACAGAACGCCAGATCCCACACGGCTGGCTGTATGGTTCAAGTCGTGGAGCTACTGGGAAACACCGGGTGCTTACGCATGTGTGGCCCAAATCCTGACAGCACGGAGAGATGGAGAAGGGATTGGGGAGCACGTGCCCCCACCTCTCCCCCTGACAGGCGCACACACACCCTCTTTAGCAATTAAACACGAGTCGGTTGACCATTATGTGTGAACAGTTGTTTCCGGGCTGCTGTCGGACCCCTTGGTCTGCGTGTCCTTACGGCATTACTGTCCTCGGCTCTGCAGCAAGCGCTGAGATTGAGATGTGTGAGTGCCTCGACTGTTCTTTATCAGGACCGTTTTGGCTCACTGGAGTCCTAATTGCAGGTACTTCTGTTGTTCCTGTTTTAGTGGTGAGGAAACAGGTTTGGGCCTTTCGAGGTTGCCCAGCCTGGGCTGATCACCAGTCCGTGACAAGCTCCCCATTGTACCCCTGCCCTGGGCGCACCTGGGGAAGCCCCCTGCCTTAGAGCCCCTGGGGCAGTGGGCTCCTCCCTGTGGGCCCTGCCCTCCTGCCCTCTGGCAGGCCCACGACTTCTGGGCTTCCTTGAGGTCTTGTCAGCCCCTGCTCTTCTTCAAGGAGGGCCTGGAGGGAAGGCCTGCGGCCGGCTCCCCAGTGGTCATGAAGCTCGTGCCCAGGGTCCAGTGGTCTTGCTGTGAAGGCTGAGGGGAGCTGCTCTATAGTGGATGTTCCAGACAGCACAGGCTTCCGGGCCCAGGCGTCCAACTGCGTGGAGGTGTTTCCCACGGTGGTCAGTGCTGTGTGCACACCAGCCGTGCTGGGCAGGCAAGGCAATCCCAGCCTCCAGTGCAGGGTCCTTGACCTGGAAGGTGCTATCCTGGCCTCTCTCTGACCTCAGAGCCCAGTCACTGAGCTGCAACTCTGCTGTGCTCTTGGGCGGCCCTGGCAAGTGCCTGGACTCCAAGCCTCTGGGTCTTGCCCAGGAACCCTCCGTGTTCTGCTGACCTCTGTGGCTAGATCACTGAGATGGGGACAAGAGCCATGGCCACATACAAACCCCCTGGCTCGGAGGACATCTTAGC
>NW_006159539.1:1047901-1051874 GCF_000334495.1 Tupaia belangeri chinensis | reverse complement strand
TCCTGAGCCCGGCAGCGGAGGCCAAGGGCCCTCCAGAGGCTACCGGGTCTGTCCCTGCCTTTAGAAGTGGGGGTAGGGATACAAGTGGGGCTCCTATGGCTCTACCCAGTTTCCCAAGTCCCCAGCCCAGGGGAGGCTGTCAGTCTTCATGTCTGTAGAAGAGCATGGCCACAAAGCTGGACACATAAGCCCCTGCAAGGGTACAGGGTCCATGTGTGCATCGCAGTTTTCAGATGAAAAACTCGAGGCCCACAGAGATTGGGGACAGGTGCCAGGGCGAGGGTGCAAACCCAGGTCCCTGCCTCGTCTCCTCTGGTGCACTCTGAATCAGTACCCACTCCTGCAGCTCTGCCGTCCTGGCCCTGCTCCCCACCTGGGCCATCCCACCTGCCTGCCTATGCACGCCCTGTGTTTCAGGTCGTGACACCTAGACACAAAGCACCTGGTTTAGCAGTGTTTGGGGTGTGTGTCCCCTCGTCCGGAACCAACATCTGAAATCACAGACTGTTAGTGACAGGGCGCCCCCCTCCCAGCCCCCGCATCAGAGCAGCTCACCTGCATCCCTTGAGGAGACCTGGAGGTGGCCTGTCTCTGCCCCAGGAGTCCTGACTTGGGCCTCTGTGGACGCCAAGCACTGACGGCCCTGCAGAGACAGACAGGCGAGACCCTGTCCTGTGGGCGAGGCCGTTGCCTTGCCGGCCCCCCCCCCCCGACTTTGGGTTAGCAGTGCCCACCTGCCCACTGACTGTGGTATACCAGTCGCCCAGCAGTGGTGATGAACCCCTGTGGGTTAGGACTGTGGGCAGTGGGAGAAACCCTGCTGGTACCACTTTCCCCCAAGCCGTGGTTTGCTCCTCTCTATGGAGGAGATGGGACTGGCTGCTAGAGAGGACCGCTGGGAGAGGTGGAGGGGACAAGCATGACTTATTTAAGGGGTCGGGCCATGAGTCCTCAAATCTGCAAATGGTCTTGTGCCCTCCAGGGGCCACCTTGGGAGCCAGAGGTCGTCAAGCCCTGTCCTCTCTGGGGCCTCCCGAGGTGCAAGTCCAGCCCTCCCGGCAGCACTTCCTGACCATTTGGGTGCACGGGCTCTGAGTGTGCAGGGCCCAGAGGGAGCCGGGCAGACCCTTCTCTGTGTGTGTGAGCTTCTCCAGAGCTCGGCACTCACCCCCTCGGCTGCCTAACAATCCCCAGGAAGGCGAGCAGGAAACCGGCTTCTGATAAACCAGCAAGAGCTGGTAGCCTGCTGCAGAGGGCCTGGTACTGAGCTGGGCTGCACCTACTGGTTAGGGGTGCTGGGCCCCATATGGCTGACCATGGTTCAAATCCAGGCCCCAACGGTTTGAAAAACATACCAGGCTCAGATCCCGATGGATGGAGCAATGAACAGGACAGTGTGACCATGCCCTGTGGGATGTCCTCTCCCTCTCCTGTTTCTCTGTCTCTCTGGTGAGCACCTCTGGCAATCAAATAAATAAAACAAACCAGCATGAGAGGGAGGAGGGCGGAAGCACTCCCAGCTCAGGGTGGCCACGACGGCCATCAGAGCTGGCAGCGGCCTGTACGTCGGTCCCCTGCACCGACTCTCCTCCCACCAACGAAGATGATTATTTTGAAAAAGTAAAGAGTTTATCCACCCAAGAGCAATGCCAGACATCTGAAAGCTTTTTAGCAGGAGCAGCCAGCCTTTTACAAAATGGTTTAGAGCTTGGTAGGCTAGAAGCAAAAAACTGTTTTCCTTTTGCCTTCTGAAGACCTGGCCCCCCGGCAGGTGCAGCCCCAAGCAGGCCACCGTGCGGTCAGACTTCCACGCTCTCGTCAGCCAAAAGCCCCAGGCACCCACCCACGTGGGACACACCAATGTGGTGAGAGCCCTGCTCACTGCCACTGCAGCTCATGTTCCCATGGGCTGTGGATCAGAGGGTGAGGGGGCTCGTTTCCCTGGTGCTGTTGTGACCAGTGGTGGAGGAGCAGCTCTGGTCACTCTTGGCCCCTCCCAGGGGCACCCACACAGTAGCTCTCAGGGCTGCTCTCCCATCAGGCCATTGTCACAGAGAGGTACAGGCAGCTGACCCTTCCACAGCCCCACCTGGGGGCCAAGTTCAGTCCCAGGGCCAATTCTAGGACAGGCAGATGGGAACAGGGATGACACCCGGGCTGCTACCCCGTGGTCAGTCGGCTGTCCTGAGCTGCTTTACATTCTGGAGTGTGCCCTGTACAAAAGGTTCTGCGCCCCCTTACATGGACTTTGGTCAGGGAGGCCACGTGGGGGGCGACGAAGGCATGCACAGAGAACCCACTTTCCCAGCCTGGCCACAGGGTATCTAGTGGGGAGGGTGCAGGACATGGGAGCAACCTGCAGACCAGCCTCTGGGGCACAGGCCAGAGCTGGGGCCCTGCAGGGCGGTGAAGTAAGTGGCGGCTTAGAATGAAGAGGTCTAGGGCCGGTGCTGTGGCCTGGTGGGTAAGGCAGCTGGCTATCACATGGCTAACTGTGGTTTGAGTCCTGGACACAGCAGCTGGAAAACTGTGTGTGTGTGTACACGTATGTACCCAAATCCTGCAAGCTGGGAGAGATGGAGAAGGGGCTGTTTCGAGACTGTGCCCCGTGAGTGCTTTCTCCGTTTTGCTCTGGTGAGTGCATGTCCCCTCTGGTGGAGAGAAAAAGCTTGGCTTCCCAGCCAGGTCTTGCAGGTTAAGGAAGCTCATCCTCATCTGTAAAATGGGGGTCGTGATCCTCAGCCCGGCACGTGCTGGGGAGCTCTGCTCTCAGGTCACCTGAGCAGCTGTTTCATTTGCTTCTTGGAGAGACCCCACATGCTGGGACCCACTAGGGACATTTTCACTTCTTCACAGGGAGGAAGTGAGGCCAGGAGGGCCAGGGCAATGGGGGGATGTGACCTGCACCAAATCCGTCCAGTTCCTTCCACTGCTAGGCCAGGCTCGGCCACGGTCCCCAGCCTGCTGCCCACCTAGTGGGGCTGCGAGCACTCAGCTTCCCACCCCCCACTTCACCGGTGTGAAAACCAGGTCCCAAGAAGGGAAGTGGCTTGTTCCGGGCCCTGGTCCCTGTGGTCTGGCTCCTGCAGCCACTAGGAGCAATAGGGGCAGGACAAGGAGGAAGTAGCGGTGGGTGTGGGCCGATCTCCTGCCCGACGACCGGCCAGCTCACAGGCCAGGCTGGTTGTTCACACTATGAGCCACCCAGAGGACGCAGGGGCTGTACCTGGGCAGAACGGGTCCCCAGACCTCCGCGTCATGCCTCAAGGCTGAGGCAGGGACGTTTCCTCCTGCCGAAGCTCTCCAGAGCAAGCACCCTCCTGGAGCGCCGGGAGGGAACCTGGATCAGAACGGCCCCTTGCCACAGCTGGGGCCCACACTGGCTGCAGCACGTCCCTCTAAGGAAGGGTCTCTGCCTGCTTGCCGACTGCCACTCTGGTCCCATGCCACATGGCAGGGTGTGGCTTTCGGCTACCTGCCAGCTCCCAAGGTCTGCAGAGCTAGCCAGGCTTCCTCTGGGCAGTGTCTGCCCCTGCTTGGGCACATGGCCAGCTCAGTGTACCCCGGCTCCTGCCCCCCAGCCCTGTGTACAGCTCTGACTTGAGGTGGAGGGAATTCGAGAGGTTGTTTCCCACGGTTACCTGTTGTAGATCACCGTTGACTGTTTCAGAGTGAGAACCCGCTACGCTCTGACTGTCCACTGCGTGGTAATTGTAGCTGGGTACCTTCAGGGGCAGGCTGGCCTGCTAAGTGACCTTGGCCAGTCGCTGGCTCTCATGGGTCTTCTGGTTGCTGTCCTTTACTCCCTGGGTACTCCCTGGGCCAGCAGCCTTCTGAGCGACGTAACGGTTGTGATGACCTCAGTGTAGTAGCAGGCCGACTCGCTAAGTGGACATTGCACAAGGAGCCAAGCCAAAGGCAGGTGACGGTGGGTCATAGGTTAGAGGGGGGGGGGGGGGGTGGGGGCCCGGGG
>NW_006159539.1:1026354-1029173 GCF_000334495.1 Tupaia belangeri chinensis | reverse complement strand
CCGGGGGAGTGACTCTGCTTCATTTATTTCCTCAGCAGCAAGAGCCCTGCTCTCCCAGCTCTTGGCAGTGACTCAGAGCCCTGTCCCTCGGGAGGTGGCCGGGGCGGGGTGCAGGGCTAGGAGGCACCAGCAGCAGCCCCTGGGGCCAGGCGCTTCCTCGGAACATCCTGGTCACTAGTGACCACGTCTCACTCAGCCGGCTAGTACTGAGGTGGCAGCGAGCAGGGCAGGATGGTCTGGAGCCTGCGGCGCATCGGGGACCAAGCCTGAGGGGCCCCTTACCGCCTGCCGCCTCCTCCAGGATGGCCAGTGTAGGTTTGGTTTTGCTTCTCTTTCTATGCCAAGGGCCTTGGATAGGACAGAGAAGGCTTCCTGGAGTGGGGCGGCAGGGGCAGACAGCATGGCCAAGTAAGAACAGGTCCTGGGAGTCATTTCTCGTCCTGGTGCCCACATGGCCTCAGGCGGGCCCTTTCCTCCCAAGGACTGAGGGGCCCTGGAGACGATGCTTCCCAGTCCTGGGGTCGGTCTGCGGCGGTCTGACCAAATGCTGCTGTCCAGCTCAGAGACCCCTTGTAGGGCGGTGGGGGAGGCAGGGGCTCACCTGTCTTTCTGGTCGCTGCACGTTTCGATCTGGGGTCTAGGAGAGGGCAGAGGCCGAGGGGCACCAGCTGTGGTTTGCTGGCTGGTTAATAGGCACGTGGCTGCCCACGACAGCCTCAGAGAGGGAGGCCTGGCCCCGCCCGGCCCACGACACCAGCTGGACGTGGGGGCCACTCCCTTCTGCTGGGATCCGGGTGGCCAGCCAGAGCCCAGCTGCCCTGCTGTCACCACATGGCAGCTGATCCTCGTCAGGTCTTCCTGAGGAATTGCCAGGATGGAGGACAAACATGGGCCTGACAGCCTGGAGCGTGGGGCTGGCTGGACGATCCGCGCCGTCTCTGCCCTTGTGCCCACGTCAGGTTCTCCTTAGAACGCCCCCACGGCCCAGTTCCGGTGCCCCTCTGCAGAGAGCTCTCCTTGACTGCAGCTCCCAGCCCTACTCCCCACACCCCCGCGGTTTGCAGGGAGGTCTGTGGTGGGGAGGAGCAGGAGGCTTTGACTGAGGTGAGGTGTGTCACCCTGAGCGCTGGGAGATGGGGTGTGGGGCTCCAGGTGTCCATGGGGACAGACGGACTAGATGCCAGATCTCAGGACTGGCCGAGTCTGCAGCCAAGCTGGGGTTGAAGAGCAGGACTCCAGGGAGAGAGAAGCTCCTGCCCCTCCCAGGACCCACTGCCTCCCCTGGGGAAGCCACGTGAGCAGTGCTGGAGAGTGGGAGTGGGCAGCCTGCCCTGGGGCCACCCCCCTAGGGCTGAGGATCTTTGGAGACCTCTGGCCCCTCACACCACGCCCCTGTGTGCTTGTTCTGCTGAGAGCCTGGTTACTGGGGGTCCCAAGGGGCCAGGCACTGAGAGGCCTTTGTGCTGCTGTCATCATGGCCCTCGGTGCTGGCCCTCCCCACCGCCTCGCTGGGGCTTCTGCAGCCCTGGGTGCCGGCTCTGGTGCCAGCTGGGCACACACCCTTGCCGGCCAGCCAGGCGGGCGCACAGGTGTGGGGCCTCCGTGCGAGACTCGCCTTGAATTCCCAAACATGACCTTGACTCAGGGAGGTGGAGACAGGACAGGCTGTTCCTGGTGGCTGAGGGTCCCCGGCCTGCACTACCTGGTGCGTCCCTCACGTGCCCTCTGTCCTGTGTCCAGTGCAGGGACTTCACGGCGCACACGGGCTACGAGGTGCTGTTGCAGCGGCTGCTGGATGGCCGGAAGATGTGCAAGGACGTGGAGGAGCTGCTGCGGCAGAGGTGAGCGTCGGCTGGTGGGCTGGTGGCCGGGTGCCGTCAGAGCAGCCCTGCTTCAGCGAGTCGGGAGTCCCCACGTGCAGGGGCCATATGCCGTACTTCCAGGTGGGCGTAGCTGGCCGGTTTCGATTTCTGGGAAGGCTGTGCCTGTCTCCAGACTCTGGGAACCAGAGTAGACTGGGTGCTTTGTCCTCGCAGGGCGCAAGCAGAGGAGCGCTACGGGAAGGAGCTGGTGCAGATCGCCCGGAAGGCGGGCGGCCAGACTGAGATCAAGTAAGCGCCCCACTCCCTGCCTTCACCACATATCTGGGCCTTCCGAGGGGTGCAGGGTTTCTGGGCACGCGCAGACCAGGCAGGGTCAGGGAGGGCCTGCATTGCTGGGAGAGGGGGTCTGGGGCACCCTCCTGGGTGCCTGGGTGCCATGCGCTAAAGGGGAGGTCAGGTTGTGGGTGGGAAAAAATCCAAGGGTCCAGGGGCTGGTCAGGGTCTGTAGGGAGGTGGGTGGACACAGATCCTCAGACCCTCACAGCACGGCCCATGCCAGCCTGGGTATCCCCCCAAGTCCCCCATGGGTGACAGGCCCCTCCAAAGGCTACCCAAGCACCTGCAGTGTCAGCTCAGCCCGGGCTTCGAGGACAGTCAGTGGCCAGAGGTAGGGCCAGGAGAGCACATCTGGCTTCCAGTGTCTGCCCTCCTGCTGGCTGTGGCTGAGGGCGGCCCCGATGCTCCATGCCTCATTTCCTTGTCAGGGATGGGGTCGACACACAGCTGCCCTCCAGGATTAGGTGGGCCCCGGGGCTCAGCTCTGCCTGACTTGGAGGGGACTCACTGAGGAGCTGACTTGGAGCAGCTGGGCTCTCCGGGCCCTGGGGACAGGGAGAGGGGATGAAGGGGGACTTCCTGACGTAGAGTGAAATGGCATGGCCTCCCTCTTGGCGCCCCCTCTCCCGAAGGCCAGCGGTACCTGCCGCTCTCTGCCCC
>NW_006159539.1:1019673-1026144 GCF_000334495.1 Tupaia belangeri chinensis | reverse complement strand
CCCCTCCCCTGGAGCCTGCGGTGCCGGGCCGCTCTCTGCCCCAGGGAATGAGCCTGGATAAAAGCCCTCTAAGTCGCCTGAGGACATGCCCCCTCCCCGGGGTTCCTGCTTCCGGCGTGCAGCCAGAAACTAGGGGGTAGGGACAGCTTCAGCAGTGGCCGAGTCCATGTGCTAGGCCAGAAAGCGAGTGCATAGTCCCAGGAGCAAGAATGGCCCAGCTCGAGCTCCGCTCAGCTTCACGAGCTGTGTGACTGCGGCAGGGCGTCTGCCCTTTCTGACCTTGTTTCCCACTCCTCACCCAAGGGCTGTGGGGTAGACAGGGCCCAGGGCCTCCCTGAAGGCAAGTGCAAGCTGGGCACGGGGGAGGGTGCGAGACCCAGCGTGGACAAGCAGCTATCTGCTTGGACCTGCCCGTGCTCCCCAGGACGGTCCAGGGGCTCTCCAGTGGACCTGAGGGGAGACTCTGAAGGGGCACCAGCTGTGTGGGGTGCCAAGAGGAACCCTTGCATGCCTCCTGGCTTCGCTGCCTGATGGAAAACGAGAACTTTCTCAGGAAGACCCGGGCCATCAGAAAACGGGAGAGAAGGCAGGGCAGGGTCATGGGGCCAGGCTGGAGGTGGAGCTCCTGAGGCATGCTCAGGGGGCTGTGAGTCACAGGGACCTGCAGCAGGGAAGGAGAAGCCACGACCAAGAGGCCAAGGTGGGGTGGGGAGTGGGGTTGGAAGGGGCAATTTGTGGCATGGCCAGCTGGGCCCTGTTGAGGTCCGGGAGGCTCCATGGGAAGGGTCTGCCTGATGTCTGTGCGGTGTGGCCCTGGGATGGCCGGGGCCCTGCCTCTGAAAAGGGGGAGTCACTTGAGAGGTGCCCTGGGCAGTTGCAACGGCAAGCAGAGTAAGCCTGGGCACGCCTGCCCGGGAAGGAAGCAGTGGGGGTCCTCAGTCTCAGCTGTCCCCTTGGCTCAGCCAGTCACTGCTCACTGCAGGGCAAGGACTCCTCACCCTCACAGGGCAGCTGCACCATCCCTTTGAGACCTGGCCCAGGGAGCTGGAGGCTGGAGTCCCTGGAGGGGAAGCCTTGGTCCAAGGGTGGAGCCAGGTGGGGGTGTGGGGAGGTGAACCAGTCTGCCCAGCTGTCTACTCAGAGGAGGAATGGCGACCAGGCCAGAGGTGCCACCTGCAGATGCCCCGGGTGCAGCAGGGACGCTGTGGGAGCAGGGCAGGCATGGGCAAAGGGCATCCCCTGCTGGAACACAGAGGCCAGGGCAGGCCTAGGGCACACTCAGGCCACTGGAAGACAGGACGGGAGCTCCACCCACCCTGCTCCCAGTGGGCGCTGAGGGTTGCCAGGGGAGAGGCTGTGCAGTCCCCTGTTCCTTTACCTGCGGGCCAAGCCCCCTTCACTGTTCAGTCAGCGAGCATGGATGCAGCACCTCCCACAGGCCGTGTCCTGGAGTCGGCTAAGGGCTGTCTCAGGGCCAGAGTCCAACACAGGGTAATGTCGCTCTCCTGACTCCGCAGCATCAGAACCTCCCTTTGGGCCCTCTTGTGGCCTGCTTCCTCCAGGAAGCCCTCCTCGACACTGGCCTTGCTGTACTGCCAGGATTAGGCCAGGGCCCCATCCCCGCACCTGCCAGGAGTGCTCTCTGCAGGGGTGTGAGCGTGGCCGTGGCACCCGTGTGCCGTCCTCACTCAGAGGGAAGGCAGCCTGGTACTCCGTATACGGGCTACCATGGCTATGGCTGCCCTCAGGCCGGGGGTGCACAGGGAGGACAAAACCCAGAGGTGCAGTGACCCCATAAATAGCTGGGGGGCAGGAGGGCCACTGCAGCCTCAAGTGGCAACCTCTGTGCACCACCCGGGCCACAGCCAGCCAGGGCCTCCCTCGGGCCTGCAGGCTCAGGCCACACAGGTGAACGGGAGGTTATTTACAGTTTAAAATGATGTCTGGATGCCAGCCTGTGGCCTGGCGGTTAGGGTTGTTGGAGCCCCAAGGGCCAACTGTGGTACGAGTCCCCAACTTGGGGGCTCGAAACACCGGGCATGTGCATGTGCATTTCAGATCCTTACAGGAGGGAGAGGTGGAGCAGGGACTGCAGGGTGGCCTCCCCAGTGGGGATGCTCGCTCGCTCGCTCGCGGTCTCTGGGAGCTGACGCATCAATTTATGGCACCCACCTCCCCCACACGTTACCTCAGCAGATGCACAAGTTAGCCCCGTCCCCAAACTCAAGGACACCCACAGACTCTTCCAGTGCACTTTCAGGACAGCGCAGGCAATGCAGGGCCTCGGGCTTGGCTGATGCCACACGTCCAGCCCTGCAGGAAACTGGCCTTGAGTATCAGGTCCAACCTGCTCTGCCCTCCCGTCCCCCAGGGTCTGCCTGGGAAGGGGTTTAGGAAACAGGAGGTGAAAGCAGGCAGGCCAAGCCAGCTTCCCGTGAGCCCCTCTGCGGTCCCCAGTGAGCAAGGACAGCCCTGGGGTGCAGGTTGGGGTCTTCGTGTCCCTCCCTCACCCCAGTGTCACAAACCTAAAATGCTGCAGTTTTCTTGTCATCTCTCTCTGAGTTCGGAGAGAATGATGTCAGTTAAGATGGTGGCAGGGGAAAGGGGCCCTGCTGCCACCAGCTGTCCCCGACACCAGTTCACTGTGGGTCCACCCAGAGCAAAGGGAGGCTTGAGCCTCCCAGTGGGCAGGGGCTCCACACCCCCACATTGGGAAATGTGGCAGGGGGCACTGACACGAAATCTGGACTGCGGGCAGAGCTTCAGGCTGAGCTCCCGAGAGCCAAGTTAAACAGAGCAATGAGATGAGTTACACATGAGGCCACAGGTGGACGGCAGAAGGGAGAGGCCTGCATGGGGCCCGTCCCTGGCTGATGGAAGCACAACAGAGAGGTCGAGGGAGCCTGAGACCCTCCCGACCCTCCCCTAGAGCAGTTCACCTCGGGAGTGTCTCTGCCCACCCCTTTTCTTCAGGCCCTGAGCAGAGCCGGGATTCTCCCCTCAGTAGGGCCAAGGCTGTCTTCCTGAGGGTCCAGGCCAAGGAAGACGGTGTTCTGGCAGGGTTGTGTGAGCAGCTGTGAGGGCCTGACGGTGCCAGCACGGAACAGCAGGGCTGGGGCAGGAAGGTGTGCAGCCCAGGAGGGTGTGTGTGGGGCAAACTCCCGTTTCTAAGTAAAGGTGAGTGCGGGTTGTCCCACGGGCAGTCCTGGGGAGGACAGGGGCCGAACACCCACCTGATGGTGTTGAGGCTGGGGCCTGGGGAGGGCTGCAGTGCTGGCCAGCCACATCGGGCCCAAGTGCACAGGGCTATGAGCCAGGGGTCCCCACCCTCAAGGGCTCAGTCTGTGGAGTGACAGACACCTAGTGGGCCAGGGTCGGGGTCAGAGGGACAGAAGAGGATGCCAGGCAAAAATGCTACAATGGGGGCTAGTGTGTGCCAAGGCCCTGGGGTGAGACCGGGCACGTAGAGGACCACGGGTGCCCCGTGGCCAGGTGAGGCAGAGCGGGGCTCACAGGGCAAGGATGGAGAATGGGACTGGGGTGGTGGCAGTGGCCTCTGGACAGATGGATGTTCAGGAGATGGGACAGGTGCTGCTGCCTGGGGCCCCTCAGAGTTCCCCCAGCCTGGATCCCATGGGTCCCGCCAGGCCTCAGTTCCCCAGCTGCCCTGTGAAGCCCACCTTTCCCGAATAGTGAAGTGAGGTGCTGGCGTGGGCAGGGCCCTGCAGTGTTCCCTGCCCAGGCTGTCCCAGGGGGATGTCATGCGGCTGTGCGGCCAGCAGGGGGCAGGCGAGGTGCTCCGCAGAGAGGCAGCCTGCAGGGCCGCTGAGCTGACTGAGGGGGATGTGGCATCAAGGGGACACCTGCCCTGCCCAGGCCTGTGTCCCTATCTGCCTCAGATAACTGTGGGGCTGAGGCTGCCCACAGCGGACCCCCTCCCAGGTTGAGTCCAATGGGGCGTCATTCAGAATAGGGTGGAGCAGCCTGGGGGACAGCTCAGACCAGGGGGCAGAGTCCCTAGAACCGTCTCCGGACGGCACAGCAGTGACTTCCCTGTAAACACCTGCTGTGCAGCAGGCCCTGGGGCAGGCGCTGACCATGTGAAATGTGTTTAAACCCCACAACATACTGTCTGCACGCTCAGCCATTTTAAGGAGGGAGATGGGCGGGCGGGGTGCTCCGCAGAGAGGCAGCCTGCAGGGCCGCTGAGCTGACTGAGGGGGATGTGGCATCAAGGGGACACCTGCCCTGCCCAGGCCTGTGTCCCTATCTGCCTCAGATAACTGTGGGTCTGAGGCTGCCCACAGCGGACCCCCTCCCAGGTTGAGTCCAATGGGGCGTCATTCAGAATAGGGGGGAGCAGCCTGGGGGGACAGCTCAGACCAGGGGGCAGAGTCCCTAGAACCCTCTCCGGACGGCACAGCAGTGACTTCCCTGTAAACACCTGCTGTGCAGCAGGCCCTGGGGCAGGCGCTGACCATGTGAAATGTGTTTAAACCCCACAACATACTGTCTGCACGCTCAGCCATTTTAAGGAGGGAGATGGTGACAGAGAGGCAAGGTGACTGAGCCAAGATCCCACAGAGCCGGGGTCGCATCCAGGCCGGCTGGCTCCGGATCTGCCCTGATGCACAGGGGAGCCCAGGGCAGCAGTCCCCACCCAGGGCCTATGAGTCTCCTAGGCCAGATCCCCCCTCCTCCCTGGGTCGGGAGCTCTCCCTCTGCCTCAGTGCCCTTTCTCCTATCACTGGACAGGACGGGATTGGTCCAGGCCTCAGCTCCGTCCAAGGCTCAGGGAGACGCCATCGGCTGAGGGTGGCTGCTACCTCTGAACTTAGACACACGACACCCGGGCTGTGGGCCTTTGCCCCTGGTGTCACAGGGCCACACTGGTGCTCGCAGTCCTTGCCGTCCGCGTTTCCATTCACTTAGTCAGGCTACACTACCCCTGGGCCACTGCCCTCCGCCTCCTGTGTGCCCAGGGCACGGCCTCATCCCGAGCCTCTGCATCCCTGACCCGGCCGCCCCTCCTGCCTACATCTCAGCTGCAGCCTCTCCTCCTGCTTCCTCCAAGGCCCTTCTGAAAGCCGGGTCTGAACACTGCCCTCTCCCACTTCAAACTCGTCGGGGGGCATTGGAGACCTGAAGGGAAGGGGAAAGGGCTGTGGCTGCGGTGCAGGGGGAGGGTGGGTGGGTCCTGGAGACCATCCCCCTTGCCGGAGTGCAGAGGGAGTGAGGACCTCCCTCTTCTGCCATGCTGGGGAGGTTTTACTGCTTTGGGATCCCTAAGGCAAGCACTCTGCTTCCAGAAACCAGTCTGGGGCCTGAGTAGATGGTCACTAACTGGTTAGAGGGTCCCTTGGATCTGAGCAGCACATGTGAGTGATCCGGGGTCTTACCAGCAAAATAGAAGTCCCCAGGCCAGCCGGACTTCCAGTTTGCGAGGTGCTGTCTTCCTACTGGCCTGACCTTTTCTGTTTTGCAGCTCCCTGAGGGCCTCCTTTGACTCCCTGAAGCAACGTAAGTCCTAGATGGCAGGGTGACAGGAGCTCCTGGGAAAACCCACAAACCAAGCTAGCCAGGAGGCCGAGCTAAGGCTTTGGCCAGCTCTGCACCAGGATGGCGAGGCTGGTGGAGGATTGGGGGGAGACCGAAGAGGCCGTGTGGGGCTGGGGCGAGCTGTGGGGGCCGGGGCCCACCGTCACGCTCTGCCCCAGAAATGGAGAACGTGGGCAGCGCGCACATCCAGCTGGCCCTGACGCTGCGCGAGGAGCTGCGGAGCCTCGAGGAGTTCCGCGAGCGGCAGAAAGAGCAGAGGAAGAAGGTGAGGCCACAGGGCAGACGTGTGGGGTGCCCAGCTTGGGGTGGGGGCAGGCCTCCGTTAGGAGGAGACACCTGGGAGCTCCTGATGCCCCATGACAGACTGCAGGGAGCCGAGACAGGGTACCTGGAGAGGCCACCTGAGTTGGGGTGACTGGGATGAGAGCCACTGTCTGGAGAGGCAGGCGAGGGGCTGTCACTGCAGGGCTGTCCAAGGGCCATCGGGCTGGATGGCCCCCAGAGGTGCATCTCACCACCTGGAGGGAGGGCAGGGCTGAAAGTTCGTGGTCAGGGAGAGGCCTACATCACAGAGATGCTGCACCCAGGCTGGAGACTTGCTGGGAGGGACTGTGCTCCTACGCCTCGGCCCTGATGGCTAAGTGCTTGCCCTTGGGAGCATGAGCAAAGAGGTCTTAGCAAAGAGGAGGTACCCGAGACGGTGGGGGCAGGCAGCACTCAGGGACTTTTTTTTTGTCATCAAGGGTCTGCAGAGAAAACCAAAGACATGGAGCCCGAAGGGAGACAGGCTCAGTTTAAGGGGCCAGCTGGGCCTGGTGCAGGATGGGGTGCTTATTTCTGCTTCTCAAGCTTTGGGAGGCTCAGCCCAGAACTAGGCCCCTCGGCCTTCACAGGCAGCACCCCAGGATGTCT
>NW_006159539.1:1005081-1019660 GCF_000334495.1 Tupaia belangeri chinensis | reverse complement strand
CAGGAATCAGTGTGGCCACATGACCGGCCTGCCTGCCTGAGCCGGCTCTCGGCCTCCAGGGTTCCCAGGGTGGCGTCCTGAGCCACGGCGATGCGGGGAGGTGCGTGTGCACGTGTGTGCACACAGGCGAGACGCTCCCCGCTGGAGATGGCACCTGGGCACGCTGGGCCCCGGGCTCCGCTCAGCCTTTGGTTCTGAGGGCAGCTGTGATGGAGCGGGCTCTGGGAGGGAATGGGCATTATCCTGTCACTCCCAGGGACAGGAGGGCTGCTGTGCCTCAGCCCAGGGACACCCCATCCTCTTGGCCTAGGGGAGCGTCCTGAGGCCACGGCCCCCTGCTCAGAGCCTCGTGTCCCCTGCAGTATGAGGCCGTCATGGACCGGGTCCAGAAGAGCAAGCTGTCACTCTACAAGAAGACCATGGAGGTGAGCACCAGGCCCCACGGACCCTCCCTGGCTGTGCTCCTGGAGCCCCGTGGGGTATCTCAACGAGCTTGCACAGGGTCTGCTGGGCTCCCAGATGTGTCCTGTAAGGCACTGGGCGAGAGGAGGGAGGGAAGAGTGGGTGGCATTCTTGGGACCAGGGACCAGGCCCCAGGCAGGCCTGGCTGCCCCCAGGGGAAGGGGCCGGCCAAGCCAATGGCCCCTGCCATATCTCATCTCCTTGCTGGACTCTCACCCTTGCCGTCGGCCAGGAGGCCCCACTCCCCCAGCTCCCTGACAGAGGTGGGAGGCGGGAGGCGGGGTGCAGAGCTGTGACCGGGGAACACATAGAAGGGCTCTCACCCATCATATGCCCCCTCACGCCCCAAGTCCAAGAAAACGTATGAGCAGAAGTGCCGGGACGCAGACGATGCAGAGCAGGCTTTCGAGCGCATCAGTGCCAACGGCCACCAGAAACAAGTGGAGAAGGTGTGTGGGGACTCGTGATGTCACCACGGCGGGGCGGGGCTGGGAGGCAGGGAAGGGGCACTGCAGACACCTGTGGGCAAAGGCTGTGCTGGAGCCCCCTCGATCCTGTCTCTCACCTGCTCTGCTCTAGACAGAGCCCCTGCGGATTCCCTGGACTCTGCGGCCTGGGCAGGGGGTGCGGTCAGCTTGATGCCCTTTGCCACCTCCTATCTGCGCCTGAGCCGTCCTCAGAGCAGGCGGCCGTGCTAGTCCGGGCTCAGGGGGCAGTGTGGATCCTCGGACTGTGTCCGGGCAGGCCCATGTCACCGCTAGGGTAAAGACTGGGATGGTGAGACTGTCCAGGGCTTAGAGCAGGGGCAGCAGGGAGGGGTCCACCCCCTAGGTCAGGGCCCATGCTCTGTCTGCTGTGGTCCCCTGGTCAGGACATGGGATCAGAGTCCCCTAGGGCTAAGCATATGTCACCCACTGCACAGACGGGAAGGCTGAGGTCAAGGGCAGAAGTCTGGAGGCAGTGAGTCGGGGCCAGGCCCAGCCCACACCCCTCCAGCAGGACGGCCATGTTTCGTGTGTGGCTACACAGGCTGCAGGTTGCCAGGGTCATTTCCTCTCTGGGAGCCAGCCCAGTCTTTCGTGGGGTGAGACTGTCCAGAGTTGGCTCCTGAGTGACCCCCTGGTGGCCAGGTGCAGCGGTCACTTGGGGTGGAAGGAAGGCTGGGAGCTCAAGGGCTGGGGCCAGCTAGGCTCAGACGGGGCAGGGGCTCAGCCCGCTGAGACACAGTTCCCTGTGTCCCCTCAGAGCCAGAACAAAGCCAAGCAGTGCAAGGACTCGGCCACGGAGGCAGGTACGGCCCGCCCCTACCTCTGGGGCACCCACCCAGAGCGCACGAAGCAGACAGACACGTGCTCTGCAAGACTGCTCTGTCCTGACAATGAGCACGCCAGGTAGCTATCTAACAGACAAGAAAGAGGAGGCACAGGAAGGTGGAGTGACTTGCCCGTTAGTGGTGACAGCATTTGCACCAGGCCTCAGGCTCAGAGCCTGCATCGGCAGGGCCACATCCACGGTGGCCAATCTCTCATCTGGTACACACGCACGCACACCCTGAAGCACGCACGTGTGCAGAGCCTGGTCTGGGCCTGTCCCTCCCAGTCCTCCCTCAGGTCCCCAGCACGTCCGTCACTGCGGGCCTCCCTTCTAGGACAGACAGGGAGCTCCCCGTTCTCCCTCTGCTCCACCTCTCCCCTTGGCTGGGCCATAGGTGACCCTGGAGATCAGGGACAAGGTCGTGGCCACACCTGCTGGCTCCCTGCCCACCAGCTCTAGAGGGTCCCTCTACCTCCCAGCCCAGGGCTCCACTCCAGCCTGAGGGCACTTGGAGCACAGTGGGGGGCTAGGTCATCACAGAAAGACTTGCAGAAAGACTTGCGGGGAGCCCTGAGGAGCAGCAAGGCCCCTGTGCTTCCAGAGCGGGTGTACAGGCAGAACATTGAGCAGCTGGAGAAGGTGCGGGGCGAGTGGGAGCAGGAGCACCGGACCACCTGTGAGGTGAGCGACCACACGGGGCCCCAGTCTCCCCAGCGATCCACGACCCCTGCTCCAGCAGCTTCACGGGAAGAGATGAGGCAGCGGGGATAGCGATTGTTCACTTGCGCATCCTACTCGTCAGGCCCAGGGTGGGCCCTGGGTCCCTTGGTACAAGGAGGCATCCTTCACCCCTTTGTGCTGAAGCCGAAACAGGACCCAGACGGAAGGCACAGCTTCCTGTGCCCTGCTCTAGACAGGGCCTGGCAGGCAGGGCTCTGGACCTGGGATCCTGTGTCCTCACTCCCCTCCCGACTCCAGCCTCTTCTAGCGTGAGGTCTGGAGGGAGGCAGGGGCAGGAGTCCCAGGTAGCCCACATTCTCCTAGCAGCCTCTAGCCAGGCAGAGGTGGGGTGGGGGCCACCAGGTCATCTCCTGGAGCTTGGGTGTGCCCAGCCTGGCCTGCTACCCCTCCTCCCTGTTCACCTCCCTCCCACCCCCAGGCCTTTCAGCTTCAGGAGTCTGACCGGCTGACCATCCTCCGCAATGCACTATGGGTGCACTGCAACCAGCTCTCCATGCAGTGCGTCAAGGATGACGAGGTGAGGGTGCGGGGTATGGGGCAATGGTGTGCCAGGCTCACCTGGGCCAGTGGGCACATACCTAGTCCTGGGGTCCAGGCCCTGCTACCAGCAGCCCGAGGACTGGGCTCAGTGTGCACAGGGCTGTGGTGTGTCTGCTTAGAGAGCTGTACCTCTGCCATGAGCAGGCTTCTGCCTCCTCTCCCAAGGCCCTAGGATCTGCTCTGAGCCCCAGAGCACTAGCTCCCCCTGCAGGGGTGGAGCACAGCCTCGGTGAGGTGAGCAGAGGCTGGGGGAACCTGGCTGCTCACTCCAGGCCTGATGCTCACAGGAGCCAAGGCCCTGCCCTCTTCTGCCCCCATCTCCAGGGTGTCCTGGTTCCCATGCTGAGCCCAAGGCACCAGGTGGGACGGGTGGGTCCTCCTGCCCATGGGGTGTGAGTTTTGGTTGACTAGACTGCCCAGGGGCGGCCTCCCCATGGCACAGGGGCAGCAGCTAGGCTCCAGGCCCACACATCCTGGATCAGGCCAGGCTGCATTACACTCTAGCTCTGTGACCCTGGGCAAGTCACTCTCCTCTGGGTCACCTCCTCTATGAAAAGGGAAAACTGTGCCTACTGCAGAGGACAGGCGTGTGCGGTAAGTCCCTGTGTGCTGAGGAGGGCTCGAGCCTCAGGCGGGCCTGAGGAAGTTACCCTCCATGGCTGGTTACAGGTGCCAAGTTGTGCGGGACAGGTCTGGGAGGGGCACGTGGGATGAGGACCTGGCAGATGACAAGGGGACAGCCCTTGACCAGCATGGGCAATGTGGGTGAGCCTGGCCCTGGCCTCTGCTCTCCCCCACCCCAGCTCTACGAGGAAGTGCGGCTAACACTGGAAGGCTGCAGTGTAGATGCTGACATCGACGGCTTCATCCATGCCAAGAGCACAGGCACCGAGCCCCCAGGTGAGGCCAGTTTCTCTGAGCCTCCCCTGCCAGGGCAGGGCTGGGGTGGCTCACAGATGCCTTCAGGGGAGGGTTCTGGCGAGATCTGGAGGAGAGGACAGTGTAGCCCCCTGGCTGGGTCCCTGGCCTGCTGCCTCTCCCCAGGCCAAAAAAAGAACAAGCAGAGCTAAGAGCCCTCAAAAGAGGAGATGATGGAGAATTAGGGTGAGGAACCTGCTGCAGCCCCCACCCAGTCCAGAATATTCCGTCTCAGCGGTACCCTCAGTGGGGTCTCTCGTGGAAGTGAGGCCCCTTTCTCAATGCCAGGAAGGACCCAGTCTGGGTCTTCGGGCAGGTCCTGCCTCCGTGCCCCCGCTGAGCCACGCTGGGCCTCACGGGCTTCCCGTCCCCAGCTCCGGTGCCCTACCAGAACTACTACGACCGGGAAGTGGCCCCTATGTCTGGCAGCCCCGGCATCCAGCCATCCTGCGGCATGATAAAGAGGTAGGGTGGGGGCCCGGTGGGTGGGCTGGGAAGCAGAGGAGCATTTTCACACGTTACGAGCACCTGGTGTGTGCCGGCCCTCTGGTGAGGGGAGACAGGTGCACTTCAGCCTCCCAGAGGACAGACACCCACTGTGCTCAGAGCTGCGGGGCAGCCCCCAGCGAGACTGGAGCCAGGCACATGGTGGGGGGTGGGGGGCACTAGTCACACACAGACACCCCTGCATGGCCATGGGTCCCCTGTGTATGGCTGAAATCTTCTGTCCAGGGGGAGGCGGTTAGGGGCCGGCATGAGTCTGGCAGATGGGGACCTGAGCATCTTCCCTGAGGCTGCAGGGTCTTAGCCCTCCACGGGGCACCCCCAGCCCTGGCAAAGGGCCCTTGGGTGTCAGGCGACTCTATCCTTCTCCCCCTGCCCTCAGGTTCTCTGGCCTACTACACGGAAGTCCCAAGACCACCTCTTTGGCAACTCCTGCTGGTAACTGGGGTGATGTGGGGACATCGGGGAAAGGAGAGGACTCCTATATGCCACAGATGAGGCTTCTGAGATACCCAAAGGGGAAGGGTGTGCCTTCCCACAGCAGTGGGGGCAAGTGGTGGGCCAAGCTCGAGAAAACTGCCCTTTCATGGGTAGACTTCTAGGGGCCATGTCCTTGGAAAGGGCAAGGTTCAGCTCCCCCACCCCCTACTCTCAGTCTCTACAGAGACCCTGACCTCCACCCCTGAGCGCATGGAGGGCGTCTATGCCGCCATTGCCGTGCAGGAGACACCGGGGAACCCCAGTGCACCACCCCTGGGCTACCGCGCGCTCTACGACTACACAGCCCAGGTGAGCCTGTGTGTAGGCCCCGGGAGTGGGAGTGGGCCTGGGTACGGGCACCAGGGGCAGCACCCAGGCTCAGCAGGGCCTCAGCCAGCCTCCTCCGTGAAGGCCAAGGCCAGCATGTACGCACACGTGTGGCGACTACATGGCTACTGTCCACATGGGCTGTGCGTGTGTGTGTGTGTGCACGTGTGCAGGGGACAGTCAGGGCCTGGGGCTACCTGTGGCTATGATCTGGGGGTGCAGCTGTGCACCCTGGGCCCAGTCCTTCCACTGTGCCAGGCTGGGCGCTCTAACGTCCATGGGAGAGGACAGGTCCAGGCAGACACAGGACCCAGTATGCCCTCTGCCCTGAGCTAAAGGCAGACCTGGGGGCCAGGCCTGAGAATGAGGAGGCACTCGTGACACTGGAACAGGCTGAGGCTATGCTGGGCAGCCCTCAGCTTGGGGCCTGGCGAGAACCCAAGCCCTCCAGGCACTGTCTGGAACATGAGGGCAGCGGAGGCCTGTGCTGAAAGGCTCAGGAGGCCAAGTCCCTCGCACCCCACAGCCTATATCTCCAAGGGGCTGCCCTGGGAGATGAGCTCGCACTTACTGCTGGGGCCAGGCAAGCCAGGCCACACCCTCCCAGCAGCCTCCCCACCCTCCCGTGCTTTCAATCTCTTGCCTAGAATCCCGACGAGCTGGACATGTCTGCAGGAGATATCCTGGAGGTCATCCTGGAAGGGGAGGATGGCTGGTGGACGGTGGAGAGGAATGGGCAGCAGGGGTTTGTCCCTGGTTCCTACCTGGAGAAGCTCTGAGGAAGGGGCAGCACCCATGGGGCCCCACCTGCCTGTGGAGTCAGGAATGCTCTCTGCTCCAGGGAAGGGACAGTGTTGGTGCCCCCCAGGAGTGTCTCCTATGGAATAAAGGAGTGTGTTCTTTCCTCCTGGTCTGCCGGTTCCCTTTTTTCTTCCTCCTGCCCTAGTGTCAAATGTTCAGAGGCAGCAAAGGGTCGGGGGTGGGAGGCAGGAGAGGCAGGGGTCTTAGACAGCTAGCTGTCATCCTGGAAGGCCCCAGCCAGTCCCAGGGTTTGCTGGGGACAGAGGAGAAGAGGCCAGGCCAGTCGCTAGGAGCTCCCGGAATGCAAGAGAGACCCAGTGGGCCAGCCCAAGGTGACATCAGAGTTAAGCGCTCAGAAGGGACAGAGAAGGGTGTGGGCAAAGACGCCACACTGGGGAATTAGCGCATGCAAAGGCCCTGAGGTGAGACAACAGACTGTGACCAGGGTGAAGGACGAGGACTCACAGATAAAAGGATGGAGCCATTCCTCAAACCCAACACGCCCGTCCAGGTAGGGTTCCTGGGTCGTGCAGGCTGACCTGGGCACAGGGATGGCCACACTCCTGCTGTGCGAGGCCCTCCAGCCCTTTCAGGCCCAAGAGACACGCCGTTGTCTGCGGCCAAGCCCCACTCCACCCCGGCAGGCCCCAGCCCTGCCAAAGGCTCTCGGAGCGGTGCCGGCCCAGCCCAAGCTCACTGCAGGATCCCCAGTGCTGCCAGCACAGCGGGCCAGAGCGGGACCTGTGGGGTGGATGGGGCACTGCGGGCACACGCTGCAGGGCCTGGGGATGGTGCCACTGCTCCCTGCACACCATCCACCCAAGACTGCCAACAGCTCCTGCACGCGCTTTTGAGGACTGCTCTGGACAGAGGGCGAGGTGAGTGGGGCTTCAGGCTCCAGCTCTGTGCAGAGATCGTGACCTGGTTAAGAGGACTGAGTGGCTCAGGAAGTTGACAGCTGTCACCTGGGAAGAGGCGGCCCTGGACAAGCAAAGGAAATGGGAGATTCCTTTTCACTACTTCCTGCTTCTGGTGGCTCCACTGTAGGCAGAGGGGACATGCATGTGACAGAGAACAGAGTGAAGGTCATCACTGGAATTCCCAGGACTCAGACCAGATGAGACTTGGGAGGACCCCTCCCACCTCCTGCACTGTGCCCTCCCTGCCAACCCGGGCCACCATCTCTGATGGACAGGGCTCGGCTCATCCCATGGGAGCCTGCCCTGGGCCTGGGGCTTGGCCACCACCTGATAGCAGCATATGGGGTGCTGGAGTTGCCTGCAGAGGACAGCCTGCCCAGGAGAGGAGACGGCACCAGAGGGGGTGGGTGTGTGCCCAAGGGTAGCAGGGAGCAGGAGGCTCTCCCGCATGCCGGACAGATGTCAGAAGCAGAGTACAAGGGCTCCCTGTAGCACAGAGGCCCACCAAAACACCCTGCCTACACAGCCTGGGCCTCACATGCGTCTCTAACGCAGCCTGAGGGCTGTTTTGCTGGCCGAGGTTACCCGTCTGGGCCAGGTATTCCCAGGTGCGAGACCCTGGGAGCAGGGCTCTGAGCTTGGGCAAGGCCAGCTGGCGGCTAGATGTCACCCATCGCTGCTCCCCTCCTGAGCATGTGCTGCAGCTGGGGTGAGAAAAGGCCCTGGTCCTCTGAAATCACTCAGATTGATGCTCAAACCCTCTCTGTGTCATTCTCCCTCATACGGCACATCCTGTGAGAGCTGGCCAGGTGGGCACAGCTGTCCCCGACACTACCACAGCTCAAACACGGATGTTTGGAGAACTAAATGCAATCTGGTGCTTGGTCTTACGCTCCCCTGAAGGAGTCACCTGACGGGGACTTAGCTATGAAAAGCTCACCTGGGCCAGAAATGCTGCCCAGGGCATACACATCAAGCCCGGCAGGCCCAGCCTGGTTCCAGGCCATGCAGACACTCCAGAGTACCTAACCAAGACCTCCTGACACCGTGCATGTGCCTGTGTCCAATGAGGGTACGCTAAGCCGGAATATGACGCCCTCCAACAGCTCACCTACCCCCACAAAAGGGGCAGAGACACGCTTCCTGATGACTCTGATACCAGACACGCAGGGAACAGGGGAAGCTCAGGGCTGGCTATCCTACAGAGGACGGAGGCCTGCCTGGAAGTGGCACTTCGGCTGGCAGGTGATTTGGCAAAGTGCAGGAAGTAGAGGACAGGCTTAGGTGGCTGTCAGGCAGGTGGGACGGGGACAGGGAAGACGCGAGGCATGCACATGGAAGCCCCAGGTGGACTCGGTGAGGGAGGGGGAAGGGCAGCAGCAGGTGCAGGACGGCCAAGGAGACTGACTGCTGGGGTCAGGTGGCACATGGCCCAGGGAAGAGGGTGGGAAGGCAGCTTCCGGGCTCTACCTCTCCCCTAGAACGCCTCGTCTTCTTGACGGAACATTCCGTCCACTGCAAAGCCTGCTCGGAAACTCCGGCTGAGGTATTGGTCATCATCATCTCTGAGAGACAGCAGATCCTGCGGCTCGGGGTGATGGGCAGCAAGTACTAGGGGGGCTGCTCTGCGGGCAGGCGGGTGGGCAGCCGGGGGACAGAACTGGAGGTGACTTTCGGGTCACGTCTATCAGGAAAAACTTCACAAACTAGCCCAAGCCAGAGTCACTGCCTCTGTAGCTCTCTCCACCCCCAACACCAGGTCCAACCCCAGTGCTGGAAGCACCTGCATGGAGGGTGGCCTGCCCAACAGAGGAGATGGCACCGGGCAGAGGGGCGGGCTTAAGCAAGTCACGATTTCTCAAGGCCTCAAAGTCCTCATCAGTAAGATGGGTGCAATATGCCCCTATGCAAATTGCTATTCCTGTAAGGTTCAAATCAGATAACGGGTAAATGCTAATTAAATTGAAAAGGTTACTACCTTCTAAAATTTTTCCAGGTGATGCATGTGCTCATGGGGGAGGGGGAGATGAAGGAGGGGCAGGAGGAGTGAGAAAGCACTCCCCATGGTGCACAGCCATGCTGCGAGCCCTCCTCTAACACTTCTCTTATCAAGATCCTGAGCACGCATGCCCAGCACATTTCTCAAGTCACAGAGTCTAAGACGTGAACCAGCAGGCCATCAGCCTGGGTTTATAACTTTAACAAAAAGGCCCACAACCTCCGTATCTGGCTATAATCAACACAGCTTTGCGTTTAACTGTCCTTACTCACATGCCCTCTTGGACAGCTGTGGCTTCCAATGGTGTCCTTCCCAGGGGTGACAAGTCACAGGCCATCATGTAGCCAAAGGGCACACATCACCACTGGCATCCAACACCAATTCTGACCACCGTCCCCTGCCATTCCTAGTTCTAGGCCCAGCAGCCTCACCATAAGGGTGACCTGGCTGGTTGGTGGGCTTGCTGGCCCTACCATCCTTACAGGACGACAGGACCACGAGCCATAGCTTTTGAAATGTGTTCAGTAGAATGCCCTAGGGGCCCAAGGGAGTGGGAAAGGGCAACCCCACTCCATCGGAGCTCTCCTCTGGAGTCTGCACACGGGGCTGGCAGTGGTTCTTGGCCCTAGCTGCTCAATGGAATCATCTGAGCAGCTTTTGTTTTTTAGGGTTTTGCTCTAGGGCGCTTGTACCAGCCAGAGAGAGGCAAAGAGAGACAAAGTGAGAAACCACCCCCTGGGAGGATGGCCATGCTGCAATCCCTGCTTTTCCACTTTGAAGATTTGGGGCATGCATGTGCATGCACATGTGTTCAGTGTGATTCTCAAGCAACCAGTCCAGGACTCGAACCACGGTGGCCACGTGGGATCCAGTCCCTTAACCACCATGCTACCTGCTGGCCCCACCTGAGCAGCTTTTAAGCATGCTGTTTTGGTCCCACCTGAACCAAACTGAAACTGAACCTCTGCAAGCTGAGCTCGTGCATAAACATTCTCCTGGCAATTCTTTTTTTTGTTTTTTTGGAGAGGTTTTTGCTATAGGGCGCGTGCGCTCGCCAGACAGACAGAGAGAGACAGAGAGACAGAAAGTGAGAAATCACCCCCCAGAGGTGGGGTCTCTCTGTCTCCTGTCTTTCTGGGGAGCGTGTGCACCCTATAGTAAAAACCTCTCCAATAGCCTAAGTGTCAACAGGATGTAGGAAAATATAAACAGATACAATGTTTTTGGAGAAAAGGATCAATCTATGAAAGCTTCAAACCACAGTAATAAATCCACTACTAAAGTTTTATCCTTGACTCCATGCAAAAATGCATGCCGCGGATGACGAATTAGATGAAGGCGGGGGCCGCACACACTGCGAGCAAACGGAATGCTTCATGTTTGCCGTGACAGGATGGGGTTAGAGCCACGTAGACTTCAGCTCAGTAAGAACGCCACTGCCCGCCAGCGTGTGTCGGGTGGTGTCTACTGCGGCAAGGCTGGAAGCAGCCACCAAGCCCCTCCACTGTGCACTGAGTGACCATGGTACTGAGACACCGATATGGCTGCCAAAAAGGGACCACGAGTGCGGCCTCTGACACGAAAAAAGTGTTAGGAAGAGAAAAGGTGATCTTGTTGGGCAAAATCCACTCAACAGCAAAAAGCAAAACTCACTACCAGGTCTGTTTCTACACAGAGTCTGGAAAGACAGACCTGGCTAAACTTGGCACTTCACTCTTTACAAATGTCTGATTTAAAAGCACCAATTATTTTTGTTAAAAACAACAATTTTGGGACTAGCAGATGATGTAATGGTTACGTCACTGGACTCCCACGTGGCTGACCACAGTTTGAGTCCCAGACTCAGAGGCTTAAAACTCATGCCAGGCATGTGCGTGTGTGCCCAAAATCCCGAGAGGAGACTGGAGGAGAAGGGACTGCAGGGTGGCCATCCCCCCTGGGGGGTGACTTACTGCTTTCTCTGTTTCCCTGGTAAGAGCACGCACTCTGTAGCAAAATTCTCTCTCTTAAAATAAATAAACAAAACTATTTTAAAGAGGTGGTAAGACAAGCCCTGTCAAATGACAGGTAGAGAAGTGACAACAACCTGTAGCAACGAGCTGCTTCTTCCCCCCAGCCTCGTACTGCACTAAAAGTTATGATACATTTTTGCATAGAAAAAAACACAGAAAAATATGTCACAACTCTCAAGCTCCAGGCACACTGTGCTGCACAGGCAGCCCCTCCCGCTCCTGTGTGCACTCTCCCGCAGAACCTGTCCGGCCCCCAAGCCGGGGCGTCTCCTCCAGGACAGCCCTGAGCTCTCTGGGCTCCTCCTCTGTGCTCCCATTCTTTCACTACTACGACCAAAGTTGGTCTGTGTGTCTCCAGGACGGGACCTCAGGACAGTATTACCACAGACTCTTAGAGGCAAGCACACAGGATATGCTCCACTATTTGTAGGACACACTAGACTGAAAAGCACCTGTGGCTTTTGAATACTGAGGCAACAGATAAAAAGAAAACACATGCAGATCCCAGATGTAAAGAACACACGCAAACTGCGATGAACTGTAGAGAGCAGAAAACATTACGCTGATTCTCGGGAAGGGAAATATCCCCAAAACGATGAAAAACTACGTGTTGAGAGGGCTGATAGAGTTTATTGAATTAGTTTTCTATTTACAACCGAGATCACGTCTACATACTGCTCAGCTAGTCTACGTGGGTACATTATGCCTAACAAGTTTAAGACTTACGATGAATGGGCACAGCCACACACACACTCACACCAGTTGTTTTCAAACAGTAGTGCACGCATTATACTCCTCCTATAAAGCCAGCTTTGATTAAAACCCACTAGATCCTAGTTCCAAAGGTCAGTCTAATTTTGAAGATGGACCAAAATACACATCGTATGATTCTAACATCTATTTTAGCCATTCTGTACAGCTGCTATCTTACTGGACTACATATATATTTTTTAAAAGGACACTGATGAGGGGCACCATCTGGTGTTCCCATTAACCAGACAGCTGGCTTCCTCCCCCTCCCCAAAAACCTTTGGCCAAGAGTTCTCCACTGTGCAGGCAACAGGGCCTGGGCCCGGTGATCCTTCTGCGCCAGCCCCTTCACTGCCTAGGGGCACCAGAAGCAGCCCCGCCCTCTGTAATTCTACCACACTAGCAACCGCGAAGGCTCTGAGATTAGAACGTTTACCGGCGTACTTAGCAGCCCGGGCATGGAGAGGAGCTAGAACAAGGGGATGCCGCGGGCGGGCGGGGAGGTAGGAGGGGACGCGAGGAGCCGCTGCTCCGACCAGACCGCACGGCGCTCGCACAGGATGAACTCAGGAGGCCGACAGCAGACCTTCTCAGTTCACCTTCCAAATCAGAGCAAGCCTCGAAGCTCAGGCCCGAGGTGCCTCCTATGCGTAGGTCCCGCCGGTGATGAGGAGCTCGTAAGCCGGGTCTCTACTCCGTCGGCACAGCACGATGCACGCACACAGCATGCCCAGCAGCTGTGGGGAGAAAACCACGGTGAAAACAGGTTGAACCTCTCTGCAGCTGCCTCTCTATGGCAGCGGAGCTGTTCCACAGTTCGATGGCCTGGATCATCAAAACACAGAAGTGACAACGACGAAAGGGATTTCTCCCCAATGGTGGTTTTGAAAGACCCAAGAAGTACTCAACTTCCGCTTTCCCACCTTCCCACCCCCAGGAAGACTCCATGAGCAGCACCAGGCTCCTATTGCCACCCACCACCAACGCGGAGCAGCTGTCCCGAAAACAGGCCGCAGTGAGGACACTCTACCTTGGCACCGTCCAGCCCGGCAGCCATGTGGGGCCACCGGGCACCTGCAATGTCAGTGATGCAACTGAGGAGCCGTTTTTAATTTTAATTAAAGTAATTTAAGTTTAGACAGATGTGGCTAGAGACTTCCATATTAAACACGGAAGGTCTAGGGCTGGAATGATTGAGAATAGTGTGTCAGTTAGGGTCGTCGTTTCAGGCACCTGGATTCTGAGGACCGAGGCTTTGTAATAACCTACAAAACAGAGTATAGGGGTAGCCCTATGAAAGAAAACTCATCTGAGGCCAAAAGCCATACTTTAAAGGTTTTTGTTTCTTTCACATTTACCATTTTTGAAATCTAGGCTTGGTTGAGTGGTATTACATATGCAATACTTTTTTTTTTATTAAGAGAGATTTTTGCTACAGGGTGTGTGCACTCGCTGGAAAGACAGAGACAGAAAGCAAGAAATCATGGTGGTATTACATATGCAATACTTTTTTTTTTTATTAAGAGAGATTTTTGCTACAGGGTGTGTGCACTCGCTGGAAAGACAGAGACAGAAAGCAAGAAATCATGCTCTGGGGAATGGCCACACCACAATCCCTTTTCCATTCTCTCCTCGGGGTTTCAGACACACACACAGAGGCATCTGGGTCCAGGATTCAAACTGTGGCTAGCCATGTGGGAGTCCAGTGACGTAAATCATTATGTCATCTGCTGGTCCCCATACGCAGTACATTTTTTATTTTTAAAAAAATTTTTGGAGAAATTTTTGCTATATAGCGTATGCACTCACCAGAAAGACAGAAAATGGGAAATCACCCCCCAGGGGAGATGGCCACACCTATCCCTTCTCCTCCATTCTCCTCTCAGGGTTTTTGACACACACGCACACATGCCCAGTGTGTTTTCCAAGCTGTAGGTCTGCGACTCAAAATAGCATAATCGTGCAGTCAGTCAGGTAGAATCCTGTCGCCTCAACCACCATGTCACCTGCTGATCCTCTCTCTCTTATTTTAATTAAGTCAAGTTGTATTGATCTAAAAACAACCTTAATATAAACTCTACTTGGGCTTAGGAATGCATCTTTTCAGGAACTTACTAACCTCTATACAGTAAGTAACTTTCTATGCTCACCATTAACCACTGTTACATTTCGAAAACTCTGCTATACTGAAATTTTATTCACTCTTGAAATTTTCGGAGGCTGGCAGGTGGTGTGGTGATTAATGGTGCTGGACCCCCATGTGGCTGACTCTGGTTCAAGTCCTGGACCCAGCAGCTAGCTTTCTCACTTTCCCTTTTTCTCTGTCTCTCTGTGTTCAAACTGAATAAATAAAATTAAATAATTCTTAACATGTTTTTTCCCAACAGACTTGAAAATATTACAGGTTTTAGTTCCAATATTTTTTCTTGCAATGAAATTTCCCCCTGCAATATTCAAGTCATGAAAATGGATCTTCAGCTATTCCCAAACACAATACCCACCAAAAGCAAAAATTGTAGAAAAGGATTACAAAATATAGTGAAAAATAATGATTAAAAAACTGACTTCTGGGGCCAGTCAGAGGTATGGTGGTTAAGGTGGCTGGATCCCACATGGTCAACTTTGCGGTCCAAGCCCTGGACCAGGCAACTTGAAAAACACATCAAGTGCGTATGTGTACATGCCTCAAATCCTAAAAAAGAAAGAGAAATGGAGAAGGGTGTGGTGTTCTTGCAGGAGGTGCTTTCTCACTTTCTCTCTGGTAAGTGCATATGCCCTACAGCAAAATTTAAAAACAAACAAACCACTCTT
>NW_006159539.1:975362-1005050 GCF_000334495.1 Tupaia belangeri chinensis | reverse complement strand
CTTTCCTGGGAAAAATTAGGGAATCCCTGTAAACATACATTCATACATCTAATCCCTCAATTTCATGGGAACAAATGTTTGCTACAAATAGACTTTGAACATGCACATATTAGACATTCACTATTTGCATTTTTGTAATAGCAAGACTTACATAAGCACCCATGTCACTTAGAGAAAGTATGGATCATAAAATAGACTACTATGCAACCCCAAAATAAGGTAAATCTATATTGAAATAATACAGATTTGCTTTTTTTTTTTTGAGAGGTTTTTGCTATAGGGTGCGTGCGCTCACCAGACAGACAGAGAGAGACAGAGAGACAGAAAGCGAGAAATCACCCCCCGGGGGGATGGCCATGCTGCAATCCCTTCTCCTCCGTTCTCCTCTCGGGATCTTGGGCATGCACACACACGCGCCAAGCCTGTTTTAAGCCACCGGGTCCGGGACGCGAACCGCGGTCGATTACGTGGGAGTCCAGCGACATAGCCATTACGCTAACTGCTGGTCCCCACAAATTTACTTTTAAGGAGCACAGTACATGGACCAGCAGGTAGCGTAGTGGTTATGTCACTGGACTCCCATGTAATCAACTACTGTTTGAATCTCGGACCTGGTGACTTAAAACTCATGAATGTCCCTAGGGGCTGATTTCTCATTTTCCTTCTTTCTCCCCCCACCCCCAATGAGCGGAAATGCCCTATAGAAGTGTCAATTGTCAGGTTTCAGAAACAAATATAAGAATTTGATGTTTTGAGACTCTTAACTCTTTGGCTTATAATTGGAGGCCAAGTTCAAAAGCAGACCAAGTCCAAGTTTTAGCTTTGCCAGTGTCTGCTTCACAGCATAAGTTACATCATCCTGGTGCTCCTTCGGCCTCACCTGGTGTCCAGAATGAAGCGGACAAGGACTGGAGACTCCGAGCCTCCTTCTAACTGGTGTACAAGCACAAAGCTCACTGACATCTGTCGCACTCCTGCCTTCATTCCGGTTCTCCACACCCAGGGCACCCATCTACATGATCATGAACACCATCTACAAGTATTCTTTAAAAAATGAAAACGGGGACCAGCAGGTGGCATGGTGGTTAAAGGCACTGGACTCCCACATGGTCGACCGTGGTTCAGGTCCTGGACCGGGCGGCTTGCTTTCTCACTTTCCCTTTCTCTCTCACTCTGTTCCTCTCTGGCCAAATTAAAATAAATAAATAAATAATTTAAAAATAAAAATATACTAGGTAAATTCTTTTATTATTTCAAACAGATGTTTTTCACATTAAAAGCCAAAGTTTTCATTTTTAACCCCACTGGTTTTGAGTCTATGAAAGCTCTGAACCCTTGACTTAGCCTTGCTGAGCTGAAATATCCCATCTTTATCAGCCAAGTCAGGCTAACTGAAGTATAACACACATACGGCTGGCATACTTAGATTAATAGACAGGTTAAAATATTTATGAACCCTCGCCGAAAAATATCCAGTGAAGTATCTGGCTTGCTGAGCAGCTTACAGGGATAAGAGCTACGGCCACAGGGACGACTGCACCTGCTGCCCGTGGTTCATGACCTCAGGCGCATGCAGTTCCCTAGCCTCTGCGACATGCTACTACGTACGGCTTTATTACCAAGCCAACAGCGGGTCCTTAAGGATGCGTGGATCAGAATCCCACTTGGAAAAAGACCCGTCCCTCTTACTTAATTATTTTAGCTGAATAAATATGTTTGCACAATCAAATATGAAATACGTCTTGACCACCAAGTTACTGCTATGACGAGCCACAAAGTAAATCCTCAGATGGGCAGAGACAACGGCAAGTAAGGAGCTAGCACTGCTACTGCTGCCTTTTTTTAGAGGTTTCTGCCATAGGGCGCGTGCGCTTGCCAGAAACACAGACAGTGAGAGGGAAAGTGAAAAATCATCCATTGAGGGGGTGGCCACACTGCAATCCTGCCTCCTCCAATCTCCTCCTGGGATCTTGGGCATACATCCACATATGTCCAGTGTGATTTTCAAGCCACTGGGTCCAGGACTTCAACTGTGGTCGGCCATGTGGGAGTTCAGCAATGTAACCATTGTGCCATCTGTTGGCCTCAAGAGCTAGCTAGCTATTGCTTTCTTTCTTTCTTTAAAGAAAGACTTTTTGCTATAGAGCACGTGCGTTCGCCAGAAAGAGAGAGACAGAAAGCAAGAAATCACCCCATGGGGAGATGGCCACATCGCAATCCATTCTCCTCTCAGGATTTTTGGGAATGCATGCACACATGCTCAGTGCTGAGGTTTAAGCTGCTGGGTCTGGGACTCGAACCGCAATCAACCAGGTGGGAGTTCAGTGACGTAACCATTAAGCCAGAGCTAGTTTCTTAATGAGTCCTGTCGGGGACATGTGAATACCAGCACAGTAAGCAATTACCCACTGGCCATTCTGAAAGGCACTGCCCATTGCTACAACAGCTTCCAAGTAACTTTTGATGAAAAGAGCAATCATACTGGTTTATATCTAATAATAAAAGATATCTACACCTTCTCAAAACATACTTCCTAGACCTAAAGCCTATTTCAAGAACTAAAAGAATACTCCAAAAACTAGACCCAATACAAAGGATTTTCGATCATTCCATCTGATTGATTATTCTGTTACTCTCTAAGACTCCTCTAAGACATTCCTTTACAGAATTCCCAAGACATACTGGATGTACCTGAGAAACCAGGAATGTGGCTGGCTGTGGTGGGTGGGAAAACGGCCCTCTTATTTAAGATGGAGGTGAGGGATAAGTGTGTTTTTTTGGCGGGGCTGGGGTGGGACTGTTGAGAGGAGACAAAGGAAGAGGTGACTCAATAATCACCAGCTACTCTGCACACGCTAATGTGACGAGAAGAGAAAGACTGTTCTCACTGGTAGGAGTTGAGGACACAGGTCCCCTCAGCTTCCAACAATAACACAGCACACTTCCACACGTGCCAAGAGATGTTCTGAACTCTGTAAGTGTTGACAGCTAAAAAAAAATGAAGTTGACAAATATAGAAGAGGCCAGAACCTCATTTTACTCAAGGTTTTCTGTAAAGCAATGTAACTGCTGCCTTTAGGTTAAGAGGTGAGTGTTGTACTAGCTCTTGATCCAAGTATACAAATATATATAAAACTTACAGAAAAATAAGAACTAGAGGAAGAAACAGACACAAGAAGTCTGAAACACTGCTTCACACAGAAATATAGCAGGACCGTGTTTGAAAATCCTGTGAGGTTGTACCAAAACACCCCCTAAGAACACACCATGACAATGGTCTATATTTTGAAAACATCATTCGCTAATCAACTAAGGCAAGAAAATGAAGCAGAGTCCCTTCCTCACACATGGCCCCTCCCGATCCAGATCTCTGGTTTCTTTAGACCATTCTGGGTCTAGTCTAGAGACAAGAAATGGAAGATGCTAGAAAGTGGTGCTAGCCCCAATTACTTCCATGTCACCTTTACATACAGCTCACAGGACAGAGTGGATAAAACCGTTCAGGGCAGACATGGGAGTGCGGTTCACTCTGAGGGTGCCACTCCTCGGTCAGCTGGGTTTACCTGAATAGCTGCGAACGCCAGTGCCGCCCAGATCACGTGCATCATGATTTCTTGTAGCTTCTTCACGACGAGAGCCTCGCACCCCTGTAACACACATCAACCTCGTTACAGGTCTCTTCCAAAAGGGAAGGGCACAGAGTTGCACAGAGCTGTCTTGGCAGAGTTGCATGGGGCAGAAAGTAAAAGAAGAAAGAGTACTTCACTCGGGCAATTTACAAACACACAAGGGGACTTAGAGAAGTTCATGAAAAGGTAAAATTAAAACAGTTTAGTTTTGGTACCAGCAGGTGGCATGGTGGTTAAGGCACTGGACACTCCCACATGGTCAACCACAGTTCGAGTCCTGGACCTGATGGCTTCCTTTCTCACTTTCCCTCTCTCGTTCTCTTTGTCTCTCTGTGGCCAAATTAAAATAAATGAATGAATAGATCAAATTAAATAATTCTTTTTAAAAAATAGTTTTGCTGCAAAGAAAATTTAAAATCATGCAGTTTTGTCCTAATATAATTTTCCCATGAACTTCTGAAGACTTCTCATATAATTAAGGCACATGATAAGGCTTTTTTCTTTTTTTAGGGATTTTTGAAACAGAGTGCGTGTGCCCGCCACACAGAGACAGAGAGACAGAAAGCGAGAAGTCACCCCCCAGGGGGGATGGCCACACCACAATCTCTTATCTTCCATTCTCCTCTTGGGATGTTGGGCACACACACACATGTGCCCAGTGTTAAGCTGCCAGGTCGAGGACTCCAACTGTGGTCGACTACATGGGATTCCAGTGACATAACCACTATACCATGTGCCAGTCTCCAAGACAAGGCATTCTAATATAATTTACAGAAAAACAAAATGGCATTGGGGTTAAAGACAGGCAAAGAAGTCCCACATAGCAATTACACACAAAGAAAAACATATTTTCAGCCATGTAAGTCTTGGCCAAGAGACTCACCTCAGCGTAGAGGTCGGCAGGGTGGGCCAGGCTGCCATTACAGCTGCTGGCGGTCTCTCTGCAGCAGCTGAGAGGGACACTCTGGTTTTTGGTTTCTTTGAACCAATCTGTATTTTCCCAGTCTGAGTAATTGTGAATTCCACAACAGCGTAGCTAGAAGAGATAAGAAATTGCTCTTTACAAAACACAAAAGGCTGGGTTGAACTTCCAAATTCCATGCACTACAACACCTTTAAATGAGCTATTTTAGTCTAGTGGCATGCCCATCAGAACTCTGTGCAAAGACAGGAATATTCTGTCTACATGGTCCAACATGGTAGCCACCAGTCACAGGAGGCTACACTGAACACTTCAAATGTGGCTGGTGTGACTAAGGAACTGATTTTTTGAAAAATTTTTGCCCAAGGGACGCGCTCTTGTGGGGATGGGAGAGCACACCATGGATTCTGGTAACTTTGCAATACATTCTCCTTCAATTCTCCCTCCTTTTTGAGATTTCGGGTGCACACCCACACACACAATTTCTTAGGCCACCAGATTCGGGACTCAAACTGCAAAGTCGGTCATGTGGGATCCAGTCGCCTTAAACCACCACACTACTGGCTGGCCCAAAAGTGAATTTTTTTTAAGGTATTTGCCACAGTGCACATGTACTCACCAGAGAGAGACGGTGAGAAAGCAAGCTGCCAGATCTGGGACTCAAACCTCAGTCTGTCATATGGGAATCCAGCACCCTTAACCACCACGCCACCTGCTGGCCCCCAATCTTGTTTTCTAAAGATACATAGAGACCGCTCCTGCCCAGAATCATCTGTCCTCTCACCTTTCTGGGGACCTGTGCCTCTCTGCCACCAGCACCTCTCTAATTACTTAGGGGAGATGTGGGTGAGTAACAGCTTGACATGCTGCTGACCTAGCTCTGACTGATGAGGGTGATGGCTGGGCAAAAACACTGGACACCTCAGGAAGCTACCTATGGCCATGATGGCACCTGGTTAATGGACATAGGAACAACAGTAGTTGCCCAAGGGTGATTGGTCCTGAAAGTCAAATCTGCTTCATGGGGCCAACAGTTAGCATAATGGCTATGTCACTGAACTCCCATGTAGTCAACCGCGGTTTGAGTCCTGGACCCGGTGGCTTAAACTCACGCCAGGTACGTGTGCGTGCATGGCCAAGATCCCAAGAGGAGAATGGAGAAGGGATTGCAGTGTGCCCCCAAATCAACCTGCTTCAGGAAAGCTCACCTGTCTCTGTACATAGTCAATAGCCCGGCTGGCAGCATCGGGGTTCGTTCCGTTGTACGTCTTATACACTTTCTGAATGCTGCGATCCACTTCGTGTTCCACCTGAATCAAAACAAAGCAGTCAGTCCCTGGAAACACTGGCAAAGCAGCACCAGCCAAGGAACCAGCTAAAATGCCTAAATGATGTGTTTGCAAGTAGCTAGATCTCTTAGACTCTTGTTAAAAAAAAAGTTTTCTCCCTTCCTGCTTCCATGTAGATTCGAATTGACAAGTAAAAATTCGGACATATCACATACAAGGGTTTTCAAAAACTCCATGAAAACTATATTATGAAAAGAACTAAGTATGGATTTTGAAATTTTTTTGCACAAACATAAGCTTGTATTTTATTCTGTTTTCCACAAACTGAAGCCACCTTGATGAAAAGCATTCAAAGACAAAAGTGTGTAAGACATCAGGCTAATTAACAATCTACTCAAGAGGGAGAGGAGGCGGGCCTTGGGGTAAATGGCCCAAGTTATGATCGTACATTCTCCTTTTTCAAGTAAGTTCTCAGAGTGCTTGCACAAGACCAACTCTCGTTTCCTTTTCTTAAAAGGGGTAAAAAGAAAACAACTTTAAAGCCTCCACAGGTATTTTTAGAACAAGTACCAACATCATTTCAGTTTTACTTCCTCGACATATACTTGGCCAAATGAGCGAAAGTAACTGGCAGGTTACAATAAATTAGCTCTTGGGAGGAATGACACTTTATGAAACAGTTGCCGTTCAATGGATGTCAAAGGAGACAGGAAAAAAACGTCAAACTTTACTGCTACCAACTCTGAATGTGGCAGTCAAGTGTCATTTAATGAAGTTTGTGCAAGATTCTTCTGACCCCTCTAAAATCTTTAGAGCTCGTTGGTCACTGTAACAGTGATGTGATGGACCACAGGTGGGACACAATCCAGACACCTGAGACTCAGCTGCATGACACTGCACGTACTCAAGGGCTGACATTAGTTTGACATACTGTGCCTCTTTCTTAAAACTATAAGTTATAACAACAACGATTCTATTATGTTTTCATATGGCTCTAAAATCACACTCAAACTAAGTAATTTAAAGCAGCCTTAAATGGTAGCCTTAAATGGTACCAAGGTGAAGAGCAAAGTGGGCAAAATAGAAAGGAAATGAAGGCAAGGGAGAAAAGACAATGGAATGACTAATAAAGAGGAAAGGGTGGCAAGCAGGGAACACAGACAACAGCTGCCTTGGTCTTCTAAGTTGGTTTAAAGTTGGCAGGACCCTTCACCCCTCAGGATGGGGGTGAAAGGGAGGACCACAACTCACATCTTTTCTATGTCCAGGACCAAGCCATGTTCTAAAACAGAAATCAGAAAATTTATATCCCCCCCACCACGCAGACACACACAGGAATCTAGGGGCTGATGTTATCTGAACAAACCTCTTAGCTGATCAACTACTAACTGGCAGCTTGTTGTGAGATAATTTAAGGAATATTAAAAGCTTAGAACCGAGAGAATTACACTCTGCTCTATCAAATGAGACTAGTTTTACATATAAATGGTTTCTTATTAACTAGATATTACAGCAGTGACTAACCTGAAATAAGGCAGAAGAAAACGCTGACTGATCTCTATTGCACTTGGAAAACTCAAACTACCTTTACAAAGAGACAGAGAAGTGGCAGCGGCATCTGCGACAGGTGTAGCTCTTGCTATCCTCTGCCTCATCCCCTAGCTAGCCAGGATCATAGGCTCGCACTACCGCACCCGGCTGGTTTGAGTTGGTCCAGAATACAATCTCAGGCTCCAGGGCCTGCCAGCCCCACCGTTATCTTGCAGCTGTCAGGCCTCAAACCACCTTTTACAGCACGATGTGATTACATACCTTTGCTCTGTAGACGTATCCCAAAACCACGACAACAACTTCTGTGACAAAAACCAAGAGGAGGATGATGACGAACTGTAAGGAAAATTGTCAAAAATTAAACACAGAGAAAAATAACTGTAATACTTTCTTGGTAAAAATAATGATTGGAAGTGCTAGAAGTTAAAGACAAGTGCTAATTCTGTTCCCATGAAAGGCGCCAAGGAATCACAGAGCTCCACACTCCATTCAGGAAGAGTCCCTGCGTAAACCTGATGCCACCTGCAGGCCTCGAGGCTGGCTCACCGTGGCAAGTCCGCAGCGACTCTCCCGGATGGTGGCGCAGCAGCCGATGAGCCCGATGATGAAGAGCAGGGCCCCCACAGCTATGATGACGACAGCGGGGATGAGAGTGTACACATCCTCGAAGAAATGGTCGTAGTCGTCATAGGTGATGAAGACGTAGGCACCCACGTAGCATAAGATGCCAGCCGCCCCCTGCAGAAAACAAGGTCAGAGACTGGTCTGTGAGCCGGGCTGGTACAACTTTCCTACTATCACTTAGTAGGTTATAACTTAATAGCAGTTCCTATCACTTTAAAGTGTGACAGACATTTTTTTTTTTGTAATAAAAGTCTATGACTCATTACTGAGAACATTTCTTTTCTAAATAAAGTTGTAAAGTTTTCCAAACTTCACCCATTTCTGAGTAACTGATGGTTCAGCTAGGACCAACAAACTATGACTTGAACAAGTAATACTGATGACAAAGCACACACACATACTCCAAAAACTTATCTGTACCTCAGCTGTACGCTGAGGACAGGTCAGTGGGGTGGTGGGGTACTTTCCCTCAGTAAATGGGGGAGTTAAGTAGAAATGATAAAGATATTAGCATAAGGACTATTTTTAATACATCTAATCACATACATATCACTTAGCTAGGATACACACTTCTAATCTAGCCACACTTTTGGGTAAAGAAAAATAATACTAGCTGGTAAGCATGACACCCATTTCCAAAAACATCTGCTGTCCTAGAGACCGTGAAATGGTAATGATTAGAAGTCTCAGTCCCTAAAGAACATTACAACCAAGTGATCTGTTTATTCTTTAGAAGGGCCCTTCTCAATGTTTTTACAAAGGTTTTTGCACAGGGTGTGTGGCAGAGAGAGACAGTGAGAAGGAAGTGAAGAGTCTTCCCCCAGGGGGATGACCATGCCTCAGTCCTTCTCTTCCATTCTCCCCCTGAGGTGTTGGGCAAGCACACACACATGCCTGGCATGATTTTCAAGTCACCAGGTCTGGGACTCTAACCACAGTCGGCCACGTGGCAGTCCATCACCTTAATTAACTTCTACGTTACCTGCTGGCTCCCTTTTCAATTTTTTTTTTTTTTTTTTTTTTTTTTTAGAGGTTTTTTGCTATAGGGCACATGTGCTCGCCAGACAGAGAGAAAGCGAGAAATCACCCCCAGGGGGGATGGCCACGTTGTAATCCCCTCTCCTCCATTCTCCTCTCAGGATCTTGGGCATGCACACAACACGCCCGGCATGAGTTTTAAGCCACCCAGTCTGGGACGCCAATGGCGGTGGACTATGTAGGAATCCAGTGACATAGCCATTACCCTAACTGCTGGTCCCAGCTCCCTTTTCAAATTTTAATGTGAACAGGAATCATCTGAGATCTTACTAATCGACCTATGCTGACTCAGGAGTCTAGGATGGGGCCTACACTGGCATTTCTTTCTCCCTCCCTTCCTTCTTTTTCTTCTTCTTCTTCTTTTTTTTTTAAAGACTTTTCCCATAAAGTGCATGCACTTACCAAAGAGAGACAGAGGGAGACAGAGAAAAATCGTCCCCAAGGGAGATGGCCAAACCATAATCCCTCCTCCTCTGCTGTCTGCACATGCACCTGGTGTAGTTTTCAAGCCACCCAGTCCAGGACTTAAACCATGGTCATCCATGTGGGGGTCCAGTGCCTTAACCACCACACCAACTATTGCCCCTCCTTTAAAGAAATTACACTAAGCTAAGGTTAATTTATTTGTTTTTATTCATTTTTGTTTATAAAGACTTTTTTGTCATAGGGCATACATGCTTGCCAGAGAGCGACAAGGAAAGCAAGAAATCACTCCCCAGGTGAGAGAGTCACTCCACAATTCCTTTTCCTCCACTCTCCTCTCACGATTTTGGGCACACATGGAATTATTTCCAAGCCACTAGGTCCAGGAGTCAAATCACACACTAGGCCACGTGGAATCTAGCTGCCCTAAGTACCACACTACCTTTCTGCCCTCTGAACTGACATTTTTGTTTTAAGAAGACATTTTTGCTATAGAGTACGTGCGCTCACCATAGAGACCAAGAGATAGATAGTGAAAAATCACCCCCATGGAGAGACGGCCACGCTGCAATCCCTCCTCCTTCATTCTCCTCTTGGGATTTTGGACATGAACGCACGTGCACCTGGCATGAGTTTTAAGTCACTGGATCCAGGACTTGAACCATGGCTGACTACGTGCAAGTCCAGCAATGTAACCATTACACTATCTGCTGGTCCCTGAACTGGCATTTCTAATGAGTTCCTTGGTGAGGCTGATGGGGTTGTTTCCTGGACCACTCAGAGTAACGAGATGTTACAGCACGGATAGGGAACTTGAGTACAGAAAGCCGCTTGGAGAGGTTTTTTGCTATAGGGCACATGTGCTCGCCAGACAGAGAGAAAGCGAGAAATCACCCCCAGGGGGGATGGCCACGTTGTAATCCCCTCTCCTCCATTCTCCTCTCAGGATCTTGGGCATGCACACAACACGCCCGGCATGAGTTTTAAGCCACCCGGTCTGGGACGCCAATGGCGGTGGACTATGTAGGAATCCAGTGACATAGCCATTACCCTAACTGCTGGTCCCAGCTCCCTTTTCAAATTTTAATGTGAACAGGAATCATCTGAGATCTTACTAATCGACCTATGCTGACTCAGGAGTCTAGGATGGGGCCTACACTGGCATTTCTTTCTCCCTCCCTTCCTTCTTTTTCTTCTTCTTCTTCTTTTTTTTTTAAAGACTTTTCCCATAAAGTGCATGCACTTACCAAAGAGAGACAGAGGGAGACAGAGAAAAATCGTCCCCAAGGGAGATGGCCAAACCATAATCCCTCCTCCTCTGCTGTCTGCACATGCACCTGGTGTAGTTTTCAAGCCACCCAGTCCAGGACTTAAACCATGGTCATCCATGTGGGGGTCCAGTGCCTTAACCACCACACCAACTATTGCCCCTCCTTTAAAGAAATTACACTAAGCTAAGGTTAATTTATTTGTTTTTATTCATTTTTGTTTATAAAGACTTTTTTGTCATAGGGCATACATGCTTGCCAGAGAGCGACAAGGAAAGCAAGAAATCACTCCCCAGGTGAGAGAGTCACTCCACAATTCCTTTTCCTCCACTCTCCTCTCACGATTTTGGGCACACATGGAATTATTTCCAAGCCACTAGGTCCAGGAGTCAAATCACACACTAGGCCACGTGGAATCTAGCTGCCCTAAGTACCACACTACCTTTCTGCCCTCTGAACTGACATTTTTGTTTTAAGAAGACATTTTTGCTATAGAGTACGTGCGCTCACCATAGAGACCAAGAGATAGATAGTGAAAAATCACCCCCATGGAGAGACGGCCACGCTGCAATCCCTCCTCCTTCATTCTCCTCTTGGGATTTTGGACATGAACGCACGTGCACCTGGCATGAGTTTTAAGTCACTGGATCCAGGACTTGAACCATGGCTGACTACGTGCAAGTCCAGCAATGTAACCATTACACTATCTGCTGGTCCCTGAACTGGCATTTCTAATGAGTTCCTTGGTGAGGCTGATGGGGTTGTTTCCTGGACCACTCAGAGTAACGAGATGTTACAGCACGGATAGGGAACTTGAGTACAGAAAGCCGCGTAACAGAGATGCCTTATTTCAGCAGCTGCTCTGGGCGCCCTTCTCCAAGAACGTGGCAGAGTTTTGCTCTTCTCCATCACTGTCAAATTTTGCTATCACTAGGTACTAGCTCTTTGCTGACAGCCTGATGCCACTTGTTTTTCCACAAATGAGCAAAAGGCAGTGTCAAGCTAAGTGTTAAAGCATCTGCTCTCATGAGTTACTCGTAAGGCACTTTGAGACCATCATAGGAAAGAATGATTTCACCATGTTTCAAAAGTTAACACATCATTTTTAAGCTAGAACACAGCCTTCACTATGATAATGAAAATATCATTAACTCCTCTGAATCCAAAAACTCAGTTCATTTCTTTCTCTTAAGAGTTATTGTATTTAGCTTTATTTACTTATTTAATTTGACCAGAGAGGGACAGAGTGAGTGAGTGAAAGAGGGAGAGCGAGGGAAAGTGGAAGAGCGAGCCACCACGGTCGGCCACGTGGGAGTCCAGCGTCCTTAACCACACTGAATGCCACCCGCCGCCTCCCTCAGTGCACTTCCTAACCCTGTATAACCCAGTCAGCGTGCAAAGCATCAGTCCCTTTTCTTACACTAGGCCGTAAGAATCACAGTCAGATTTGGAAGAAAAAAAGCTCCATTCATATGAGGTTGGAAAACTGATTTGATTTTTTTCATAGTGTGTACTTCTCTGTTGACACTTACTTGATTCCTGAGAGTGAGAGCAGCACACCGTGGACAGAGTTCTGACACAACGATCTCCTCCTCAGCCCTGCAGCCAGTCGGGATCACAGGCTGGTGTGCCCATGGGTATGCCCAGTGTTGAGGCAGACCTGGGAGACCAACCAGAGCCTTCCCACGTGGTCTCCAGCGCCACTGTGGCTGGGCCAATGTGGATTTTACAATAAGACAACTACTAGACCGTCGGAAATGTCCTGACGTGTTTTTTTCTATGTAAAAATGTGTCATGACTTTTCTTATGACCTAATAGAATAATGGAGGCAATTTCCAAAAACATTTTTTCTTTTTTTTTTAATTTTTGGAGAGATTTTCACTATAGGGCGCGTGTGCTCGCCAGACAGACAGAGACAGACATAGAGACAGAAAGCGAGAAATCCCCCCCCAGGGAGGATGGCCACGCCACAATCTCTTCTCCTCCATTCTCCTCTCGGGATCTTGGGCACACCGGGTCCGGGACGCAAACCGCGGTCGACTATGTGGGAGTCCAGCGACATAGCCATTACGCTAACTGCTGGTTCCCCCAAAACATTTCTTTATAAACTCTCCTCCTCTGGCTTCCAAGACCCCCCAGTGCTGGTTTCCTTCCTGCCTCCCTAACTGCTCACTTTCTCATCCTCTTCATGGACTCTTCATTATAGAACTACGTCAGTGATCTCCAGGGATCTACCTTCAGCGGCATGCTTCACTCTTGCTCTAGTCTCTCCTTGGCCATGGTAGCCATCACTTCACTAATCTCCCCGTGTATCCGCAGCACAGCAAGGCCCCAGATGTCTAATACTTTTGGTCAACACCTGAGGTTACTCCATACCCTTGCCCACCTCTATACTCCATCATCACTAAAACCCCTTCAAGTTTCCTTCCAAGACTTTACTGACTACCTCAACTTCCCTTCAACCTCACTGCCACAGCCTTTAATTTGCACCGGATCAGTGCTCACCCTAATCCTTCTTGCTGACTCTCCCTATCCCTTAATAATACACTAGTTCTATTACCGGTATTGTTTTTGTTAAAAATACAAACCGGTTCAAGGCGTAAGCTTGTTTAAAATCAGGATGAGGCAAACCAAGCTGCAGAAGGGCACCTGGGAGGCCTGGGTTCGATTCCTGGAGCGGGAGGATCGCACAGGCAAGGCCCTGTCAGCCGCTCACCGTCCACCCCAGCGAGTCAGCGCCAGATGACCACGCTGTTCTCCCGCTTTTCCGCCTCAGCCCTCACCACCCCTCACACCTGAACAATGTCCACCAGTATGCTCAGTTGGACCACATACTCTCTCCTTTCTCACCTCGGCTGTGCTCCTGGGAATGCTCTCTTCATGTGCCTGCGTTTGCTCACTGAGCTGCAGCTTACATGTCAGCTCTTTCTTTTAGACTCCATCTAGGTCATTTTGGGTTGGATTAGGTATCCTCCATCCACTCGCATGTCACCCCTTGCGAAGGTCTAACACTGCGTGTATTATAACTGCTGCGGTAATAGCTAAAGATGTCTCAATGTGCCCTGAGGGCGCAAATTGTGCCCATCTGTCTTTCCGCCCCTATACCGCCACCCATCACCCAGCTCAGCGGTGGCACACAGCAGCATTAGTCTAAATTTATTGAGAACACCTCGTCTTTTCCCTGCCTGTGAAGTCACACTCCCACTTCTATCGTAAGCTTTGGTCTTCATTGCTTTGCTTCTCCTTTAGCTCAGTGTTTATCGCTTTTAGTTCACTCTTCAAGCGTGACTTGGCAACCTAACCCAGCTTACTGAATTCAGATGACTATCACGTTTCTAACACACCAGTTTATCAACGGTGCTCTAGCATAAATAGAAATGCTGTTATTTAGACTACTGCCCCTGTTCAGAGGTTCCCCACAGTTCACTGTCGTTTTGCTTTGGGACATACTACTATAGCATGAAGGTGAACATGGAGGGGAAAGGCAGGAGTCCCACACCCACAGGGACACTCTCACCAGACATGCCTCCTTGTAATTTCGACCTCAAAACCATGAGTTGAATACATCATTATTCTTTTTTTTAAATAATTATTTTACTTAACTTTATTTATTTATTCAGTTACTAAAAACAGAAAAATAGCCTGAAATCGTACTCAACAATTAATCTGAAGCACAGGGCGCTGAAGAATTACTTGTATTTTAGATATTTTGACTGAGTTTTCAACCTAAAGAAATTCCTGAAAGAATCAACTTAGTGTTGCTTGGAAACAGGCCCCTTTGAGTGCTCCTGCACCCTCCACCCAGACTAAGAAACTGAGAGGAAAGAATGCAGAAAATAAACCAGCAGCATATCTGACCAGACCTCTACAAATACAATGGAAGGCTGGCAGGAGCCACACTGGGACAGCCACCTGCCCTTTTCGGATAGAAACTAAGCAGTCTCTTATCCTAGGCTGTGTAGTCAGCATCCAAATCGCACCGCAGAGACTGAATGTAACCTATTTTGGCAACCTCGAGTGGGAGGCAACCGGTTAGTTGCACACACCAAAGTGGAAGCTGCACCGATTGCTGACATGAGACCGTGTAAACCTCATTACTTGTAAACAAGGCTATGTTTCCTAAACTGCTGACAACTTCAGATTTGTCTTTTAATGAAATCTGTATATGGTGCTTAGAGCTTAAACCATATGATAATTTATGAAATGATGCCAGTTACTTTGAAAATATAAAGTGTCCTAACAACAACCAAAGACCTAAGATGGGCCATAAGCAAGCACTTCAATGACATCAAACAACAATGAGAAAGGCCAAAAGAACGGGGAAAGGTAGAGTTTGACGGTCAGTGGTGGGGAGGCTATGGGTAATTCCTAACTAGTATGCACAGGCGCGCTGTAGTCACTCAGATGTTTAATGCAGGAGCTGTGGGTATTAGAAAAGCTAAATAGAGAGTGAACACATGGTTAACTCTTCCTTGTGCAGGACCACGATGGGAACAGGAACTAGCAAAGGGTCTAGGCTTTGCCAACGAAGCAGCTGCGATGGAGAGGGGCTGGGGAAGAGGGAGGCGCAACACTCAGGAGAAATGTGGAACTTGGAAGCAGCTGAACTGCTTTAGTCACTGTTGAGAAAATCTGAGCCTATGAGGAGGATTTGTGCCAGGACAGTATACTAAAAATATTCATCCTTTTTACAAAGAAGTCAAAGGAAATTCAAGGCTGAGAGGTCTGAAACTACACAAAGAACAATAAAAAAAAAATTCTTTATCTTTCAATAAACCTGTGCTCTAAACTGAATCACAGAAATTTTTTAAAAAAAGAATTACTTAACTTTATTTATTTTTAATTTGACCAGGGTGTGTGTGGGGGGAGGGGACACGGGGGACAGAGAATGAGAGAGCAAACAGCCAGGTCTGAGACTCGAACCACGGCCAAGCATGTGGGAGTCTAGTGCCTTTAACTACCTGCTAGCCCCCAAATCACAGAACTTTAAAACTTTAGCAGAGTGAGTGCTTTTCCAGGACACGATGCTGTTCTTCTAAAACTAAACCTTATCCTTGGAGCTTGCAGGTGGCGTGGTGGTTAAGGGTGCCAGAATCCCACATGGCTAACCGCAGTTCGAGTCTGGGACCTGGCTGCTTACTCTCTCACCTTCTCTCTCTCTTGTTCTCTGATCAAATTAAAAAATAATAATGAGGAGACCAGCAGGTGGCGTGGTGGTTAAGGCACTAGACATTCGCATGGCCAACCATGGATGGAGTACTAGACCCGGTAGCTTGCTTTCTCACTCTCTATCTCTGTGGTCAAATTTAAGTGAATAAATAAGTTAATTAATTAATTAATTAAAAAATAATAACAAATAAAGTTGAATAAAATAATTCTAAGAAAAAAAATGGGACCAGCAGTTGACGTAATGGCTATGTTGCTGGACTGCCATGTAGTCAACCGTGGTTCGAGTCTCAGACCCGGTTGCTTAAACTCATGCCAGGTGCATATGCGTGCATGCCCAAGCTTCGAGAGGAGAATGGAGAAGGGATTACAGTATAACCACCCCCACTGGGGGGTGATTTCTCACTTTCTGTCTCTTCATCTCTGTCCGTCTTTCTGGTGAGTACACGTGCCCTATAGCAAAAACCTCTCAAAAAAAAAACTTTTAAAACTAAACCTATTCTGGGGAATAGCATAATGGCTATGTTGCTGGACTCCCACGTAGTCGACCGCGGTTCGTGTCCCGGACCCGGTGGCTTAAAACTCACGCCGGGCACATGTGCGTGCGTGCCCAGGATCCCCAGAGGAGAATGGAGGAGAAGGGATTGCGGCGTGACCATACCCCCTGGGGGGTAATTTCTCGCTTTCTGTCTCTATGTCTCTCTCTGTCTGTCTGGCGAGCGCACGCGCCCTACAGTGAAAATCTCTCAAAAAAAAAAAAAAAAAAAAAAAAACCCTAAACCTATTCTGTTAAAAAAAATTGGAAACTGTGGGTTCCTAAAGTATGATGCTTTGTTTTATCCTCATATCCTTCCTCTACATATAAACAACTGTGAAACCTTTTTTATAAAGTAGAATTTTATTTCACTTTATTCATTTTAATTTGACCAGAGAGGGACAGAGCGAGAGAAAGTGAGGGAAAGTGAAAAAGCAAGCCGCCAGGTCCAGGACTCAAATTGTGGCAGTCATTTATGCAGGAGACCAGAACCTTAAACCACCCCACCACCTGCTGGACCCAAAAAGTTTAAAATCTCTTAAAGTTAGAAATTCTATTCTCACATCAGTTTGCCTTTTCTATAGTTTAAAACTAGTTTTAGGGGGGCAATTTCAAATTTTCCATCCAAGAAAGATGAACTGATGGAATATTAAAATCTACACAGTAAGTCCCTTTTCATTGGCCACAGTGGAATTTGCCACTGGAATGTGACAATACTAAAAAGGAATCAGACCTGTACCGCTGGGAGATAAAACAATCCTTCTGAGGGGCCGGCCAGTGGCGTGGTAGTTAAGGTGGCTGGATCCCAGACCCAAAAGCAGGTATGCTGGGTCTCTGTGCCCAAAATCCCCAAAGGAGAATGGAAAAGTAGGGACTGCCATGTGGCCATCTCCCTTGAGGGTGCTTTCTCACCTCTCTCCCTCTCTCTCTGTCTCCTTCCTCTCTCCCTCTCTCTCTTGGCAAGCACATGGCCCTGTAGCAAACTGGAAAAAAAAAAAAGTCGGCTGTCTAAAGCAAATCCACATGGAAGTTTACGAATGGAAATGTCCCGCAGAACATCTAGGTGCAGACCAGAAGCACAGCAGCAGTAGATACGGATGACACCGTCCAGACGGGCAAGGTTCAGGACAAGGTAATGAGAGGCGCCGTCCGGACTTCATCCAGCTAAGCGCACAGGGCCTGACAAGTTCTTTCCTGCCTGCATGAACTAACTGTTCCTCTGAAGTGATGTCCACCTCGAAGAGTTAACTGATAAAAGCAGAAGTTACTGGAATGTAGGGAGAAAGAACAAAACTGTCAAGAGAAAGACGATGCAAAACCCACTGTGTGATCCACACTTGGTAAGAAAGCAGATTTTCAAGTCAGGGAAGGGGGGAATTGGCAAAAATACATCTTATGTACACATCTTTCCACAACTCAGTTTCCCATACAGGCACATCCAAATGTTTATACATTTCATTTCCCTACTGGAAAGAATCATTGCTAATTCGGTACAGTTCATTTCTGAAAGCTTCCCAAAACTCTACTGTCCTGCCAGTAAAAGTATCTTAAAATCATCTTGAATCCTCTATCATCTTACTCACCAGAATATTCTCTAGTCCAATTGCTCTTTGTTTTAACTGCTGGTTTACTTTAATAAAACATCAATAGTTCATGTCACCAAACACAATTACTATACTACTATGTCATGGACAGCACATTTCATTTACTCTCTTATCAACTTTCAAGGGGAAAAAAGACTAGACTTTAAATCCTCTTTCAGGGGACCATCAGTTAGCATAATGGCTATGTCACTGGACTCACATGTAGTCGACTGTGGTTCGAGTCCTGGACCTGGTGGCTTAAACTCACGCCAGGTGCCTGTGCGTGTATGCCCAAGATCCCAAGAGGAGAATGGAAGAAAAGGGATTGCAGTGTGGCCATTCCCCCTGGGGGGTGATTTCTTGCTTTCTGTCTGTCTGTCTGTCTCTGTCTTTCTGGCGACTGCACGCGCCCTATCGCAAAAACCTCTCCAAAAAAGAAAAGAAAAAAAATGCTCTTTCAGAAATTAAAACTACTCTCACTACTAAAATAATTTTTGCCTAACAAATTGGCCAATAATAAAGCAGAGCAGTACTCCAAGATGTATCAGGGTACAGAAAGAAGGGCCTTCAACTGAGAAAGAGTTTAAATTAATACAGAATCATCATTTTGGAGAGCAATACATCCAGCAACACATAGGAGCCTCAGCACTCATGCATTTTTTTAATAGAAATTTTGCTATATAGTAGGTGCACTCAACAGAGAGACAAAGAGACAGAAAGCGAGAAATCAGCCCTTGGATGGCTACACTGCAATCCCTTCTCCTCTATTCTCCTCTCGGGATTTTGGGCATGCACGCACATGTGCCTGGTGAGTTTTGAGCCGCCAAGCCTGGGAATTGAACTGTGGTCGACCATATAGGAGTCCAGCGAAGTAACCATTTACGCCATCTGGTGGTCCCAGCATCTATGCTTTTACATCTATTAATTCCACTTCTAGAAATCTAGTCTTAAGACAGTAAGTCAGATGGAGATATAATTTGTGTAGTAGCTATGTTCATCAAAATGTCATAAAATTTTAATAGCAAAAACAAAAGGAAAATAAAAAGCTCTGATATAGAGAGGGGTAATTTGTGTGTTTGTGTGTGTGTGTGTGTGTGTGTTTCAGGTATTTGCTACCTGGCATGTATGTTCCCTGAAGAGACAGTGAGAGAGAAAATGAGAACTCTGCCCCCAGGGCCGATGGCCATACCACAATCCCTTCTCCTCTCAGGATTTTGGGCATGCATGCACAGGTACCCAGTGTGATTTTCAAATTGCTTGGTCCAGGATTTGAACTGTGGTTGGCCATATGGGAGTCCAGTGCCTTAACTGTCAAACCACCTGCTGGCCCCAGAGGTAGTCTTCCTTGTCTTAGAGCCCTGCAAAAATTTTTAGTGGTGGAATTATGAGTAGTGTTAGCTTGATTTTAAAACTTTTTAGTGACTTATGGGGCCAGCAGATGGGGGCAGTGGTTACATCGCTGGACTCTCACATGGCTGATGGTTTGTGTCCTGGACCCGGTGGCTTGAAACTCATGCTGGGTGCAGCATGTACACATATGCCCAAGATCTTGGGAGGAGAATGGAGGAGACTGGATTACATAGTAGCCATTCTGCCATAGGGGGAGATTTCTTACTTTCCCCATAACTGTCTCTATCTCTCTGTTTCCCCCAGGAGGAAATGTGCCCTAAGGCAAAAGCCTCTAGAAAAGAAAAAAAAAATTTAGTGACTTCTTAAAAAGGCTTAAATAAACTGTGTACATAATTGGAAAAACAAATATTTTAGTTATGTTTACAGCTGACTTTGCTATTCTCTTGGAAATGAATCCCAGATCTGTCCTTAAGGGTCAACATAAAATAGGCATCTCTTCAATCCAAATATTTTAGTAACCTCTGCCAATCTCTGCCATTTATCACTTTTCTTGGGTCTCTCTTGACACATCTTTAAATAGTTCCTGATTGAACTCCATTCTTATTCTTTCAGTGTATATTATCTTTTTTATTTTCCATAAACATCTTTTTGTTTTAAGAATTATTTTATTTAACTTTATTTATTCATTCATTCATTTCATTTTTTAATTTTGACCAGAGAGGGACAGAGCGAGAGAGAGAGGAAAGTGAAAGAACAAGCCTCCAGGTCTGGGACTTGAACCGTGGTCGGCCATGTGGGAATCCAGCATCGTTAACCACCATGCCACCTGCCGGCCCCTCCATAAACATCTTTCAAGGAGGCAGATTAATAAAAATTCTACGTGGACTGCGGTGTAAAGTTGTTTTTAATTTTTTTAAAGACATTGTTATAGGGCTCATGTGCTCACTGGAGATGAGAGAGAGAGAGAGAGAGAGGGAGAGAGAGAGTTATTCCCCAGGAGGGATGGCCACGCCATAATCCCATTTTCTCCAGTCTCCTCTTAGGATTTTGGGGAAGCATATACACATGCCAAAGTGATTTTTCAAACTACTGGGTCTGGAACTCAAACCATCGTCGGCATGTGAGAGCCCAGCGCCTTAACCACCATGCCACCTGCTGGCCCGAGTGTAAAGTTTTAACAATAAGCCACTTTTGCCATCAACAGTAACATCACTTTCACTGCCTGTGTGTGTGTGTGTGTGTGTGTGTGCGTGCATTTTTTTATTTTATTGTTTTGGTATGGTAGGGTGAGAAAGCACCTCCTAGGGCCGATAACCTGGCCACAATCCCTTCTCTTCCTTAAGTGAACTCCACAGGCAACCACATTTGGAGCCAGCTGCCTTACCCTCCCAGGCCACCTGCTGCCCCACTCCCCCTATCTTCTTTTTTTTTTTTTTTTTGCAGGGTTTTTTCTGTAGTGCGCGTTTCCCCGCCGGAGAAATCACACCCCCCCGCCCCCCCCAGATGGCCATGCCGCAATCCCTTCTCCTCCATTCTCCTCTCGGGATCTTGGGTACGCATGCACATGCGCCCGGCATGAGTTTTAAGCCACCGGGTCCGGGACGCGAACCACAGTCCACCTTGTGGGAGTCCAGCGACCTCACCATTACGCTAACTGCTGGTCCCTCCCCCTATATTCTTAAAGCAACGTTTGATCCTTTTAAACTGTTATCACTCTGCAATGGTCATGCTCCTCAATTCTGCCCTATTTTCACTTTTCCTGAATTTGGTTTCTTATAATCACTGTTAATCCAGTTTAACAAAATTATTCTATTTTATCCAATTTACACCTACCAGTTCAAAGACCCAAAAGTTCAGATGGCAATGAAATTAGAGACAAACCCATTTGCCACAGGCAAATTATTTTAACAGCATGGAAATGAGCTATTTTCAGACTCCAAAGCTTTAGGATCATCTTAGAAGAAATTTAAGCATGCATTTTATTTGAGACCACCTGTTGCCATAGGCTACTCTAGTCTAAAAAGATCAGTTACAACAATAACAAATCTTTAAGACCCTGGGATGCTTATATTTTATAATATTAGCATTGATTTCTTTTTTTAAAGAACGATTTATCCTGTTTTATCTATTGTTATTATTTTTTAATTTGACCATGGAGAGATGTGGGGACACGTTTAAGAGAGAGAGTCTGAGGTGTGGGGACATGTGCTGAGCAAACACCACATGCTCTTTTGGGGTTTGGCAGAGCCTTGTAACTTGTCTTTCCCTGACCTTGGCTGCAGACAGAGCAAGGGTGGAAATTACTAGGGGCATTCCAACAGACACACCTGATGGACTTCAAGAAACATCTTGACCCCAATTAGTAAAGTCCAATCCCTGCTCTGCATCTGAAGGGTTCTTTAGCCTACTCTGGGTGTGGTGGTGCACTCCTTATGGAGAAGTTCTTTAGCTCCTTCCCCACACCTAACAGCTAGTTCTCTGCATTAGAAAGGAAGATGAGATTTACTCTAGATGGGATTACCACCAAGGGATACACCTTGCCCCGGGTATGACTAATCCCTTATAGATTTGTTAACTGCTTCTCATTGTCTGTAACCTGGCAACTAATCCATGAAGTGTCATGAAACATACATGTGTAATGTCTCCTTGTACTATAAATAAAGACGTCCAGTTCATCTGGGCGGCACAAGTTGCTTGGGCTCCCTAGGCTCAGGCTGCCTGTGTCCATTTCCACTCTTTTTGTCTCATTTTTTCTGCTTCTTCCATAATAGTGCTAAGCCTGGGGGCAGACGCCGACAGAGAGACAGAGAGAGAGAAGGAAAGGAAGTAAATCACCAGGTCCAGGATTTGAACTGCGGTCGGACATGTGGGAGTCTAGCACCTTGACCACCACAACATCTGCTGGCCCCAATATTAGCATTCATCCATGTTTGAGTTTATCAGTAGCAGCAACAATATAAAATGGAGTTATGTCAATGTTTACTATACAACCCCTTTAGTAGATTAAAAACAAAAACATTAATGCAAATAATTTTTTTCATCTACTAACTCCAGCAAACTATAAAAGAAATCGAGTGAAGAGAAGGAAGAGAGATAGTATTTCCTTTTTATAGAGTTTTTTCTTTACTTGTTTATTTATTCATTTATTTTAATTTGACCAAAGGGGGACAGAGTTGGGGAGAGGAGAGTGAGAAAGCAAGCCACCAGGTCCAGGACTCAAACTGCAGTCAGCCATGTGGGTGTCCAGTGCCCTTAACCACCAACCACCTACTGGCCCCAAGAGATGATACTATTTCCTTTTTTTTTTTTTTTTTGCTATAGGGTGTGTGTGTGCTCACCAGAAAGAGACAGAGAGACAGACAGCGAGAAATTACCCCCTGGGGGGATGGCCATGCCACAATCCTTTTTCTACCATTCTTCTCTCTGAATCTTGGGCATGCACGCACACGTACCTGGTCTGAGTTTAAGCCACCGGGTCCGGGAGTCGAACCATGGTCAACTACACAAGAGTCCAGCAACATAGCCATTACACCAACTGCTGGTCCTGAGATGATAATATTTCTAAAGGAAGAGTTGAGATCACCTATGGTATGGTTTGGGCCATAAGGTGCACCTAGAAATTGAATTGCATGAGAAGTCTGGCCCCAGTACCCATTAGCCATCGAATAGCAGACTATGCCCTTTTACTCTGTGTTTCTCAGAAACAGGTAAAGAGTATCTATTCAACAAGCATTTACTAAGTGAATGATCGATCTTCAGGGTATACATGTTTGATGTGACTTAAAAATATTATGAAATAGGGGCCAGTAGGTGGCGTGGTGTTTAAGGATGCTGGACTACCATATGGCCGACCGTGGTTCAAGTCCCGAACCTGGCAGCTTTCTTTCTCTCTGTGTCTCTCTCTCTCTGGTCAAATTTAAATAAATAAAGATAAATAAAATAATTTTTAAAAATATTATGAAATAAATTCTCCCCAAAAATGGTAAAAGTAATCTAAATTAGATCTTATGTGGTAAGATTCACTGAGATATCTCAAAGCATGAGAAATATCCCAAAAAGCTAATAAATAACCTATTCCTTAAACTTCAACCAAAAACAACTTTTCTGATTCCAACTTCTAAATGATTGCTCAGGGCCACCATGCACTTGCTCAGTGGACAGATGACTCAGACGGACTGGAAACATTCCCTTAAATGCCAAAGACAAAAGACGAAATATATTCTGTTACGTATCATGACTTACTTAGGGATAAGGTCAGCTTTTCTTACAGTGAACTGAAAAATGACCAAAAGTCTCAAGGACATACCCTTTTCTTTGTCAGCACAGTCACTCATAAGAGGAGAAATAAGGGCAGCAGAGAAACAAACTCCAGGATGCCAGATGAAAGTTCCAGCTTAAGGCCAGCAGGTGGTGTGGTAGTGAAGACCCTGGATCCCACAAGGCTGACTTAGGGTTCCAATCCAGGGCCTGGAGGCTTGGGGGAAAAAAACGCACTGGGGGCATATGCATATGTGTCCAAAATTCCGAGAGAAGGGAGGTGAAAGAACTGCAGCATGGCATCCCCCTTATGAGTGATTCCTCACTTACTCTTTCATTTTCTCTCTCTTGCACTCATCCTATAGCAAAAACTAAAAAAAAAGTTCTAGCTCAGAAGTATATTATCAACTCAGGGTGTAAGATGTGCTAGAAAACACAAAGTATAAAAGAAGATTATGACACGAAGAAAAAAAACACTTGAAATAACCTCATTATAAGTTTTTATTTAATTTTTTTTTCTTTTCTTCTTTTTTTTTTGAGGTTTTTGCTATAGGGCACGTGCACTCGCCAGAAAGACAGAGAGAGACAGAAAGCGAGAAATCACCCCCTAGGGGGGGATGGCCACGCCACAATCCCTTCTCCTCCATTCTCCTCCCGGGATCTTGGGTACGCATGCACACGTGCCCGGCGTGAGTCCAAGCCGCCAGGTCCGGGCCTCGAACCGCAGTTGATGACATGGGAGTCCAGCAACATAGCCGTTACACTAACTGCTGGTCTCTATTTTAAAATTTTTAAAAAGAATTATGTAACTTTTATTTATTTAATTTGGTAAGAGAGAGATTTTTGTTATAGGGCATGTGTGCTCACCAGAGAGACAGAAAGTGAGAAATCACCCCTCTCCTAAAGATGGCCATCGGCAATTCGTTCTCCATTCATCTCTTGGGATTTTGAGCACACGTGTACAGGGTGCCCTGGCATGGGTTTTATGCCACCAGGTCCAGAACTCAAACTGCAGTTGACTACATGGGAGTCCAGTGACATAACCATTATGCCACCTGCTGGTCCCTATCGTTTTTGAGAGAGAAAGAGAGAGAGAGAGAGATTGAGAAAACAAGCTGCCAGGTCCAGGACTCAAATCACAGTCAGCCATGTGAGAGAGTCCAACGCCTAAATCACTATGCCACCTGCTGGCCCCATCATGATAAATGTAAAAGGTCATATACGGCTTTCAAATACAATCTGAACACATAGGTTATTTCACAGAGTAAATGAGGAATAGTGAAGGTGCCACACTCCAAAGTTTGTTTAAACGGTGTTTAAAAGTTGTAAGACCAGGGGCTGGAAGGTGGCATGGTGGTTAAGGGCGCTGAACTCTCACATGGCCAACTGTGGTTAGAGTCCCAGACCTGGTGTCTTGCTTTCTCTCTCTCTCTCTCTCTCTGTCCTTCTCTGGTCAAATTAAAATAAATTAATAAAGTTAAATAAAATAATTCTAAAAAAAAAAAAGGTTTAAGACTCGGTACTTCCATACTCTATAGGCATCCTAGTGCTACTGTCCCCTCTCAAAACAGATGAAAAACAATAGCCTAAGTAAATATGTAATATTATAAATTCTATAAGCACGGAAAAAGCATTCTCTTATAGCTCTTGTAATGTCTAAGACATGTGAGCAAAATAAACACGAGTCCATTCATTTTGCTAATAGGATAGAAAAAGTAAAGGTAATGTGTATAACAGAGAACTTGATTAAGTACTTAATTAACTTACCAGAGTAAAAACCTGATATTAAAAAGTACTGATTTAAACCGGTTTTAGATGAGGTCTCCTGGGTCACATCCAATAACCTACCAGATTAAGAATCCTGTCTGCCTTTGACACAAAGGCGCAGGTTATGGAATAGGCTAATGACAATTTATTACAATAGCTGTCAAAACTCAGTCATTTGCCTCAAGGATTCCTAACCTTCTTCGATAGGTCATCATGGACCTAACGCTAATATACTTAAAAGCTACACCAGTCCATGAAAACAGAGATCCAAGTTGTACATCCATTCACTTGCCAGAAATGATCTTTCAAGCTACAGCCCTAACATTTCGGAATTTGGTGAGGAACTAAACAACCTTCAGGATTTTAGAAACACTAGTTTTCCATTTTAATTTGTGCCTTCCCGCAGTAACATCGTTACAGTTTTGTCTCCATCTGTCTACACGAAATCAACAATCTGGCTGTCTGATCAGTACAAGCCTTCAGGTAGTGTCCACTTCTGTATCACAGCTCACTGAACAAACTCCCAAGTGCACGAGGATATTAAGACATAAGGAGTAGCTAAATAGAGAGTAAGATACAAGATAGATAAGAGCTTGCCAAAAACAATTAAACTTCAACACCTACCAACAATCAGCCTAAATTATCAGCTGGTAATGAAGAGCTGGTGCAGCAGAGCTAAGTCTATTTACTAGAGCAGCCCAAGGGAACCTAGATAAAACTTTTTTTTAAAAAGAGGTTTTTGCCTTAGGCCCTGGGCTCTCACTGAGGCAAGGGGAAGAGAGGGAGGGAGGGAGGGAGGGAGAGGGAGACAGACAGACAGAGGAAGTGAGAAATCACTGGGGGAGGGAATGGTGCACTCTAGGTGGGGAATGTTTACTCTTCCACTTACAGATCTCAGGGCATTAAAAGCAAGGAGGAGCAGCTCTTTAACAATAAGCTTAATGTCTATCACCTATTCCCAGGAAGAACCTGTGTAACATTTTTAAAAAGTACTTCCTCACTGGCTGGCAGGTGACGTGGTGGTTGGGGGTGCTGGGGAGTAGCTAAATAGAGAGTAAGATACAAGATAGATAAGAGCTTGCCAAAAACAATTAAACTTCAACACCTACCAACAATCAGCCTAAATTATCAGCTGGTAATGAAGAGCTGGTGCAGCAGAGCTAAGTCTATTTACTAGAGCAGCCCAAGGGAACCTAGATAAAACTTTTTTTTAAAAAGAGGTTTTTGCCTTAGGCCCTGGGCTCTCACTGAGGCAAGGGGAAGAGAGGGAGGGAGGGAGGGAGGGAGAGGGAGACAGACAGACAGAGGAAGTGAGAAATCACTGGGGGAGGGAATGGTGCACTCTAGGTGGGGAATGTTTACTCTTCCACTTACAGATCTCAGGGCATTAAAAGCAAGGAGGAGCAGCTCTTTAACAATAAGCTTAATGTCTATCACCTATTCCCAGGAAGAACCTGTGTAACATTTTTAAAAAGTACTTCCTCACTGGCTGGCAGGTGACGTGGTGGTTGGGGGGGCTGGACTTCCACATGGTTGACCCTGGTTTGAGTCCCGGATCTGGTGGCTTGCTTTCTCGCTTCCTCTCTCTGTCCTTCTCTGGTCAAATTAAAATAAATAAATAAATGGATAAAGTTAAATAAAATAATTCTTTTTTTAAAAAAGTACTTCCTCACAATGACTTCATTTTTTTAAAAAGACCAATTAGATAATATAGTTTAAATGCTGGTACTGTTTCTAAACAGCTTAACAGTAGGTTAAACTGAGAAAGCGACTGGAACATAGGCCCTGTTCCTTTCCCTTTTGAAATGACATCCTGCTCTAACACAGGCTCTGGAGTATGAGACACCCAAGTCTGAAGTAGCTTACCACGCCTTACTTAACTCAGTAAACCATGATGTCCTCATCCATAAAATAAATGTAACAATATTCCTGCCAGAGGGGGCTACTGTGAGGCTGCTCCCTGTGAAGTGCTCTTTACAACTCTGCTCCCGGATGGGAGTTCTAGTGCCCATCATCAGATTCCAATAGTCTGTCCATACACTAATAATCCCCAGGGCAACACACCTACCACTGCTTCCTCATTGGTTAGGGTGGGTGCCCTCCCCAGTTGTCTTCCCTGCTTATCTGCTTAACTTCCTTATCACCGCTCACAAAAGCTTCACCATCCTACTAACCCAGATGAAGAGTAATTTTACTAACTAGCATGACTTTGGTCTTAGCACTATGAAAAGCACAACCGGAGCTCAACGTAACCTTCTGCACTGGCCTAACAGTACCATACTTCCACAGTTTCCAAAGACTCACAGGCAATCGCTTAGAATTAACTGGTATTTTAAATAAAAATTTGACCATTTAAAGACACTGTTTCCTTGTATTTCTAAAGGTCTGTTACTTCACTCCACTCCCTGAGCTTGAACAGCCTAGAATCCATCTACTATTTATTCTTCAAAACCAAACAATGATGTCCGTGTAAAATAAAGAACTGTACGGTGAATGAAGCCAAGTCTCTGTCTCCTAATTATCTTATTATCTAACAAAGTGTTTCTCATTTGGGGACCCAAGAACATTTCTTTTTAAAAAGGCCTGTAATTCAAAGTGTAAGACACACTGTGTAAGTGGAAAAGAAATCATCGATATCCCAATGTCACCCAAGGCTTTGAGCAGGCACTGCATCCCAGGTCAGAAGCGCATAACACCAGAAAGGCTCTATGGCCACACAATATTTTGCATAATTTTCCTTTGATGCTAAAGCATCCTGGATGAAGTTTCATCCTTTGTAGGGGGAGAAGGGACATGACAAGGAAAGGATTCTTTTCAGAATAGGCCTATGTGTGGGAGGCAGGAGCTGAATGGGGACCAGTGAGGACTCAAAGGGGGATGTACAAGAGCAGGGAATGTTCAAGGAGTGATCTGGGGACTGTGGACAGAGAGGTCTATCTAGGGCAAAGAAATGTTTAAGAAATTAAGTTGTGGGATTAGCAGGTGGCATGGTGGTTAAGGCACTGGACTCCCACATGGCCGACCACGATCTGAGTTCTGGACCTGGTGGCTCGCTTGTATGTGCTCGCTCACCTTCTCTGGTGAGCACAAGAGACCTACAGCAAATTAAAATAATAATAATAAATAAAATTTTTAAAAAAGAAATTAAGTTGTCAGCCAGGAGATGGTGTGGTGGTTTAAGTCGCTGTACTCCCACATGGGCAACAGCTCTTTAAGTCCCAGACCTGGCAGTTTGCTTTCTCTCCCTCTCTCTGGTGAGCACACGTGCCCTATATCAAGTTTAAAAAGTAATAAATAAAATTAAATAATTATTTTAAAAAGAATAAGAAAGTAAGTTGCAAGGAAGAAATGATTTGGGACCAGCCTTTGGTTGCAATACCAAGTGAAGGAGGCTGAATCTTACTCTACTGCTGAGGCTTTCTGGTTCTTGTTTTTGCTTAAAATAAAGTGATGCAATATAAAATGATTATATAAAGATTTATCCCAGTGCAAGGTCCAGATGGATTAGAGGGTGGAGAGACTGACAGGAACAATATAGGTTATTAAGGAAGTCCCTGGTGAGACAAGGGCCTGAATTAAGATGGGTTGTTTATAAACACTTCTTTCTCTGGGGACAGGTCCAAAAAGAAATTCCTAAGCCACCTTTTACTGAAAGAGAACTCGCTGTTTCAAAATCATGGGACACCTGAATCACGCTTAACCAAAATTTGTAACCCCAGGCTACCCACCCCCACTACCAAAACAAACAGACCGACTTCCTTGGCCTAAGGATTATCTGGCTTCTCAAGTCGAAACCGTTCAGTAAATACAAAGAGCTCTCAGTAAAAACTTCTCGCCCCGGGAGTCAGCAGCGACCCTGCACATCTGCACCTCCGGTTCGCACGGCTCGGTACAGTCCCCGGATCCGCGGGGGCCGGGACAAAGCGGAGCCCGACTCTCCGGAGAGTATCCTGTTTCGAGCCGGAAAGAATCTGCACTGACAGCCTCCCCAGCAGGCTGCTCCAGGGGGCCTCAACCCAGCCTCGGGACGGAGCCCCTGGCGCCGAGCCAGCAGGCCCGGGCGTCGGGCCCGAGCGCAGAGGCCGCCGGGTAGAGGATGCGGGAAGCCCCGAGGGCTTCCCCTCACCGCCCTCCTCGCCCCGGGCCTTGGTCCTTCTTCCCATCCTGGACCAGGCGGAGCGGCCTCCGCGGCCGGCGCCTCAGCTGCAAGGGCCCCGGAGCGCCCGACCCGGCCCCGGGCCCCGCCGGACTTCGCGGGCGCTTCAGCCGAGGCCTGGCCCAGGCGG
>NW_006159539.1:965187-975240 GCF_000334495.1 Tupaia belangeri chinensis | reverse complement strand
TCGTCCGCGCAGCCGCCGCAGTGCCCACGGGCCCCCAGCGCCGCTCCCAGGCAACCGAGTCCCGCCCCGCGCGCCCGACAGCCACTTCAGCCAATCACTCTCGCGAAGACTGCACCGAGGCCACGCCTCTTAAAGGAGCCGAAGCAGCAGTATACTTTTTTGTTGGCCTCTGGACGCCCTTGGATGCAGATGGCACTTGAGCGGGATCTGGTAGACTAAACCCTCACCTCTCCTATTGGGTTACGTTCATTATGCAAGGCTTAGAGATGATTCAGAGCCCGCAGAGCGCTGTATTTCTGCCTAGCCCATTCTCCTCTAGGAAGGTCAGAGACATTCTCCTGTCCCACTCCGGATGGAGATTTTAGTAGCTAGGCAGCACAGCTGGGGAGAAGTGCAGTGACCATCAACAGATGTTTAAGGACTCGCATTGTGCTAGGCGCTGGGCGAGTTCTCACGAGAGTCATCAGAAAGGAGAAGAAGCTGCTGGTGGGGATGGCAAGGCAGATATATGTTTGTGTGAGTGACTGGTTAGGCTTAAAGCCACAATATCAGGTTTATCCTAAAGCATAGACTTCCTGGGAATAGATATTTTGGACCAAGACTTTGCAACAAATTTAAAAAAATTTTTAAGTGTTGGAGGAGAAAGAGAGTGAGATCATCTCTTTGTGTTTTGTTTTGGGTTGGCAGGGTCTTCCGGTGGCAGCAATCCTGCTCCAGCTTCTCCCTTAGCTAGGACCATAGGGGTGCGTTAGGGAGCCTGGTATATTTTGTGACAGGCCCCCCAGGTGGCCCCTGCCACAGGGCTGGACCCTGAAGTGCCTTTTCACATTGTGACATTTCGAATTCTTTCCCCAATCTTAAATTGATCAGAGGGGCTGTTAGTTCATTTAACCCCAGCACAACCTTAGGAGGAAGGTACTGTGGTTTTCAGCTTCATTTTACTGATGAGGTCACTGAGACCACACGGGGAGTGTGTGGTCTGGTGCAGAAACCACCTTCTCAGCCACACACTAAGCTGCCTCTGTTCAGTCCTTCCTGCCCTTACAATTCTGTACTTCCTCCTCGATTGGGCCCTTAGAATTGCCATTCTCTTTTCCTTAATCATCTCACTCACCTGCAACCTCCCTGCTGGTCACCTTCCTCGGGCACTTAGAAACACCTACTCCTTTCAGCCTTCCATCTGTCTGTGCCAAGGAGCAGCATTTTATTCACTCATCAGACTTCCTGCAAGCACCCTGTCTGGGCTTGCTGTTCTAGGTGGCGAGTATTCCTCAGAGGATAGGACAAACCCTCGCACCCGTGGATCTTACAATCTGGTAGAAGAGGCAGACCACATACACACAGGAAAATAAGGAAACCTTGGTACCCACAGGCGATAACAAAATCCATGGACGCCCAAAGTCCCTGATACAAAATGACGTGCATATAACCTATGCACTGTCCTGGCCCGTGGGACAGTAGAACAGGTTTCCTGAGGGAAGGAGAGACAGGACGAACAGCACACTATCACAGCACGGAGACGACGCAGTGTCTCTTCAGGGTCGTCTCTTTATTGTAGGCAGCGCGGAGACGACACAGTGTTCAGGGTCATCCGGAGCCAACATGTCGCCACAGCTCAGGGTTGTCCGGAGACGATGCGGTGTCACGGGTCTTCAGGGCCGTCTGGCAATTATGGGCCAGGGATCGTGCTTATATACACATTGGTGGGCCGTGATTGGTTGAATGAAGGATAGCAAAAGGTGGGTTATGATTGGTTGCTTTGTGGACCAATCATGAGGTGCCCAGATATGCAAATCTGAGGGATTTTAAGCTCACCGATTTGCTATGGGAAATGGCCAATCAGAGTGTGGTGTTGAAGGTGAGGTTTTTGAAGGGGAGCCAATTGTAGCCTTTGTAAGTGTTTGCTCTCTGAGCCTAAGATGGCAATCGTAAGAGACTCATGAAAAATGGCCCCAGCAGACTCCCTGGTGCACAGCCTCCCACAATGCACTTCTAACGCTGAGTTTACTTCACAGTCTCAGTAAGACCTAAGTGAACTTAGCATCGTGTATAAGTGAAAAGGAAAAGATAAACTTCTTCAGCATCTCTCTTTTTCTAATGATTTTATTTATTACTTTTGAATTTTCTATGGGGCATGTGAGCTCACCAGAGAGAGACAGAGAAAGCAGCTGCCAGGTCTGGGACTTGAGCCGCGAATCAAGTCATGTGGGAGTCCAGTGTCTTAACCATCATGCCACCTGCTGGCCCCTCAACAGCTCTCTTCCCCCCTTTCCTAGTGGGTGTGGCCTGGTTACACCTGTGGCCAGTTGCACTGGGGGATGCAGAGCCAGCAGACAGAGAGGGCTGACTATAGTGACATGATTCGAGGTGGTGATGGGAAAAATTCAGGGGCAGGGAACAGAGCAGAGCGGTAGGGCAAATCCTCTCTGAGGAGAGGACACTGGAGGATGAAGTCAGCGGGCAAACCAAGTGACCCTTTGGAGGAAGAGCTGCCCAGACCTGGGAAGAGTGAGGGCAAGGGCCCTAAGGCAGGAACATGATCGCCATGCTTTAGGGAAAAGAGCCTGGTTTGCTAGGAGCCAGCGGAGAACAGAGAAGGAAGTAAGGCCTGGCAAGCCGTGTGTGAAGGAGACACTACAAGTCTTTGAGCAGGCTCGTAGCATCATCTGCTTTACTTTTTGCTTTAAAAAGAATTACTTTATTTATTTATTTATTTATTTATTGTCATTTGACCAGAGAGGGATCGAGTGAGACGAAAAGTGAGAAAGCAAGCTACCAAGTCCGGGACTCAAACTGTAGTCAGTCACGTGGGAGTCCAGCGACCTTAACCACCATGTCACCTGCTGTCCCTCTGCTTTACATTTAAAATATATATATATATATTTATTTTAAAGAAATAATTATTTAATTTTATTGATCACCTTTTTTAATGTTTGTTTTAATTTGCTACAGGACACATGTGCTCATCAGAGAGAGAGGGCAAGAGAGAGAAGGCGAGGGAAAGTGAGAAAGCAAGCCGCCTGGTCCAAGACTCAAACCGCGGTCAACCGTGTGGGAGTCCTGCGCCACAACCACCACGCCACCTTCTGGCCCCTGCTTTACATTTTTTAAGCACCATATTTGCAATATGGCGCATGCCCTAGTTAAATTTTTAAAAAGAAGGGACCAGCAGATGACGTAACACTTACGTCCCTGGACTCCATGTAGTTGACTGTGGTTTGAAACGTATGCTGGGTGTGTGTGCATGCATGTCCAAGGTCCCAAGAGGAGAACGGAGAAGGGACTGGCATGGCCATCACCCACCTCCCCGTGGGGGTGATTTCTTGCTTCCTGTCTCTCCGTCTGTGGTAAGTGCACGTGCACTATAGCAAAAATCTCTTTAAAAAGAAAAAGAAGAAATAAAAAAAACATGGCTCATGTGTGATTCCCTTTGAATATCTACCCTCCAGCCTCTCTCAGCTTCACTCTTGGACTTTTTCTCCTCCCCCCAAACATCTTTGCATGTTTCCAACCTTGTCTCACCCCTTCTGTAGTCCCTGAAGGGGCCTCTACCTCCATCCTGCCCTCTTCAGGTGCCTTCTCCTTGGATGGGGCTCAGACCACCCCCTACACCTGGGACACACAGACAAATGCCACCTGGAGTGGACCTCAGAGAATCAGTCATTCCTTTAAAGTAGCACGCTTGGCGATTCTCATAGGCTGGGCTGGCAAACCACTGTTCTAAGCTCCTAAGTGTGGCCATGCGGGGCTCCAAAGTGTGCTTTCTTCAGCAAATTTCTGAGAGAACTATTCAGAGGGTCTGCACACATGAGAATTACCTTAATAACCTTCTGTGAAAGAAATTTACATCGGAATAGCCAGCAGTTGATGCAGACCCACTTTCCTGACGCCAGAGCAGCAGGGTCAGATGGCCACGCCTGGCCCAGGAAGACAGAGGTGTATGCATTCCCTCCCCTTCCACTTGGTGTACTCCTAACCCCCTCTGTCCTGTACGGTATGGACTTCAGGTGCTCTGCCTGTCCTTGGGGCATATGTTAAAGACATCTGTATGCCTTTTCTCTTACTAATCTGCCTTCTTGTCAGTAATTTTGAGCGAACCTCACAAGGTGAACTGCATCACCCCAAAGTCACACCCTAAAAAGGAAGCCTCCCACCTAACAGCTGCTCCTGCTTTCCCTTCCCCTCTCAGCCCAAGCCCCTGAAACCATCCCCCCGCTCCCAGCCTCTCAGACTTCACTGCCTGTGATCTCCTTCGAATGCAGCTTCTGTGTGTTTAACGATGCCCAGGGGATGTTGACAGCTGGCCCGCTCTTCGTGGTGAGGGGCTGGGCTTGCTACAGAACTTAAACCAAGTTTGCGCGCCCAAGGGCCATCAACCAAATGGTAGGCATAGGCGTGAGGGCAGCCACGGGTTCATTGCCACGGGCAAAGCGGGGAGAGCGGCAGCTCGTGCTGAAAAGCCTGGTCTCCCCAAGGAGTTTCCTGCATACTTTTTAAAAAAAATTATTATTATAGGACACATGTACTCACTGGAGAGACAGAAAGAGAGAAGTCACCCCCCCCCCAAGGGGAATGGCCCCGGTAAAATCTCTTTTCCTTCATTCTCTTGGAATTTTGGGTGTGTACACATACATGCGCATGCACGCCCGGTGTGAGTTGTAAGCCACCCGGTCTGGTACTTGAACCACAGTCCACTATATGGGAGTCCAGTGACATAACCATCACGCCATCTGCTGGTCCCCCCGCATGCATTCTTAAGGGCAGAGTGAAGGGTAGGAGTCCTGGCGCGTGATGGCTCAGCCATTGGTTTGCGAGGGCATCCTCACCCCAGCTTTCTCCATTGCTGGGCCTTAGATGTCGATTTCTCTCGGGGAGGGGCAATCAGACTTCTGCTGCCGTCTAGCCGGGTGCTGTGTGCTCTCAGCCAGCAGTTTCCTCCGGTAAAACGTCTTTAGAGTTTTTTGTTTGTTTGTTTGTTTGTTTTTCTTTTTAGAATTATTTGATCTAACTTTATTTATTTATTTTAATTTGACCAGAGAGGGACAGACTGAGAGAGAGAGAAAAAGTGAGAAACCAAGCCGCCAGGTCCAGGACACAAACCACTGGGAGTCTGGCGCCCTTAACCACCACACCACCTGCTGGCCCCAGCACCTTGAGGGTTCAAACTAAAACTTATTTTACCTTAAAGTGGGAATTTTAGAAACCTTCTGGTCCTCATTTCATAGCCTGTATTCCTTAATTACTATAACGGAAGTCTGCAGTCTTTTTTTGTTTGTTTGTTTCTTTAAAGAATGATTTATTTCATTCTATTTATTATTATTTTGTAATTTGCTATAGGGCACGCATGCTCACCAGAGAAAGTGAGAAAGCAGACTGCCAGGTATGGGACTCAAACTGCTGTCTGCCACATGGGAGTCCACCTCCTTAACTACCACGCCACCTGCTGGCCGTGCATCCCCAGCCACTTAGACACTTTACTTCTGACTCAGCCCTTATTGATTTACATTTGGGGGCAAGTTTTTTCTTTTTTTCCCACTCAACAGAAAGGGAAATTGAGGCCCAGCCCTTTTTCAGAGGTCCCTGCTTGGTCTCAGACTTCTGGTCTTGACTGCAGCCTGCAACTCACTCTGTTGGCTGTTCCAATGTGGTGTCACCATGGCCACTGTGGTCGCTCTCGCCAGAGCGGATGGCCTGGCCGTGACCACTTCGCTGAAGTAGCTTCTGTCACAGTTAAGAGCACAGGCTTGGGGACCTGGAGCCAAGGTGCGTGGGTGCATGCTCATACTCCTAGGTGGCCGGAAGGCTTGAGGGAACTGCCATGAGGGACCCTGTGAGAGTGCGTCTCGCGTGTTCATGAGAGAAAGAAACTTTACAAATGCAGCCAGGGTGCCCTGCAGCCTAGCGGTTAAGGGAGCCGGATTCCACACAGCCAACCATGGGGTCTGGGTCTCAGCCTGGTGGCTTGAAAAACACGTCAGGCATATGTGCACGAGTGCCCCAAATCCTGACAGGATGGAGAAATGGAGCAGGGACGGTGCCTTGGCCGCTCCCCACAGCAGGGTGCTTTCTTCCGCTCCCCCTCGCCCCGTCTCTGTCTCCCTCTGGAGAGGGCACGTGCCTTCTGACAATGAAGAAGAAAGAATGAGAGAAAGTAAACGAAGGTGCAGCCCTACCACTTGCTAGCTGAGTGCTCCCTCTGACGGTGACGGTGACACCGGTGTCACAGGCTGCTGTGAGAATGAAGCGGGCTCCTACACCGAGGGCTGTCAGGAGAGGGCCTGGCCGCGAGCACCTTGTAATCACCGGCGTTCGGTCTCTCGTCTCACGAGACTTGGCAGCACTGACCTCCACTGACTCGTCCATTCTCTCTTTTCTTTTTTTTTGGAGAGATTTTCACTGTAGGGCGCGTGCGCTCGCCAGACAGACAGAGAGAGACATAGAGACAGAAAGTGAGAAATCACCCCCCAGGGGGGATGGCCACGCCGCAATCCCTTCTCCTCCATTCTCCTCTCGGGATCCTGGGCACGCACGCACACGTGCCCAGCGTGAGTTTTAAGCCACCGGGTCCGGGACAAGAACCGCGGTCGACTACGTGGGAGTCCAGCGACATAGCCATTACGCTAACTGCTGGTTCCCCCCACTTGTCCATTCTTGAAGCGCTCTCTCCTGGTTCTCTGCCTGCCTCTCTAGCTCACCTTGTCCTTGCACCCTTTGACGTTTATTTCTCCCAGAAACTAGAGATACGGAGAGAGCCAGTGCCAGTGGGGTCTTGATGCGTGATCCATAGCCAGCTTCGCCCTCGGATTATGGGCAGGCAGCCATGCACAGACGTGTAAAGGGAGGCCTCCCGCAGCATTCGAGCCCAGAACCCGCCTGTGTGGGCGGGTGGCCCCCAGATAACTGCTTTCCTGCTGCGCCACTGTTCCTTGCCTGGCCCTCTGGACGTCGGTGCATCCCAGGGTCTGGCCGAAGACCTTGGACTTGCTCAACTCCCCTGGGCCGTCTCACCCGGGGCTTGGATTCAGACGCAGTCCATATGCAGAACTCTCCTGAACCTAGAGCTTCGGCCCAGAGCCTTCCCTCCATTTCCCACGACGTGTCCAAACACCTGCTTCATGGCTTGGTGGTGGTGGGGGGGTTCTTTGACCCTCTGATTACCTGCTCTGCACCTGGCTCTATGCCGGATGCTGGGCTAGAGCAGTGCAGGGGTTAGACCCCGACCAGGGCCTTCGGACCTTGCAACAGCGAGTGGTATTCTACACTCATTATGCAATTATCGATTTAATTACCCTGGGGCAAGGCATCCAAAGGACATGCTGTGTGTGTAACAGAGACCACGGCCTTCGGCGGAGGCAGTGCTGACCGTAATCCTGGAAGGCACAGTCGTGAACGCCATAATCCTACATGTTCAAATCCCCAAACAGGTCTCGGGATAAGTGATACGTGCTCTGGACTCAGCATGCCCCAAACCAAAATCAGCCTCCCCTCACTACCTGCGCTCCTCAGCGGGACGCGCAGCACATCCGTCCTCCCGACCAGGCCCGGACGTGGGGATCGCGACTCACCTCCGCACCACTGACCCCATCTGTGCACTCAGACACTCCTCCTGGAAGATCCGCCTCTCAGTGCTCAAAGCAGTCTGGGTTTCCCCCACTGGTAAAACTGCTCCTGTAAGAAAGAAAGTAGTGACGGGGACGGGGGGCACCTCTCCCGGGAAAGATGCTCATTGCTGTCCTCTTGCATCTGCCAGGGCACGCCTGCTGGATCGGGGAGGAGGGGGTCTCCCTTGGCTTGTAACTTGGCACAGTAACTGTTCTTGAGCCTGTCCTGTGTGCGGTAAGTCACTCTCATCCGTGTCGGTTGACAGTGCCTATTTTATACTAAAAGATACTTTCTCCCCACTGTACAGGCTGCCTACCCATGGTAATCAGTGTCTTCACAAGTCCAGCTCTGCAGCCTGACTTAAGACATTGCAAGACGAAGTAAGAGAGCCAGCTCCGGGCACAGCAGGGACGCACTGCTCAAGAGAAGGCAGCTCCCGAGGCCCTGTCTGAAGCACGCTGTACAGGGCCATGGGATCCCCGGTCCACCGGGCTGGGGAGCTGGAGAAAGGGGATCGCCGCAGGACCAGACCCCACGCAGAGCGTTCTTCCTGTCTTTCACGCGCACGCATGTGCGCTATCGTGATTAAAGAAAAAATAATAAACAACAACAATAATGACATCTACTTGTAGTGACACTCAGAACACCTTGCCTGTTTGGGAGCGTCCCCACAGCATGACTTTGGGGGAAGCCCAGGTAAAAACCGGACGACCGTCCCTGTCCTTGGGTAGCTGGAGTGTGGGCCTGAGGTGGATGTGACAAATCAGATGATCCTGCCCAGAACTCCAGACCTCGTGAGAGTGATGCAGAGACAAGGGGCTGGTAAGAGGGCGTGTTGGCCATGGTGTTGAGGGCACCGGGAATCCAGCAGTGGCCACAGCTGTGAGTACCCAGGTGGCAGGCCAGCAGGGATCTTCTAACCACGCTAGCCCTGTAGTTGGACCATGGCTGGGCTTGCTCCTGCTAGCCCTTCCTCAGCTCCCAGCATTCCAAAAGATGGTGGAGTGGGCCAGCCAGTGGTGTGGTGATAAAGGCGACTGGATCCCACATGGCCAACTGCCTGGTTTGAGTCCCGACCCCGTGGCTTGAAAAACATGCTGGGTGCATGTGCATCCATGCCCAAAATCCTGAGAGAAGAATGGAAGAGAAGGCATTATGGCGTGTCTGTCTCCTGGAGAGGAGGAGTGAGAGGTGCTTTCTCAACTTCCCAACCCCTGAGAGTATGTACACCCTATAGCAAAATAAAAACAAAGTTCAGGAGCCAACAGGTGGTATGGTGGTTGGTTGAGGCACTGGACTTCCACATGGCTGACCATCGTTCAAGTCCTAGACCTGGCGGCCTGAAAAACACAACAAATAAACAGATAAAAATAAATAGATGTTTAAATAAGTAAACAAAATTTTTTTTTTTAATTACAAAAACTGAAGATGCTAGGACTATCTTATGTTCTTACAGTAAATCTGTTTCTGCTTAAGATTATTGGAGTCCATTTTTGTTACTTACAATCAAGATACCTAACAAATATAGTAGTAATTGATAGAGAAAATTTTAATCACCTCCGCACCACTGACCCCATCTGTGCACTCAGACACTCCTCCTGGAAGATCCGCCTCTCAGTGCTCAAAGCAGTCTGGGTTTCCCCCACTGGTAAAACTGCTCCTGTAAGAAAGAAAGTAGTGACGGGGACGGGGGGCACCTCTCCCGGGAAAGATGCTCATTGCTGTCCTCTTGCATCTGCCAGGGCACGCCTGCTGGATCGGGGAGGAGGGGGTCTCCCTTGGCTTGTAACTTGGCACAGTAACTGTTCTTGAGCCTGTCCTGTGTGCGGTAAGTCACTCTCATCCGTGTCGGTTGACAGTGCCTATTTTATACTAAAAGATACTTTCTCCCCACTGTACAGGCTGCCTACCCATGGTAATCAGTGTCTTCACAAGTCCAGCTCTGCAGCCTGACTTAAGACATTGCAAGACGAAGTAAGAGAGCCAGCTCCGGGCACAGCAGGGACGCACTGCTCAAGAGAAGGCAGCTCCCGAGGCCCTGTCTGAAGCACGCTGTACAGGGCCATGGGATCCCCGGTCCACCGGGCTGGGGAGCTGGAGAAAGGGGATCGCCGCAGGACCAGACCCCACGCAGAGCGTTCTTCCTGTCTTTCACGCGCACGCATGTGCGCTATCGTGATTAAAGAAAAAATAATAAACAACAACAATAATGACATCTACTTGTAGTGACACTCAGAACACCTTGCCTGTTTGGGAGCGTCCCCACAGCATGACTTTGGGGGAAGCCCAGGTAAAAACCGGACGACCGTCCCTGTCCTTGGGTAGCTGGAGTGTGGGCCTGAGGTGGATGTGACAAATCAGATGATCCTGCCCAGAACTCCAGACCTCGTGAGAGTGATGCAGAGACAAGGGGCTGGCAAGAAGGCGTGGTGGCCATGGTGTTGAGGGCCC
>NW_006159539.1:945301-964848 GCF_000334495.1 Tupaia belangeri chinensis | reverse complement strand
CCTAACCCCTGAGAGTATGTACACCCTATAGCAAAATAAAAACAAAGTTCAGGAGCCAACAGGTGGTATGGTGGTTGGTTGAGGCACTGGACTTCCACATGGCTGACCATCGTTCAAGTCCTAGACCTGGCGGCCTGAAAAACACAACAAATAAACAGATAAAAATAAATAGATGTTTAAATAAGTAAACAAAAATTTTTTTTTTAATTACAAAAACTGAAGATGCTAGGACTATCTTATGTTCTTACAGTAAATCTTTTTCTGCTTAAGATTATTGGAGTCCATTTTTGTTACTTACAATCAAGATACCTAACAAATATAGTAGTAATTGATAGAGAAAATTTTAAAAATTCAAAAAAGTAGAAGAAAAAAATTCATTGTCCTACCTCCGGGGGAAAAAAAAAAACTATGAATAATTTCTTCTAGTGTTTTACTATATATAAAGGGAACTCCAAAAAACTCATGAAAAATGTATATTACAAAAAAAATCTATGTGGGTTTCAAAATGTTCTCTGTACCAAAATAAACTCCTATTTTAATTCCATTTTTTCATGAACTTTTGCAAGTGCCCTTGTGCATATTTTAACATACTTGTAATTATATGAGTATAGGAAAAATTGATCTACACTAAACATGGTTGCCTGATTACTTTTTAAAAGATTTATTTAATTTTATTTATTATTATCATCATTTAATTTGCTATAGTGCAAAGGAAGAGAAAGAGAAATAGAGAGAAAGTGAGAAAGCAAGCCATGAGGTCCAGGACTCAAACCATGGTTGGCCACGTGGGAGCCCAGCACCTTAACCACCATGCCACCTGCTGGCCCCTCCTAATTTATTTTAACCAATGGTGCATGTGCTCAGCAGAGAGAGACAGAGATAGAGTAAGAAGAAAGCACTTTCGTGGGGCACAGTCACGCCACAGTCCCTTTTCTGTTTCTCTGCTTTGTCAGGATTTGGGGCACACATGCACGGACATCTGGCATGGTTTTCAAGCTGCTGGTTCCAGGACTCTAACCAAGCAGCTGGCCCTGTGGGATCCAGCTCCCGTAGCCACCAGGCCACAGGCTGGCCCATAAAGTTGTTTTCTGATTTAAAAGGTGGCATCTATTCATTAGAGAAAATTTAACACAAAAACTAAACAAATCTAGGGACCCACAGTTGGCGTAATGGCTACATCGCTGAACTCCCATGTAGCTAACCGCAGTTTGAGTCCCGGACCCAGTGGCTTAAACTCACGCTGGGCGCGTGTGCGTGCGTGCCCAAGGTCCTGAGAGGAGAATGGAGGAGAAGGGACGGTGGCGTGGCCATCCCCCCTGGGGGGTGATTTCTTGCTTTCTATCTCTGTCTCTCTCTGTCTTCCTGGTGAGTGCACGTGCCCCATAGCAAAAACCTCTAAAAAAAACCCCAAATCTATAATTCAGAAATAACTACTGTGCATAATTGGGTGTATTCCCTAAAACTTTTCTCTGCATTTTTACATAGCTGTGACTTCACTGATTATTCCAAGTTTTAATGCATAGTTAACTGAGACCGTTTAACAGCTTCCAGATAAAAGATGGCACGGGGAGAGGTGCTGGAGGGTGGAGCATATCTGCCATTTGCATACTGTATTACTCTTTACCAATGAAAAAGCCTTAATAGATTCTGAGCTTTGAAATGCAGAAAAGCGTTCTGCACATTTCTGGGCAGTGGAGACAGTACTGCGCTGCCCCTCGCGGTGCTGCTTCTACTGGCAAAAACACACCAGACTGTCTGCTCAGCCGTTCTCCTGGCATGGTGTTCCCAGCTCTTAAAGAGGTGGTCGATTATTGGCAAGTGCTGGAATACAGTAAGAGTCGTGGTCGATTATTGGCAAGTGCTGGAATACAGGAAAAATTGTTTCTGTTTTCTGAGTCATCGAATGTGGCAAAGACACCACGGGAATGGTGCAATTAAGGATGTAGCTCGAGAAACGCTTCTCCAGGACCTGGGACAGAAGTGGGACAGCCGAGGCACAGCTGACGAGCTGATTCGGTGGAGTGGAGAATGTGAGTCCTGGGAGCAACCTGCTGAGATGCGATGGTTGGTTCTCTTCCTGCCTGCCTTCCTGCCTTCCTGCCTTCCTTCCTTCCTGTCTTCCTGCCTTCCTTCCTGCCTGCCTTCCTTCCTTCCTTTCTTCAGACTCCAGCCATCTTCACCACCACGCTGCGGCCTGGCCTGAGTAAGTACACTTTAAAACAAAACAAACCTTGGCCAGCCATTGGCGTGGTGAGTAAGGTTTTAGGTCCCATGTGGTCAACTGTGTGGTTTGACTCCTAGCCCGGAAGAGAGAAAATCACGCCAGGCGTGTGTGCTCATGTGACCCAAATCCCGAAAGGAGAACGGAAGAGAAGGGATTGTGGCATGGCCACCCCTTCCCCCCCTGGGTGATTTCTCACTTTCTCTTTCTCTCTTTCTCTCTCTCTCTCTCTCTCTCTCTCTCTCTCTCTCGCAAGAAGGCATGCCCCCCTCCCCCCACACAAACAAAACTATTCAGAACCGTGTCTGAACTGCGAGTACACCACCCGGCATCCTCTCATGGCCCTGCGACAACACGATGCTGACTTCCTACACCCAAGGTCGGTTAGTCCTGCCTTTGACCGCTTTGTAAGCGAAACCGCATGAATGAATTCATACCACGCGTGAATGCGTGACACAGAGCAGACTCTGCCGTGTTCAGCTCCTTTGGCTCCACGTGCTCTTGTTGGAGTCCACCCGCGCCATGCGTGCAGCACGCTCCTGAACACGCGTAGCAGGTGTGTGAGCAGAGCGTGTGGGACCGCATGCCTTCCGTAGTCGCAGGGCGCCCGCGCCATTTCCAGAGTTTGGCCGTAGAAGAGTAGCGCCATGGCTGTTCCCGTGGCTGCATGAAGGCGGCAGCTCCCTCTCCCCTTACTGAAGTCTTCCTGAAGTTGTTTAGTGATGGAGTACGTAGCCTTATTTTGTAGTTGACCCATTCATTTCTTCCACTGGAGAGGCAGCCCCTCACCCCAAAAGGGCCCCCATGTCTCCATCTGCCTGCAGTCTTGGCTGGCCAGGATCATGGACATTCTCGTCCCCTGGCACCCTCAAGGAGGGCCTGGGATGTGACCGTGCCACTCCCTGGCCCGCGTCGTCCTATACACCTTTCATTAGATTTCGTCTAGATATTTGTCGCTTTTTGTTTCTTTGCCGCGGGGCAAGTGAGCTTGCTGGGCAGAGATGGGGTAGGGGAGAGTGCGAAGAGCTGAGGGAGGGCAGCGGGTGGGGCAGGGAGGAGATCCCCAGAAGGAACGAGTATGCCACAATCCCTTTCTCCATTCTCTTGGAATTTGGGGCACGCGTGCACACGCGCCCAGCACATTTTGAAAGCTACCGGGTCTGGGACTCGTACCACTCAGCTGGCTATGCGGGATCCAGCCACCTTCACCAAGAGCCACTGGCTGGCCTGATATTTGTTGCTTTTTTGATGTTACTGTAAATGGTCTTATTTAGAATTTCCCTTTCTAGTTGTATGTAGCTGGTTAGTAGAAATGATTGATTTCTGTGTATTTTGGGGTATACAGACAGTGTTGGTTTTGTATATAAACAGTGCATCAGGAAACCTTGCTAAATGTTATCGATTCCAAGGCTTCATTTTTACGTTTAAAAAATTCTGTGTACATAATCACGTTGTCTAGGCACAGCGGCTTCATTCCTCTTTCCAATGCTGAGGCCTTTCATTTCTCTTTTGTTCTTTCCTCCTGCTAGCCCCCTGCCACTGCGCTGTTAAATCCAAACACAATGTCGAACAGAAATAGTGATCACAGGCTTTCTTGATTTCGCCCCAGTCTCAGAGGAAAGCTTTCAGTGTCTCACCACGAAATACATAGTGGTATAGATGCCACTTATCAGATTATGACAAAGCCTATTCCTTACTTGCTAAGAAATGTATTTATTTATTTAAATTGTCGGTGAGTGTGTGTACGCATCAGAGAGAGACAGGCAGAGGGAGGAAGCTCCCTCCCAGTGGGGCGTGGCCACACTGCAGGCCCTTCCCCACTTTCCCCTCCTTTGGGGATCTTTGGGTACACATACACACATGGCCCAGCGTGGTCTTACAAGCCACCAGGTCTAGGACTTGAACTATGCTGCTGGTCACATGGGATCCAGCTGCCTTAACCACCAGGCTGTGGGCTGGCCCGTTTGTTCACTTATTTGTTTTTCTTTTCTTTTTTTTTTTTTTTTTTTTTTTTTTTTTTTTTTTTTTGTAGAGTTTTGCTATAGGGCATGTGTGCTCGCCAGAGAGACAGAAAGTGAGAAATCACCCCCCGGGGGGTTGGCCATGCCGCAATCCCTTCTCCACTTTCCTCTCGGGATTTTGGGCACACACACACACACATGCCTGGAGTGAGTTTTAAGCCTTTGGGTCTGGGACTAGAACCACAGTTGACCATGTGGAAGTCCAGTGTCATAACCACTACGCCATCTGCTGGTCCCTAAATCCGTGAGTTTTTGGTGTTACATTCGCTGCCTTTGTTCTACTCTACTTGGGTTTAATTTGTTGCTCTTTTTGTAGCTTCTTGCTCCAGATGCGGGAAGACGGATTCCTCTCCGGTTCCCATCGCCTGGTCTCTGCCCTCCTGGGGCAATGGCTTGGAGGTGCACTGAGACCCGCAGCACGTCACCACGGGGCTCCCCTTCCATCTCTGCTCCCACCTCCCGCAAGGCCACTGGGCCCCTCTCAGTGTAGTTAGAGCCGGCCTCGGGCCCTTCTAGTTTGTCTTCTGTTATTTGGGTTCACAGCCTCACTTTTCTGGAGAAGGGGCGATGGGAGGACAGCAGTGAGAGCACCGCTCTGGGCCCCCTGCAGGGAAGCACATCTGCGGTGAGGGGCCAGCTGTGCCGTGGTCCAGCTCTGAAATCCGTGGGCTCTGTGTGGCAAGAGAATTAAGTGTCTCTCTCCCTCTGCGTGAGCAGACTGCTTTGTTTCCTAGGTGGAGCACAGGAAAGCCAGTTTTGCCTTTCAGATTCTAGTCATTGATTGTCTGTCGGTTTTGATTTTCCGACCCGCGCTGCAGCTTTTGTGTCTGTCTGGGGAGAAGTGCAGGAGGCTGTGTAGGGCTGCTCTCCAGACACCACTCACAGCAGAACATCTCCTGGAAGGGCCGTCCTCAAATAACTCGGACCACGTCTTCCCCTCACTTAAAGGACTTTAATAATTCTCACTGCCCACTGAAGAGACAAACTCCCAGTTCAGCTAAGTGACTCGGTGCAACTCCTAGGCTGAGTGTCTGGCCATACCAAGCTTCTTTTTATGTTTTGTTGTTTTAATGTTTTGTTATAGGGTGCAAGTGCACGCGTACACACACGTGCACAGACACACAGTCAGAGAGAGACAGAGAGAGAGTGAAAGCGAGAAATCACCCCCTAGGCGGGATGGCCACACCGCAACCCCTTCTCCTCCATTCTCCCCTAGGATGTTGGGCGCGCGCATACACGGATCTGTCGTGTTTTTCAAGTCACTGGGTCTGGGACTCGAACTACATAGTCAGCCATGTGGGATCCAGGGCCTTGACCCCCACAGCACTTGCTGGTCCATACCAGCATATGTTTTAAACTGCTGGGGCTGAACTTGAACCAGTCAGCTAAGTGGGTATGGCTTCCTTAACCATCAAGACACAAGGCCAGCCCCCAGGACCTGGCTCCTTTGGAGGCTTCAGGATCTCCAGAGCTTAGAGAGGGAAGCCACACCCGGCGTCCCCAGCCACATGTGGGCAGAGGGGGAGGACAGACTCTGACTGAGACCCTCAGATCAGGCACGGGGTGGCCTAGCAGTGCAGGGACAGGCAGGCAGGGGAGGCGAGACGCCTGACAGTTGGCACATCTCACAGCTACGACTCCACGGGCGGGGCGTCTCTGGGCCAGAGAGAAATAAGCAAGCCCTGGCGCTGGCTGAGAAACCTACTTCTGAGCTCCACAGGGATTCGGCAGAGGCTGACAAGGGGCAGAGGCCAGTGGCCTGTGGTGAGACAATGACAGCTCTGGGCTCTTACGCCTGCTGCGACCGTGCCACCACGCCGAGGTCGGGCCTCCCGCCTCCTGCCTCCTGCGGACATTGGTCAAAGCCCCAGCTCCTCCATCTCCCCCTGCAGAGAGACAGACACATGTCCCTTTGGCTGGAGGGTTCCTGAGAGAGCCAGCCTCCTGCTTTGGGCTGCCCTCCCCTTCAGTGGGGTTTATACGAGACACACCCTCCAGGGTTTCAACTCCAAGGCGGAGTAAGCCCCTGCCTCGAACTTCTGCCCAGGTGTGTGCATAGGCGCACGCCATCTCCCCGGGTCACCCCCCTGCCCTCCAGCCCCAGGAGCGCCCTGCTCCCTCTTACAGAATTCGGTTCATGCTAGAACGGACTTCAGGCCTCCATGCCTCTGTGCCTCGCTGTGGAGAAGAGAGGGAGGCTATTGGAGTTTGGGAAATACTGACATTCCTAACCAAACCTGGCTCTTCCACTTCTGGGCTGGCCCTGCACTAAGCCCCGAACATTACGATTTAAGTGGCATTTAAAAGGCGTAATTTCCAGCCAGGCCCTTAGCACAGGGAGCTGGATCCCACGTGATGGGCTGCGATTTGAATCCTGGCCCCGAGGCTGGAGAGACACGCCGGGTGAATGTGAGTGCCCAAATCCCAGTGCAGTGGAGAGATGGAGAAGGGCCGGTGGCCTGCCCGCATCCCACGGGGGCGCCCTCGCCCTCGCCCGCTCCCTCGCCCTCGCCCTCTGGAGAGCCCAGGTGCGCTCTGACAGCACTATGACACAGGATGTGGAGAGGTTTCCAGGACTGTTACATGAAAACAAGCCAGGCACGGCGTGTGCTTCCCGTGTGACAGACACGACACACGTGTGCTACGTTTGGGCAAGGAGGGGCAGATGGAGTAGCTGTTGGGATTTCCTTACAGCCGCATAGACATATGCTGGGAAAGACACCATGTAAGTGAATTCCGGTGGTCATCTCCGGGGCAGTAAGCATTAGGGTGTGTAGGGAGAGAGAGAACGGAGATTCCGATGCTCCCCTCCCCGGAGTTGTCTTACTCTTTTTCTTTCTTTTATTTTTTTTTGTTTTTGTCATAGGTTGTGTATACTCGCTGGAGAGAGAAAGAGACAGAGAGAGGGAAAGCGAGAAATTGTCCCCACAGAGGGGCTGGACATGCCACAATCCCTTCCCCTTCACTGTCCTCTTGGGATTTTGGGCACACACGCTCATGCGCCCAGCATGGGTACACGACATGAACCGTGGTCAGCCGTGTGGAAACTGCCACCGTGACCACCATGCGACCCGTTGGTCCTGTTTCCCTGTTTGTTTTGTTTTGATTTGTGAACTATGTGAATTTTTAAATTATTTTTTATTTGCTATGAGATTAGTGCACTCACCAGAAAGAAGCAGAGAGAGGTAGAGAGAGAAGGAAAGCGAGAAATCGGCTCCTGGGTAATGGTCATACCGCAATCCTTCTTCCTTCATTTTCTTCTCAGGAGGTTGGGCACACATACACAGAGGCCTGGTGTTTTTTTCAAGCTGCTGGGGTCTAGGACTCAAACCAGGGAGTCGGCCATGTGGGATCCAGCTGCCTTACCAGCCCGCCTCCTGCTGGCCCCAGAAATGATTTTTTTAAAAATAAAAATACACAATATCTGAATTGTAGGGTATGAACACCCACTGCTGGGACTCAGTGGAAGTGTGTTACTGTGAAGACACTGGAAAATACCCAGGGCCCAGGAGCGAGCAGGTGCCATAGTGGTCAAGGCACTGGACTTCCACACGGTCACTCACAGTTCAAGTTCCATACCCGGCATTTTGAAACTCACGCTGGGCGCATGTGTGTGTGGCCAAAATCCCAAGAGGGGGATGGAGGAGAAGGGATCGCATTGTGGCCATTCTCCCGGAGGGTGATTTCTCACTTTCTGTCTCTCCAGCGAGCTCATAAACCCTATAGCAAAAATCTCTCTTAAAAACAAAACAAAACAAAATAAAACAAAACACCAAAACACGAGCCCGGGTCCTGCCCCGGGCTCATGGGCTGGAGAAACGTGCAGGGCAGGATCTTCCAGGCACCCTGGGTTCCCCCTGCAGAGGCACTCATGGAGGCCTCCCTTCATGGCTCAGGCTTGCCGCCCGCCCTGGCCCCAGCCTAGAGCGCCTGACTCCGTGGGGCTGTGTGCACACACTGCTGGCTCCCCAGTGCGGCTGCCAAGGCCCTGCACCCCTCGTGTGCTGATGAGGTCTGGCAGTTCCGGATGAAATGGCATGTGAAATTGCCCCCAACACAGTAAGAGGGCCTGGAAGACAAGTGCTCCAGTGACAAAACGCCCACACGCTCGTCGGGAAGAACAGTGTCCGCAACATAAGAGTAATTTTATTACACAATTATGAAGCGCAAAGCGATGCGGTAGCCATTTAAGAACGCATCTGAATCGTTCTGGTTATGAGCACCATCAATCCAGGGTATTTAAGAGTGGTCCTTAACAAAAGAAAGCTTGAGACACCCTGAAATCTTCCAGCTCATTAAGTAAAGAAATTTGGGGCCAGCAGGTGGTGTGGTAGTTAAGGCACTGGATCCCACGGGGCCAACTCCACGGTTTGAATCCCAGACCCGGCAGCTTGAAAATCCCACCGGGTGTGTGTGTGCATGCCCAAAATTTCAAGAGAAGGGACTGCAGTGTGGGCATCCCCCCTGGGGGGTGATTTCTCACTTCTCCACACCCTGTCTCCTGCAAGTGCCTGGGCCTCATAACAAAACTAAAAGAAAACAAAAGAGAAACTTGATGAAGTCTTTCCTGTTTGACAGTAACCTTAAAACTTCACATGATATCACGAAGCCAAAAGAAACTTTTCTAAACTGCCAGGAATAAAGTAGCACACTGGGGGCTGGGTGGGGTGCTGCAGGAGCACACTGTGCCCCGCGCCCCTGACCCATCCGAGTGGTTCTGGGTCCGCATCTGGAGAGTTCTCTGAGTGCGCTGGGCAACCACGTGCCGGTGGTCTGGGGCTCGTGGAGGCTGGACGTGGAGCACAATCTCAAGACTCTACGAGGGGCGGTGTTTCTGTCTCTCTTATTAATGGAAGAGTAAATATATAAACTGAAAAAAAAAAAAAGAACCGGTTACCCACCCCAGAGGAAGCACTAAATCGCCTTTCTATTCTCTTTACAGGGAACCGCGCGCTGAAGTACTGAGTATGAAGAGGCGGCCAAAAGGTGCGTAGCCAAATATGAAGGAGAAAAGATTTTACAAATAGCAAAAATATAACGCTATTTGTGGGGGTTTGTAATATTTGTAGTATGTCAGCTTTTTTTTTTTTTTTTATAGAGATTTTCACTGTAGGGTGTGTGCGCTCGCCAGACAGACAGAGAGAGACATAGAGACAGAAAGCAAGAAATCACCCCCCGGGGGGATGGTCACGCCGCAATCCCTTCTCCTCCATTCTCCTCCCGGGATCTTGGGCACGCACGCACACGCGCCCGGTGTGAGTTTTAAGCCACCAGGTCTGGGACACGAACCGCGGTCGACTACGTGGGAATCCAGCGACATAGCCATTACGCTAACTGCTGGTTCCCTATGTCAGTCTTTCTTAGGAGTGCTTTTATTTCTTAGGAGTATTTTTATTTCTTTTCTCATTCTATCAATAAGCAACCTTATATTTGTACCTACTTTTGTATTTATAATTTTCATGATTTTTCCTTAAGGAGGGGCTCCCAGTTGTCCAAGTTTAAGGCCCCACAAAACCTGGATCTGCTGCTGCTCTAGGGCTGTGCTGACTCACTGGTGTAAGAGCCCCTGCAGTGTCACGTCCCTGTTGCTCTCTCCTGCCACTCTGGCCTCCCCAGGAGAGGCCCTGCTCCCCTCCCAGAGTGCACCGTAGCCAAGGCTGCCCTGCTCTGGACCTCACGTGGCCCTAGGCTCTGGCACGGCCCAGTAGGCATCTTCCTGGGAAAATGAACCCCCTGGCACTACCATCCCCTGCACCCCTACCTCCTAGCTTCCCAGCATCTGCCTCACTAGCCTCACACCTGCTCAGTACCTCCAGGACAAAATAGACCAGCATTCAGGGACCTTCTCTCTGGGTCCAGTCGTATTTTATGTCGAAAATGGGATTTCAAAAATGAAATGTCCTTTCAATGGAACACTATTTGGTCGGTCATCAGAAAGGATGGGACCCTGTCATTCGTGACAACGTGGATAAGCCTGGAGGACGCTCTGTAAGTGAAGGGAGCCAGGACAGGCACGTGTCCTCACTCACGTGGCAGCCCACCCGGCCTCCCACACGAGGAGAGTGGTTACTGGAGGCAGGGAAGGGTGGGGAGGGAAGCTGGGGGAAGCTGGTATGGAAGGACAGTAAGGCCAGAGGAATGGGGCCCAGAGTTCTAGCTCCTGTCAACAAAACTCACTGGATGTACACATATTTTCGTAATCGCCAGAGGGTATGCCCCCCAGAGAGACAGGGAGAGAGAGAAAGCACCCCCCAAAGTGGGGCATGGCCACGATGCAAGCCCTTCTCTTCCTCGTCTCCACCCTGTTAGGATCTGGGGCGTGGGCATGTGCCTGGCATGCTTCTTTAAGCCACCAGGGCCAGGATTCAAACCAGAGTTGGCCACGTGGGATCTGGCTTCCCTTAGCCACTAGGCCACAGGCTGGCTCGTAGACCAAAGAAAGTCTGAACGTTTCCTGTAGAAGCAACAGTGATGGTGAGCACGCAGGACGAAGCAGGCTCCTCGCAGGGTTGCAGGGAGTGTAAGCTTGCACTGGGGAACAGTTTGGCAGCTTGCACGCACCCGCGAATTCCACTCCGCGCTTTACCCGCCCAGTGCACACGCTCACAGAAGACGCCCACCCTGCCCCAGGGCTCCTGGCAGCTTCGTTCACAGGAAAACCCGAGTACCCGAGTATGCAATAGGCAAATTGTAATCGCTCTGTTTCTACAATGGAATACTCCTTGATTGTAAATACAACGAACTACTGGCAGGGGAGTGCCGTGTGGGCAGGCTTTGCAGACTTGACAGAAACCAGACCCGCCCAAACACTACCGTGTGAGAAGCCGGTTACCGACCCTTGGGGCAGGCACGGGGAGTCTGCAGCAGTCATAAAGTGGCTGCCTCTGGGGTGTGAGGTGGGCAAGAGGCACAAGGAACCTCCTGGGTAATCAAGATGTTTGGTGTGGTGGTTAAGGTGCTAGACTCCCACATGGTCAACCCTGGTTCGAGTCCTGGACCGGGCAGTTTGTTTTCTCACTTTCCTTCTGTTTCTCTCTCTCTCTCTCTCTCTAGTGAGTGTGTGTGTCTATAGCAAAATAAATAATAATAATAAAATTAAATAAACAAAAAGATGTTCTATGTCTTGAATCAGCTGTGAGTTCTATGGGTGCAAGAGTTCGTCAAACTTCATTGAACCGAATGCTTACGGTCTGTGACTGCGCTGAAGGGGATGATGCCTGCGAGTTCGACCGGACTGTTCAGACGGAGCCTTTAACAAGCTAAGACACGGGTGTAGACAACGGGGCTGTAGCACATGGGGTTCCCTGACCTAACTGCATCCTTGCCGGAGCGAGGGGCAGGCAGTGTCCCCTCCCAGTGATGAACTGGGAGCGAGTGGCCACGTGGGGCCAGGAGCCGAGGAGTCCTTGTGCGCATCCCAGGTGACCCGGTGCCGACCTCAGGGAGAAGCTGAGGCTGGGAGGGCTGAGGTCCGTGCACGGCCCCAGCCGAGTCCAGGCCACACTCCAGCCTGTCTCCACCCACTCCCCCAGCATCTGCCAGTGGGACCTCGGGGTGTCCGTGTCGGGGACAGCAGCAGTAGGGAGGACGTTTCTGGCACAGAAGGAGCCAAGGCCGGCCCCTGCTTTCCCCTGTGGAGGTTGTGGCCTATCTGTTCGGGGAGGGCTGCGGAGGATCCTCACTGACTTGCGTGCAGGCCGCATCAGTGACGGTGGGGACAGAGGCCCCTCTAGCCCCTTTGCTCTGCCCTGCTGTCCAGAGCTGGGGAGTTCCTTGGGTGCCAGTAGGGACACCTGTCCTGGAGTGCTCTGGGGTCCCACTGTGTAACCCTGATGGCATCTGGCTTCCCTGTTCTCTGCTTCCTGCCTTCCAGGAGTCCCTCCCAAGGACGTTTTGCAGTGCTGTCCTTTCCTGCTTTCCAGTGTGGCCAATGCTGGGTCCACGCGGCCCCCTTTCTGTCAGTGCCGTTGGGCTCAGTAGGCAGTTTCTGCACAACCCGGTGTGCATAAGTGTGTGAGAGAGCGAGCGAGAGAGAGCGAGCGAGAGAGAGAGAGAGACAGAGAGCGCTTGTGTGGCCTGAGCCCAGGGAGGAGGGGAGGGTGGAGGAGGAGCGGGGAGGCCGGCAGTTGACAGTCTGCCCTGTGAAAGGTCCTTGCTGCACAGGGATGACATTGCTGTGTGGCGGGGCTGACAGATGCTCCACTGGAGATTAGGAAATAAGTCTGCATCTCCCCTGGGCCCTGATACCATCAGCAGTTAAGAGACCTGTCTGATTTCATTACAAATCTCCCCTTCCCGAGGCTTAGAGCCCAGCCTCTGGGCTCACAGGTGTGGGAGGACAGCAGGCCACAGCAAGGGCATTTTGCTTTTAATTGTGGCCATTAATCTGACACCAACAGCTGGTCTATCCTGCAGGAGAAGGGGGTGACAGGGAGCCTGTCAATTGGGAACCGGTTGACCCTGCTGCTTCGCTCCCTAGTGAGTGGGGAACCCACCACTTCCTGGGATTTTTGGGGGCATCTCCTGGAGCCAGTGGAGGACCTGTCTCTGAGCCGTGCACCTCTCATTTCCCAGGGACAGAGCCACGGTGGAGGCTACCTTGCCTAGAACTGGGCCTCGTCCCCAAGTCAGAGTGTCCCAGGGAGAAGGGTGGTGCGGGTGCTCCAGGGCTGGATAAACATGGGCGGCAGCTGGATGGAGGGGGAATAAGTGAGGAGGGGTCCCAGAGACAGCCAGGTAGAGCTGGAGAGAAAGCCAGCCGTGCATCAAACGGGGAGGGCACACACGTGCGTAGCGCAGGGAGGGCAAATCCCTCCTCTGTCTCTCCCTCCACCACCCTGGGCTGGAGCGGGCTGGAGCTGGCCGGCCAGGGCTCCAGAAGGCCTGGGGCGATGAGGGTCCGGGCCTGTCCTGAAAGCCTTAGGTACCAGCTGAGGGCCAAGGGCAGAGCGGGTGGACGCCACAGGAGGTGCCTGGAGAGCAGGGGGGATGTGAGTGGGGGCTGGGCGGAGGCCCTGAGGGTGGGTGGAATTCTGCAGACACAGGGCAGGTATGTGGAGGGAGGGCATGGAGGGGAGGGCATCTACTGAACAGAGAGGCAGGGAGCGTGATTCCTGGATGCAGGCCCGACGCTGATGTCTAGAGTAAGTGGCTGCCCCATGGAGACGCTTTTCCGAGTGTGGCCCTGTGTCCTCAGACCCCCTCAGCCTGGAGAGAGCCAGGAGCCAGGCCAAGGCAGCTGGACCACAGCAGCCATCGACCGTGGTCCTATCCACGTGGCTCCCCTGGTCCCAGGGCAGGGCTGAGGCTGACCCTGTCCCTTCCTGAGGCCTGGAGAGAGCCGGGTCTGTCCAGGACCACAGGGGGTCAGTGTATCTGAGCCAGGCGCTCTTGCTACACCGCAGGGCTTGCCAGAAAGACGCCTGCCTGGGCCCCGCCACCTCCCAGCAGACGGGAGAGCCCTGGGCACGTGAGGGCGACGAATCTCGAGATCCAGGGTCTCCGTGCTCCTGGGGAAGACTGGATTTCTTAAAGGAAAACTGAGACTGATTTTTCAGTTTCCTGTGGGGCGTGTGCACTTGCCAGAGAGAGAAAGAAAAGGGAGGACTCTCCCCTGAGAGAATGGCCACACTGCAGTACCTCTCCTCCATTCTCCTCTGTGGGTCTTGGGCATGCACACATAAACACCCCATGTGGGTTATTGTTTTTTAAATATTTATTAATTATCTATTTATTTGTTGTGATTTCCAGGCCACTGGGTCCGGGACTTGAACTGCAGTCAGTCATGCGGGAGTCTAGCACCTCAATCACCATGCCACCTGCTGGCCCCAGGCCCAGCGTGTGTGTTTTTAAACTTAATCATTTATTTATTAAAATTATTTTTTAATTCACCAGAGAGAGACAGAGACAGAGTGAGGAAGCAAGCCACCAGGTCTGGGACTCAAATTGTGGTCGACCATGTGGGAGTCCAGCACCTTAACCACCATGCCACCTACCGGCTCCATGCCCAGTATGAGTGCCTTTTAAATGTAATTACTTATTTAAATTATTTTTTAATACACCAGAGAGAAACAGAGAGAGAGAGAGACAGAGACAGAGTGAGAAAGCAAGCCACTGGGTTTGGGACTCAAATCGTGGTCGACCATGTGGGAGTCCAGCACCTTAACCACCATGTCACCTGCTGGCTCCGGGAGCCCACTTTTTATAGCCACCATGGTCAGTGTTTGCCATCCCCTGAGGACTGTGGCTCTGTCTTGATGCTCACACTTTGCCCAGGTCTGGCTCACGTCTGTGTTGAGTCAAACTGAGTCTGTCGCTAGTGACAGCTGCTGTGGGGTGTGGGTGTGTCGCATGTGGCCCTGGACACGCTCCTTCCCTCTCTGGGCTGCAGCCGCACAGCTCTGCAGCGAGGAGGCTGCCAAGGTCTCTGGGCTCTTCTGAGTGCCAAGACTGCTAGAGCCCTGCAGTTCCCCCAGGGCAGGCAGCAGTGTGGGGGTCTCGGCTGCCTCTTCTACCTCCCGCATCAAAGGTCTCTGTGCCCAGGGGGACCAGCAGCTCTTTCCGCAAGGTGACTGGTATCTTGGGGGACCAAGAGGTGTCTGGAGAGCCTGAGGTCCTCTTCCCAAGAGAACTGGAGAAACCTCATCACGCTGACAGGAGAACTGGGTCACACCCCATGAGGCAAAGCGGGGGCTGTCATTGGGCCCTGGTGGCAAAGTGGGCTATTCAATTTCAGATACAAGAAGTCACCTGCTCCCCGCACTCGAAGATCACTGTATTAGCACAAAAGACAGGCTCATGCCATGGACTCACGGCAAAAGAGATTGCTCTCTGCTCACCTCCTAATGACCCTGAGGGAAGCCAGGGCCAAGGACACCCAGCCCACTCAATTAATTAGCATTTATTACAATCAGAAAACAATCTAATCCAATTAAAATGTTTCCACAAAAGTAGCTTAATGACCGGAGTGTTTATTATGCCAAGGCGCCCTGCGGTGAGGGCAGCGAGCTCCGAGGAAGGGAAGGGCCAGGCTGAGCCCTGTCAAGGGAGGGGTGCTGCTGGATGTGGGGACAGCTGCCTTCTTCCTCGCCACACCCTGCAGCCCCTTACCTCTCGTGAGCTCATCCCTGAGCCTGGTGCTCCCCCAGCCAGCAGCTGAGATCCCGCGGGGAAGAGGGCAGGGTTGGATTGGGGCCTGGCCCGGTCTCTGCCTCTGCTGTGTCACCTTGGGTGGGAGGGGGGTGTTCAGAGGAAGGGCTGTTAGTGGCGGAGCTTTTGGAAACCCACCCAGGAGATATCTGGGAAGCTAGAGAAACTGCCATTCAAAAGCTGCAAGCAGTTTTCTGACCGTGATATGGCAGGCATTGGATTCATAGTGCTTTTGTTCAGCAAAAACCCCTTGACGGGCCCTTAGTTATAAAAACAGAAAGCAGGGACCGGCAGTTAGCGTAATGGCTATGTCGCTGGACTCCCATGTAATTGACCGCAGTTTGAGTCCTGGACCTGGTGGCTTAAACTCATGCCGGGTGCGTGTGCTTGCATGCCCAGGATCCCGAGAGGAGAATGGAGAAGAAGGGATTGCAGTGTGGCCATCCCCTCTGGGGGGTGATTTCTCGCTTTCTGTCTCTCTGTCTTTCTGGTAAGTGCACATGCCCTATAGTAAAAACCTCTCCAAAAAAAGGAAAAAAAAAGATAAAAACAGAAAGCAAATACCCACTCGGAGTGTGCCCTTTGAGCTAACAATATCTGAGTGCTAATTACTGCCAGGCAGTGGGCTAAACCCAGCCGCCGGACTGTGCCCTTTAATCCTCACTTGCACGCAGGGAGCTCGAAATCCCCGCTGCAACCAGAGCACAGATGCCTGAGCGTGCTCGGGAGCTGAGGTGGCCCGGGCAGCCAGACCTGTGCGGAGAGGCCCACGATAAGTTCAGAATAACTGGGAGTCCCGGGGAGAAACAGGGCTCCCAACTGAGTCTTTGGACGTGGGTGAGGCCCTTAGTCTCTCCTTTGGCACTCTGACCTTGGAGCTCTGACGTCTCTATGCCCCACCCAGTCTACTTGGTTAGACACCCCAGGACAGAATGAATTCAGCCCGTTTCACCCAGTTCAATTACACCGACACTGACTGAACAGTATACACTGTCATTAGCATTGAGTGGACGCATTATACAGAGCCTTGTCAACTTGATAGGCAGAAAATAGGATGCTGACAATAGCACCTTAATTGAAAAAGAAAAAGCCGATGACAGACACTGGTAGGGTCCACAGCCAACATTAGTGGGGGTCATTCCTGGGTGGTGACCTAGTGGGTCGATTCCATTTTCACGTTTTCTGCCGTCAACAGATTATTACTGTTATAATCAGAAAACGCTATTAAGATGTTTTTCGCTAGGCCATCTCAGTGTTTTCCGTTTCTCTTATTCCTAGATTGTTAAACACTTAGATGTTTCTGTATGGGTCTGTTATCTGTCCTTTGGCATTTTATGTTCCCATGACTAAGTTCTTCGTAACTCGAGAGTTTTCTCATCTCATCAGGATTTGGGGCACGCACATGTGCCTGGCGTGCTTTTCAAGCCACTGGGAACAGGATTCGAACTGCAGTGGGCCGTGTGGGATCTGGCTCCTGCACGTGGCTGCGGGGCTGGCCCTGTACTTAGGATTTTAGCCCTGCGTCAGTCATGTCTGTTGAAAGAGCTTTTCTGTTTACCTTCCCATTTTGTCTCTAATATTTTCAGTGGACAAAGGTTTATCATCTTTCGTCAAACCTATTGACCGTTTGCTTTCAGACACCTTCCATTGCTTTTTAAGCTTAGGAAGTCCTTTCTCAACAATGGAGACAACAGGTAATGACCTAGTATTCTTCCTCGTTCTTAGCATTTCTTTCCTTATTCTCTTTCTTCTGTGGCATGTAACTGATTCGTTTAGATTTATATCGATGCAAAGCGTGCAGATTGTTTTCCAAATAGCTAACCAATTGTACCAGCAAAACGTACCGGGTGACTGCCTTTCCTTCCCCCGTAGCAGCGTCTTACCTACACTTACCCTCTAGTATATTCGCATGGCCACAGTTTCATTTTAGGTTTCTTATTCTACTGCATTGCCTTTTTTTTTTTAGTTTTTTAGTTTTAGTTTTTGCTATAGGGTGTGTGTGCTCGCTGGAGAGAAGGAGAGGGGAAAAAAATGAGAAATCACCTCTCAGGGAGATGGCCTCACCTTAATCCCTTCTCCTCCATTCTCTTCTTGAGATTTTGGACACACAGAGGTGCCCGGTGTGTTTTCTGGTGACATGGGTGGGGCGTGAGGAGTGGGTTGAGGCGAAGGGGGTGGGTACGAAAACACCTCTTTAGGGAGAATGGCCATGCTGTCATGGGTTCTCTTCCATTCTCCTTTCGAGATTTTGGGCATGCACGCACACGTGTCCGGCATGTTTTTCAAGCTGCTGAAAGGGGGAGAAGCAATCCCTGCAGGTGAGAAACGTGGTGGTGGTTAACCATGCCACCAGCTGGTCGACCACTGGAATTTTAAATTCAAACTTTATTAAAGTATTTGTGCAGACAACTCGATGGTCCGTTTCTTTTATCTACTCATCTCTCTTGACAGCTCTCAGGAGAGCTTTGCAGCTTCTCCGACCTTATTGTTTAGTCATCTCTGTACAGGAAGGACTGAGGGCCCAGAGGAGTAGAAATTATACTACCAGTAAAACGGACACACAATATGTTATAGAATCTTAGAGAGAAGCTGCCTTTTAAGAAGTGCTATGTCCAGGCTAGTGGGAAACATGGAAGTTAAGTCGCTAGATCTCACATGGATGGCTGCATGGTTCAAGTCCTAGATCCAGTTGCTTGAAAATCATGCCTGGTATGTGTGCGTGCATACCCCACATCCCGAGAGGAGCAGCCACTGCCCATGGGAGGATGAGTTCTGGCTTTCCTGCTTCCTCTCTGTCTCTCTCTATGGTGAGTGCTCATGCTCTACAGCAAAAACTAAAACAAACAAACAAACAAAAGAACACTATGTCCACGTGTCGTTAAATGGGAAAGGCAACTTGCGGGTATTGTGCACGATAAAATCTCGTTTCTGTGAGTGGAACCCTGCAGGTGTGTGTGTATATTTATACAAATATCCGGTTAGCTTTACAATCTTGATACCAGGATAAGAGGGTGAGAGAGGGAGGGGTAGGCGAATGGAGGAAAGCTTATTAACTAAAAACAAACAAACAAACAAACAAAAAACAAACAAAAAGGAGGGAGGTGAGCCGTGGTGCTGACGGCCCCGGCCTGACGGCCCTCTGGATCGGCCCCTGCTCTTCCCATCCACACTCTGCCCACGTCGGGAAACCTCTCGGGCTACCCTGTCACAGCTGGAGCGAATCCTGAGGGCCCAGGCTCATCCCTGGCACACACACAGGCTGGCAGACTTGTAGTACTGGGAGAGGGACTGGCTTCCAGTTGGCCAGGGTCTGAGCTCAACCGTGCAGCGAGCAGCCTCAGGGACTTCCTCACCCACCCTGAGCTCCTGACCTCACCTGGTCCGGGGCCTGGCCCTGAGGAGCAGCTGGGACACTTCTCCCTCCTTCCTGTTAGTCTGAGTCAGACACGGGGGCGGGGAGCGGGGATGGGCAGCCACGCAGAACCACGCAGAGCAGCCAAAGCCAGGAGCTCACGAGGAGGGAGGCACGTACACATGCATGTGTACACACACGCGCGCGCGCACACACACACGCACACACGGCCAGGAGCTGACTCTGGGAAAGGCTAGCAATTTCAGATGGGTGGGGGATCATGCCTCGGTGGAACGGGCTGCTGCTGAAAAGCTGCCCCAAAGCTCCAAAGCTCCAAAGCTCCTCGGCGGAATGGGCTGCTGAAGTAGGGACCAAGGAGCCCCTGATGATTCTGGAGCGAGAGGGAGCACCGCTGGGAAAGCCAGGCGGGGAGGTGGAGGCAGCTGCTGAGGACCTGGCAGACAGAACGGCTTTGGCTAGTCTTCTCACTGAAAGTGGTAATGCCAGAGACTAGCTCGCAGGACTGTGGCGAAGCTGCAAGCACCTGGGGTGGCTTTCTAGGGACAGTCTGCCCTGGCAAAGAGGCCTCTCCTTCAACACTCCACATTCTCTTTAAGAGGCATTTTGCCCCCCAGGAGGCCCCTGGCGAGCCTGCCCTGCGGGCACACACAGCTGCTCAGTCTGGGCCTCTCGTCTGCTCTGTGGGGCAGACAAACTGGTTAAGAAAATGGACAAAACCAGGGGATGCAGATCTTGGGGAGGGGCCAGCAGAGTTCCTGCCCCTTTAAGGCAATGGCCTCTCCTG
>NW_006159539.1:924264-944967 GCF_000334495.1 Tupaia belangeri chinensis | reverse complement strand
GCTGAAGTCACGCTTCCAGCTCTGACCAAGCTCTGACCAGGAAACACCTCTTCCTCCCTCCCCAGCATCTCAAGGAAGGCCTGAGATGTGCACGACTTTTAAGGGCTCAGCCCCAGCATCTGCGCAGATGCTAGTCACCCATCTGCCCCGGTTCCTGCCTGGGGCGGGGGGACAGACAAGGCCCTGTTCTACAGATGAGGTGTGTTTCTCAAGCTGCTGGGGCCAGGGCTGGAACCCACCGTCGACCAGGTGGGATTTGGCTCCTTAGCCACCAGGCCATGGAGCCTGCCCCTAGCTCGGAGTCTCACGCTGAGACGGGTGATAACTCCCATTGCCTCTGGTTGCTCCCATGCACCTTCCAGAGGGCAAGGGAGCCATTAGTTGAGAGTATTGTATGCGCGTGTGCGTGTGTGTGCGCGCACACAGAGGGTTCCCGGGAGCTCCAGGAAATTGTGCTGTGCCCAGGCGGCCTGTTTCCTCTTAGAGGTTTGCAAATTTGACAGAATTGGATCTTGGCAACCAACTCCCTCCTGCCCCCACCCAGTGTGAAATCCAATTTTTAAGTTTCAGCTGAAATTGCCTTGAGCTGCTCTTAACGACAACTTGTGATCTGCCAACCGCCATTCTCGGCTCCTAAGGTGCCCATGAAGTTCCCTCCCCTGCACAGCGCAGACTCACTTTAAAAGGAAGGGCTTTGAGAGCAGCCAGAGCTCCTGCAGAGGAGGGCATGTGCATAACCCCAGGACCCGTTCGCGACAGGTAAGAAAGAAATCCAGTCTCGGGGGCTTGGGCTGACTGAGGTCACTGTGCAGGCATGTGGACGCCAAAAGCCCTGTTCAGATGCCACTGCTCTGTCACCTCTGGACAACCTGGAGTCAGAGATGGGTGGTCTTGCTGGGGACTCACTCATCGCTTTCATGGTGGGCGAGGCCATGGAGGAGAAACAGGATGGTTTCTGTTACACCTAAGGACAAAGTCCCCCACTACAGAGCAGGAACTCAGGCTTACCCTGGCCTGCTCACCTTGCTGGGAGTCCAGGTTGCCAGGCAACCCCAAACTGGTCCCACCACCCACTGGCCCGTATTCTTTCAAGGCTGGGGTAGTCACTCATACCAGCAGAGCTTCAGACAGCGGCCGACCCTGGAGCGTGCTGCCAGGCCCCTCCCCAGTGCCTACCTCTTCCTTTGGTTCCTTTGTTCCAGAAGCCAGCGTGTCACGTGCACAACATGGAAGGGCAGCCCCAAGGCTCGTCCCTGCAAGTCGGCTAGAACTCTGCAGCAGGCAGGGCCTTTCTAGTGGGCTCAGGCTACACGCAGGGAGCTTTCACCCCAATATGGGCTGTGCTTCTCAGGGACACACAGCTTGAGCCTGGAAGCCGCTTTCCTAGAACAAGCCTCAAAACCAGTGTTTGCCAATTCCAGGCTTCCTGGGGATAGCGCAGAAAGGCCGGTGGTTCTGCATCATGGTACCTTGACTGGCTGCAAGCCCAGTCCCAGGCCATTCACCAGGGGTGGGCAGATCCGAGTACTGCCTGCCTGTGGAGGCAGAAGCAGGCCAGTCCTCCCAAAGCATAGGGACGGAGTGGGGAGTCAGGGGCTGCCACGAAAAGTACATATGGACCCGGGCAGCAAAATAGCAATAACTGGAAAAATCTGTTGCGAAAGTGAAGTAAGTGAACTGCAATAAACAGCAAATGTCAGTTATGAACTAAACAACAACAACGAAATACAAATATCAAAAAATAACAGAGAGAAATGCCGGTGGGACACAGTGTCCGCCGTCAGGGCTAACTGAGCATCTTCAAGGTTGCGCCTTCACCCACCCACTGAAACACGCGCTGTCGCCACCACTGCTCGCTGTGGCTCTTGCTTAAGCAGGTGTCCCACGTTAGCCCGTCTGCCTAGGTGTGGACCCTGTGTGTGACTGTGTCCCTTATGGAACAGGCCACAGCTGTGTGAACTGTGAACCATGCCTGCAGGCCCTGCCCGCCTCATGTCACCTGCACAGCTCTGCAGCTCTGACTGAGGGCCCACCAGAGCTGGCTAAGCCAGCCTCTCAAATGCGCAGTCCAAACCTGGGTCGCCAGGGGGCGATCTCACACAGCAAACCTCGGCCTTCCGCAGTCTGGGGAAGCGGAGTGCCTTCATTTTCTCTTCAGGGCCTAGTTTCCTCAGATTAGAGTGGGACTTGGAGAAAACATGGCCTGCATCAGCAGAGAAGGGCACTGCCAAAAGATACCGTCTCCTCCTTTCGGACAGGGCATCGTCCTAGGGGGCCAGAAGTAACCGTGCCTGAGATGGAGCCCTTCCCATGGCGCCAGTGTGGAGGGCGTCGGAAGGACGAGCGCTTGTCTGTGTTTAGTGCATATTAAAATGTATTTATTTACACAGTAACATGATGCCACAGAGTACACAGCAAAGTACCACAGCAAACCAAAGGGCGGCGCCGCTGGTGACGGAGGGGACCTTTCATCGATAGATTTACACAACTCCACAATGTCTATGGAGAGAGGTGAAGCTCCAGAAGAGCAAGAGAAGATTTCCGACTGTAGAGTGTGGGCAGAGTCAAGGGGAATGGCAGAGACTGGAATGAGGACTGTCGGGATTCAAATCACCGAGAAGGATGACTCCTGCTTCTGCCTTGATCTCATGCCAAATGCCCTGCATGTTATCAACAGAAAATCCTCACCCGGCGTGTCCACACGTAACACTCTGCGAGACTGGGGAAGGAGGGGATAGCCAAGTAGTAGTTGAAGCAAGTTTCCTGAAGCAGTGTGGTTTAACCTTTCAAAAATGCTACCCTAACGCCACAAGGCCGGTTCGACATTCAAGTTATCACGAGTGCACACAGACACACAGACACACAGACACACACACACACACACTCTCCACACATTAACGGGCAAAGTGGATTTTCTGTACTACAGTAATAATCGTAACAAAATATATGACTCTGTACTTCTAGGTTAAAAAACTTCCGACCTCTTTTGATTCCCTGAAACTTTCTTGATTTAAAAAAACCACGGGGGTGGGTGGGATGGGTACAGGTGAGAAGCTGGGATGAACACGGAGGCTCTCTGGAGTGAGAAGCACGTCATGGGATGTTCGGAACACAGGGCCTGCAGCTCACCGAGGCACAGAAAGCTTCTAGCAGTGGCTGATATGGAAACCTCTTCTCATTTCCAACAGCTGCAGGGACGGGAGGTGAAGAGCTGTATAGCACCTTGTACATTCTGGGCACTTATAAACAGTAGGTGATGGCGGTGGTAGATGGTCAACACCGCTACAGGAAGGTTTATAAAAACAATTACAATATGTTAAGAAATTTCCAGAGTTCTTTAAATAAATCTATTGAAACTACCTTATCTTAAAAAAAAAAAATCCTCAGCTTTCAGTATCACATGGTTTTGATACTCCTAAGCTGAGGCTGGGCGACAGCCAGTCGTGTCTGGGGAGATAGAACCACGCCTTCTCCTGAAATACCATGAACTTCTATCTGCCCAAGGCTTTCTTCATCATCACTTTTTTGTTTTTCTTCTTATGTGCAAAAGGGACTTTAAAAATAGGTGCTTTTTGGAGGATGGACTTACCAGCTGAATAACCTGACATGGAATGTACGTGAATTCCCCTCCATGACATCGGTCACAGCTCAACCTCATCATCTTGCAAGCATCAGGATAAAAAGGCTCAATTTCTTTGGTATCATCTCTCCTGGGATCTTGCAGCGTGACTCTCTGGTTCCCCTTATGGTGGTAGTTTTGGTCTGTGGAATCCCCACTTTCAGTGCCACTGCACACTCGGACAGTTGGCCTTCAGCAAGAGCAGCGCTGGCTCCGCCTCGGCACACAGCACTTTGGGCCTCTGAGGATGTGAGCTTCAGTGAGGTAAAACTAATAACCTGGCTTTGTGGGCAGCCACTGTTCACCCATTAGGCTGGGCCAGAATTCTCCATCCTTACCAACTAGCGAGGGGAACGGCCCTGGGGGTCAAGGGTCCTCTTGCCCCCTCTCCAAGTACGTTTCCACTTGAGGTGCACAGCCGGAATCCTCTAACAGTGCAGTATCCTAAAGCCACCCCAATTTCTGGGACTGACCTTGATTTGTTCAGATCACTGCTGGCAAAATCCAGGAAAAATTCTAATTACCAGTTTCTAGTAAAAACAAAGGTCAGGTACTCCCAGGCACGAAAGTACTCATAACCCACATCTGGGAGGCTGGGTGTAGTCCTTCTGTGCCCCGCTCTTTAGCGGGCTCCCCAAACCTTCCCTGGACATTTTATAGTACTGGAAAATTTCAACCACAACTCTAAGGCCTTTATTCCCAGAAGTGTCATCACTATTTCTGGACATTTAGCTCTCTAGGCTGAGTTTTCACACACACAAACCTCTCTGAATACAGAAGCTAAAATGGCCTCCACTTACTGTGACACGAAAGGGCACCTGACTCTCCCGGCCTGGAAGACGTTCTCCTTTCAGCCCCTTGGCATCGGTAGGCCAGGCTGCACGGCGCTGGCATGCCCCTCTCCTCCTCAGCAAGCCTGTCTCCTCAGGGCCAATCTTGAAAGTCACTGCCACACTCTTGGCTCCCAATCCTGACTGAGCCTCGGGCCTGGCAGGCCCTGCCCGTGCTGCGGTTCTGATGGCAGTGCTCCTCAGGTTCCAGAAGTTCTTATTCTCGTCTTGCTGCTATTGGTCGTGATTCGGCTTCTGGGCATCACATTAGGAACGAATACCAGAAGGGCTCTCCTCGGCCAGGCAGCACGGGTGCCTCCTGTGGTCCCAGTCATCGGTGGACATGCTCTGGCTCTCTCCCCCAGACTAGACTACCAGGCTAACAAGGCACTCTGCATACATTCGGTCTGGCTCTTGGCCACGCTAGCCACTGTCCCCTTTCTCTAGCACCCGGATGTGCAGAGAGATTGTTCATGCTTGCGTGGCTTAAGGAAATGTTCCAATAGGGACTAAACTGTTTAAACTCCCAATGTAAATGGAAGAATCTATAGTATAGACTTTGATAGAAAAGAAAATAAATTCAATCGATATTGAAGACAATAATTTGATGTTACTTGAGAAAACTTAAAGTGCTATACTAGTCACAAAGCAAACCCCATATATATAAAACGTGTGCGTGTGTATCTATATATGTGTCTATGAGTATATATATATATGTGTGTGTGTGTGTGTGTATACAAAGGGTAGGCTTTCTTTCCAATTGATAAATGAATTCAAAATTCCCACTGCAGTTATTAAAACAGAAGTGTAAAATATTTGTGATAATGGTAGGCAGACTGCGTCTCATTCTTCTGGAAAGATATTCTAAGGACCACTTGAGGTAGTACTTCTTGCCTAGAAGTACAGCTCTTTACTCTATCCTGCTCGAACCCATCACACCCTCTTCTGTCCCCACCCTCACATTTCTCGGCTATCATCCAGAGGAAAATTAATGTAGCCACCTGTCTCTGGGAAGCCTGAGGCCCTCCTCTGACTCGTTGGTATGCATCTTTCATTTTCAACAAATCTGAATGTAACAACAGTACTAATGCATCTGCTGTGAAGAGGTGCTTGGGTTACCAGTGCTATAAGATAACGACAGTGGCAGTATCCATGCTTATTATGCTGTAGCGTTAGAATGAAGACTAGACCCAAGTCATAAGAGGGAGGACAGAGGGAGAGAGAGAGAGAGAGAGAGAGAATACCTAAAGGCATAACAAAGAAGGCCTAGGGAACATTCTGCATTAAATATGTAACCTCATTAAATATCGACATTCAAATTTACATGGGCAAGGCACGCGAGAGCAACATTGAGAAGGTGTGTCTCAATACGCAAGCCGTGGGGTGGGGGTGTGCTGGCCAACATGGTCTGGGATCTGTGTGTTGCCACTTCAGTGCAGAATGAGGCGAGCAGTTATGTGCACAGGGTGATGTTAAGACGAAGCGAATGGCAGCCTGCCAGGCAGGGTGCAGCCAGGCCACAGGGCACCACAATAGTGGCTTGCTGGCCCGCGGTGGCGTGCCCACTCCATGGGCAGTCCCGGGGGCAGAGCCCTGCACTCTGGCTAGAGGAGACAGGACTCCGCGGGCCAACCAGCCCGTTTTTCTTGGAAGTCCTGAACTGCTGGCCAGGAGGACACAGACAGCCTCCATATGGAGCCTTTAAAAAAAGAAAGAAAGAAAGAAAAAAAAGCACAATAAAATACATTCTTCTCCTTTCTTGATCCTTTTTGAAACAGGTGAATCACATGAAAGGCTGTTAAAAATGTTACAAGTTGAGAAATGTCCAAGGCCACTAATGTGCTATCTAAGCAATACTGCACAGTCAGTCTTGGCTTTACGAGAACTCTGCGCTGGTGGGTGAGGGCCCCAGGCTCCCTCACCTACTAGGGGCAGAGAACATGTCAACATGTTTGTCAACCCTACCACAGGCTGCCCCCCAGAAGCCTGGCCTCTACTTCCAGCATGTATGTGCATGTACACACAGGCACACACGTGTATACACACTCACCCTGTTCGAGCGACTCGGGATTTCAAGGTTGCAGTAAACAGATACTCACAGTTTTGAATAAAACAAGTGCATACACGCACGCACGCACGCACACATGTGCATACACATACATTCCCACTGCAGTTATTAAAACAGAAGTGTAAAATATTTGTGATAATGGTAGGCAGACTGCGTCTCATTCTTCTGGAAAGATATTCTAAGGACCACTTGAGGTAGTACTTCTTGCCTAGAAGTACAGCTCTTTACTCTATCCTGCTCGAACCCATCACACCCTCTTCTGTCCCCACCCTCACATTTCTCGGCTATCATCCAGAGGAAAATTAATGTAGCCACCTGTCTCTGGGAAGCCTGAGGCCCTCCTCTGACTCGTTGGTATGCATCTTTCATTTTCAACAAATCTGAATGTAACAACAGTACTAATGCATCTGCTGTGAAGAGGTGCTTGGGTTACCAGTGCTATAAGATAACGACAGTGGCAGTATCCATGCTTATTATGCTGTAGCGTTAGAATGAAGACTAGACCCAAGTCATAAGAGGGAGGACAGAGGGAGAGAGAGAGAGAGAGAGAGAGAATACCTAAAGGCATAACAAAGAAGGCCTAGGGAACATTCTGCATTAAATATGTAACCTCATTAAATATCGACATTCAAATTTACATGGGCAAGGCACGCGAGAGCAACATTGAGAAGGTGTGTCTCAATACGCAAGCCGTGGGGTGGGGGTGTGCTGGCCAACATGGTCTGGGATCTGTGTGTTGCCACTTCAGTGCAGAATGAGGCGAGCAGTTATGTGCACAGGGTGATGTTAAGACGAAGCGAATGGCAGCCTGCCAGGCAGGGTGCAGCCAGGCCACAGGGCACCACAATAGTGGCTTGCTGGCCCGCGGTGGCGTGCCCACTCCATGGGCAGTCCCGGGGGCAGAGCCCTGCACTCTGGCTAGAGGAGACAGGACTCCGCGGGCCAACCAGCCCGTTTTTCTTGGAAGTCCTGAACTGCTGGCCAGGAGGACACAGACAGCCTCCATATGGAGCCTTTAAAAAAAGAAAGAAAGAAAGAAAAAAAAGCACAATAAAATACATTCTTCTCCTTTCTTGATCCTTTTTGAAACAGGTGAATCACATGAAAGGCTGTTAAAAATGTTACAAGTTGAGAAATGTCCAAGGCCACTAATGTGCTATCTAAGCAATACTGCACAGTCAGTCTTGGCTTTACGAGAACTCTGCGCTGGTGGGTGAGGGCCCCAGGCTCCCTCACCTACTAGGGGCAGAGAACATGTCAACATGTTTGTCAACCCTACCACAGGCTGCCCCCCAGAAGCCTGGCCTCTACTTCCAGCATGTATGTGCATGTACACACAGGCACACACGTGTATACACACTCACCCTGTTCGAGCGACTCGGGATTTCAAGGTTGCAGTAAACAGATACTCACAGTTTTGAATAAAACAAGTGCATACACGCACGCACGCACGCACACATGTGCATACACATACACACACACACACACACCTGGTAGAAGGAATACTCGTCTCTTAGCGCAAATATGTGCCAAGGGAAGAAGGGGAGGGTTTCTGTAGATCTCGCTTCAGGTGAAGTTGCAACATAAACACTGTAATATACAACTAAAAACACACATAAGAATTGCACATATATCCATAGGAGAGGGGCATGGGCCCCACACACAGTGAACAGCCCCGGCAACCACCTCAGCCATCACTGTGCCCGTGAGCCACGTCTGAGCCACAAGGAGTGAGGTAACACGTATACGGGGAGGCGGTCTCTGCAGAAGGTAGCTCTCTCAGGAGGCCAGCAGGCTTGTCAGAGGCCTCCTCCCCCTCCCCTCCCCCGTCCCCTGCCTCCAGGCCACCCCAACAGCTGGCCTCGCTGTGCCCTCTCTCTAAGGAGATCTTAGAGCCTGACTGACAGCTCTTCACTCAGGGCTGTGTCTACAGCATTTGGTAGACTGGTTAACACTGGCTACTGAGAGAGGGAATCTGGCCAACGACTGCTTGGGGGAAAACTGATCTGGGCACTGCCAGCCCTGGCTGCCAACACTGGCAGCTCTGCCAGTAATCAAAGGACGGGACTTTAAACTCCGTTCCCTGATGGCCCCCAGAGAATTGCACATGAAGAAAATCACCGCCTCGTGTCCTGCAGCTCCTCACAAGCTCTGACCTGCACCCACCCCCTTAGGCACTAGAGACGCCACCTCGGGACAACTCTGTGATGGGCCACAAGTGGCAGACGAACCTGAACTTCACTGGCGAGTGGGGATAAAGCAGAGGTGAAGGAGAATCAGGCAGTGGCAGTTGAGGGGAGACTATGAGGGTCGCCCTCCATGCAGCGCCCACACTTATCCACAAGAGAAATGAAAACGGGTCTCGGCCCAAGGGACGAGGCGTCTCCTTTCCTTTCTACGATCTGCTGGAACAAAGCTAGAGATCCTCGTGACTGGGCTGACACGAGGATGGCAGATCTGTCTGGTGGAAGAGTCAGTTACTGATACTTTGAAGGAAGGACGTCTGTTGTGAGAGCTTACTGATGACCACGGATGGGCTAAGTCTGTCTATTGCTAGTGGAATAAATACTGGGTGCTTAAAAGGATGGGTGGCATTTAGAATTATGGAGGACCCGGACACAGCTCACTGCGCACACACCAAAGGAGCTGTCCCTTCGGGGACATGCCTTTTCCCTCTCTCTGGGGACTACCAGCATGGAAGGTGTTCTGAGGGAAGGCAAGTGTACATTTATGCGGCTGAATTTCTGTGCGGTCGAGACAGGCTCGGCTTCTCGCTTGACTTGGAGCTGTGGGTAACCTTTCTGAACGGATTCATCTGTTCATGGAGAGGGACGGAAGGTCTGTCCTGTCTCTTTCCTGGAACTGTGTGTAATACTAGGGAGGGGAAGTATGCGGGCGACAGAAGGTGAGAATGCAGTAGAGGCAGCATCCGGGACGCACTAACGGTGCTGCAGGATTTTCACAATACAACCCAGGGAGTCTGTGGTGGCAAAAGCCAAGTACTGAGCACAGAGCCAGTCCTCAAGGCTCACCCCGCCCTCCCTGTCCAGGGACTTCTCGGCAAACTTGATCATCAGCAGCGTTCGCTTGATGTCCAGCCAGTTCTGGAGCAGGGCGTTCCTCTGCACCAGGCTAGGGGAGGCGGTGAGGGTCTGGACGAGATCTTCGCGGGGGCCCCACAGCAGACACTGGAGGATGCCTTTAGCATCTGAAATGAGGATCCGCTCGGAGGGGTTGGGGTTCAGGAGGCAGCTGGCCAGCTGCTGCAGGCCCCGGGAGTAGGGGGAGCGGAGCGGGATGCGGGGCAGGTCTGTGCGCGTGTACTCCTTCTCCTTGAGCTCTGGGTTCTCGTCGAAGGGGTTGGGCAGGTGCAGCATCTCGTAGATGAGGATGCCTGTCTGGAACTCGTCACACTTTCTATACTGGGTAGCAGTGATGATCTCTGGAGCGAGGCGCGATTGGTCCCGGAGGATCTCGGGGTCCACCAGGTGGCTCTTCTGCTTGGCCTGAGAGAAGTTGCTCACTATAAGCCTGTTGGGGCAAGACGCGGCGGGGCTGAGCTCCACAGGCCTAAGGCCCACAGTGGCTGCGCCGGGCTGGTAGTGGACAAGCAGCAGGTTCTCCAGGCGGAGGTCGCAGTGGGTGACATGGTAGGGTTTGAGGTGCTCCAGGCCGGAGCACAGCTGTAAAAGCAGCAGGCACACTTGTCTCTCGTACAAATCGGGGCTCTTCCCATGCTGGGCCAGAGAGGCTCGCACGAAGTCAGCCACGGTGAGATAGGGGACCTCTCTGGTGATGACCACGACATGGCTCCTCTGCTTCCGGCTCACGACTCCCTGGCTCTCTTTCTTGGATGACTCTGCTTCGGAGCAGGAGTCTGGGTTTTTCCTATCGGTGTCTCCTTTCGCCTCTCCTTCACTCTCTTCCGTTTCATCCTCTTCTTTTTCAGGGGCATCCGGATCCTCCCAGGGAAGCAGACGGCTAGGGACTTCAGCAAGGAAGTGACCACAGTCCTGCTGGATGTTAAAATGGACAGCCAGACTCTGCCGGACAGCCAAGCTGTGATAGTACTGCTGAGATTCTTTAGCTTTGCTCTTACATATCTGAAAGAAGAAAGCAAATAACACAATCTCAAATTCCCACCTTCATAAGCAGGCTGTGACACACGGAGGAGGATTTACTGGAAGGTGACTGGGAAGGAACAGACAATGGTATAGTGAAGTCTTGAGAGGCGGCTTGAGGGCACCGTGCTGAGTGACGGCAGCAGGGCTGGGAACCGCTCAGAGCTGTCTGCCCACTCGCCGCTGCACTCACCGCTTTCTGCCTCCTACTCTGGTCCTCATACTAATGTCAATGTAGGCTGGTGACCTAAGAACTGAGGAACTAAAGCCCAGGGCCCAGTTAGCGATCCTGTCTGTCTAATGCCAAAGCTTATGCTTTCTATTGTACCTCATGGCTCTTCCAGAAAACAGAACAGGCCAGCTAAGCCAGGGCAGCATGACACAACGCGCTGCGGTGCTGAGGCCATGCAGGAAGGCCCTGGGCTTGCGCCCTGAGGCTCCCCTGTGCACGCTGGTATGCACATGGTTCCTGCGATGCTGGCCGCCTGTGGGGGAGGGGGGGCAGTGTGAAGACCGTGTTGGAGGTGCCCACCCCTATCTCTCCTCTCTTTCTTCTTCCCTCTCTCTCTCATGGAAGAAATAAATTAAAAAAAAAAATTTTTTTTGATCTTTCTTAGAGGTTTTCAGCCCACACTTACACAGAAGGCCAATCACTCGCTCATAAAGCAGGCTAGAATACCTTTTCCATTACCTATCACCCTTGGTGTCCACTTCTCACCGATCAGGAGACCAGGAGAGGGGCACACAACTGGCCAGGTAAACTGCGGGTTTTCTTAGCTTCTCAAGTGTCAGTGTGACAGTCCCAACTCTGGCCCTCGGCTCACTGGCAGGGTGGGAAAACGGCTGAGAGAATCACTGGCCCGGCCTACTCAGAGCAAAACCAACACTTCACTGGCGGTTTCCTGAGTTTTATGCTTTCTCTTGACAGGCCTCATTTAAAGCCCAATATTTAGGCAATAAGACCTTTCAAAAAGAACTTTACCAAGTGGATGTGGACTGAGGAAGCGTTTTGATAAAAAATATTAGCCAAGAGTTCTACATACTCTAGCAACGATTGTAATTCTAGTCTTGAAGGGTGACACAAACAAAATGTAAGTAAAATCACCCCGTGCGCATTGTCCTCATCATAAAGAGAGGCTGGCACCGGAAGACTCGGTCTCTAGCAATAGTTCATAGCTCACAAGAGCCTGGTCAGGAATCCCCTCCATGGCCTGTTCACTACGGAAGGCACTCCCTACTCTTCCTCCCGGGTGGGAGGACGCCGCCATATTTCACGGCTATGGAGTATCTCCTAGCAACAGGCATTCTTCGTGCGGGTTTACGTTGCCTGTTTATTATAGTGACACAAAAAAGAAACACATTTTTATAAGAACGTTTTCTAGTCATTTTTATTTAAAAAGACAAATGGTACATTTTCTTAGGAGGATGCAGACAAGTCACCCGATTTGAGAAACAGCGCACTCTGATTCCTGCTCAAATACATCTGTGTGTGTGCGCATGTGTGCGTCTCTCTCTCCGTGTATATATTATATAGATAACCAGAGGCAAGGGAGTGTCAGGGGAAGAGCACCTGCCTCGTACTGTATTTATCAGAGTTAAGGAGACCTGCTGCCAGTGATCACCACCACAGAGTAAGCATGCCTGCACGTTCTATCAAGATTCTATCAGTCTATTTACCTATTTATCTGAGAGAGATAGGAAAACAATTTCATTCAAGTCTCTCTCTCTCTCTTTTTTTTTTCTTCCTTCAAGTCTTTACTGTTTACCTAGTCAATTGAGAGTACAGAAAATATTTACTTATTATTTTTTTGGGAGAGATTTCTGCTATGGGACACATGCGCTTGCCAGAGAGACAGAAAGCAAGAAATCACCTCCCATGGGGGATGGCCACATCGGAATCCCTTCTCCTCTCAGGATTTCGGGCCTGTGTGCACACATGCCCAGTGTGAGTTTCAAGCCACCGGATCTAGGACTCAAGCCGTAGTCAGCCACGAGGGAGTCCAGCACTTTAACTACTATACCTACTGGCCCCAACATCGATTTTATAAGCAAACTCTTGGTCTTGAAACAAACATTCCCAGGCTGAGTTCAAGTTCAAAGTTATATCTTGAGAAAACATCTTTGGAAAGTTCTGAACGTTTTAGCACATGCGGTATAATATGTAATACTTGATCAGTCATAACACGAATTCTTCCTATTTTGTATTGTTAGCAATACTGCATATTTATGTGTCACCAGGTATTTAAAAATCCTACCTGGCAACATGTAGCCACACAGAGGCTGGATCTAGCACGTGGCACCACGAGTCCCACTGCCAGTGTTAGTAATCTGCTCAAGACCACACTGTCTTCTGGAATGAAAGTGCCAGGGTCCCCACTCCTTAGTCTTTGAAAAGTCTATCAAATATTACTGCTTTTAACTGAATCAGACGTTCTGGTAAAGACACTCACCAGACCGGGAGGCGTAGGACTTGGCCCTGCCACTAGCTGCGTAACCTACGGTATTTCACTTACTTCCTCTGGGTCTCAGTCTCCCTGATGAAGGAGATGATATAAACGGAGACCGACTTCCAGGGCAGTTGGGAGGATGACATGGCACCAAGTACATGGACTACACCTGTAAACCATGAAGCTGTGTAAATGTACCACTGACCATGACTAAACTGGAAACTGGTAAAAGCGACGCAATCTTAGAGTCCTTTTCTTTTATTTAAACAAAGAGAACAAAACAGAAAAATATGTCTTGCCGAGTCCTGCGAGCCATTCGCCACAGCAGAAGCCTTCTGATCATGGGGTGTGATTAAAGGTGGCTGAACAGTGACTGCTGAAGTTCAACACCTTGACAAACAACCTAAGACCCCAGCCTGCTCTGCTCCAACGTAGGCTGGTTTAAGACTAGGAGAGAGTATTTGACCAAGCCTGTGGTCTTCACTATGCAAAGGAACACCGAAAGAACCCTCCGGCCCTGTAGTCATTTAACATTAGAAGCAGAGAAGATATTCTAATTATGATATTCGGATGGTAGGCATACAGACACACGCATTTCATAAGGTCTCCCGGAGCTCTGTGGGTAGATAAGAACATGGACACGACAACGGGAATTTATGTTTGGCTTCACAGATCGACTTGAGATAAAGGGTGCAAGTGATTTGCGGAGAAGAAATGATGAATTGTTCCACCATCTTGGATGCTCCGAAGGAAAACGGTCTGCCGAGATAGCCGGCTGGAGGACGGCACCTCCTTATCTCCCCATTTTATAATACACAGACAGGCTGAGGAGTAAGGAGTCGCTCTCATCTAAAGGAAGACGGGGTATAAAAGAAGGGGGAACACGAGGCATTTTAATTGGTTCATAACCATGCAAATATTATAGTTACAACCCAAACACAGCCTATGGAGATTTCCATAATAGGATCTCACATGACAGGTATCTCATAAATCTTTATTATGAAGCCCACGATGATGTTAATTTAGGTAGGAGTATTACATTATTTTATGCACTGCATCGTAGCCATTTTTCAAATATTAATAACTTGACTCCTTTTGTTTATAGAAAAACTCAAATTGATCTGATTTCAGATGATACATTTCTACTGAAAAAGTTATTTCAGAAAATAAGATACACTTTACAGTACAGATGGACAGGGTTCTTTCTGCCATTCCCCCCTCCTTTTCCCCTTTCCTCTACAAGGGATCAAAGCAACTTCCTGTTGGCCTTATTTTCATTTATCTCTTGAGAAAGGAATCCACATTCTTTTCTTATAAAGAGTAGCCGGCTTGAACTGGGGAATCTCATAAAGATTGCACTCCCCCAGAAGGATGATTTCCACATGATCTGGGCCCCTAGCGTTTTAGAAAGGAGTAAACTGGAGCTGGAATGGTTCCATATCTTCACGTGAAAGTCCCTTTTCTAATGGGAGAAAACTGCCTCACTTATTTAGACAACATGGGAAAATCTACTTAAAATGCTGCCAATTTGGGCATTGTCTGCTGTCCACATCTCCTGAAAGGGAAGAAATCTGCTATTGAGCCTGGGCCACGGTGACACTAGAGGGAGCTGCAGTATCGACGTCCAGGACTCATTTACTTGTCAGACTGCAGCAGGAGAACAAAACCAGGCTGGGGAAGGTGGAGTCTTCCTGTAAAATCCACCCCAGGGCTCTTCCTGAACAGCTTTCGGTTCTGTGAAGGTGGCAATGCCAAATTCGAGTTAAAGAAACACTTCTTGTGAAGAGCATGAGCAGGGAGAGAGGCCCGTCCTGGCGTGAGACCCTCACCCACTTGCTCACCTACATACAGCGCTCGCCTGCTTGAGCTGCTCAGCGCCAAAGGAGTCGGAGGGACCATGGAAGGGACAGCCAGCCTGTGGGGAGGCACGCACCCACCAACGGGAACAACGTGCTGTGACAAAGGCAGGCTTGAAGAGAAACTGGGTAGTTGTCTGGGCTAATAAAGATCAGTGAGGACAGAGAAAGGGAAGGAGAAAGATTGATCCCTATCAATTGAGAGCCTAGACAAATACCCGATGCTCCTCGGCACTAAGCAATCTGACTGGATTCCCAAACATGGGGGATGGGGACCCTGGAATCATGGCCACATTATCTGATAGAAAGTGGGCTGCTCCTCCCCCACCCCTACTACGCTTGCAGAATCAGAGCTAAAGCACTGGCTCCAGAGATTTCCTCAGACCCAGGTCAAAGCACACAACACTGACACAAGCCCGATCTCGGCAGGGACACGGAGCTTGACAATCATTTCTTAAGCACAATCTGCAAAGTTTAATAGCAAACACTCATTTCAGTTCAGGGCTCAGTTTCTGCGTTGCTCATGGCAACTGCTCTGCATACCTTTGAGGCAAATCTGCCATTATAAAGCATTTATGTTTGCGATAACAACCTCGACCTAGACAGCTAACTTTTAAAAAGCAGACTATGGGGGGCTTTGCCTGTTGGGCCCCACTAAAAGCAGCTGGGAAGGAGAAGCTAGTACTACTGACCCCTCTGAAATGCCCACGATGCCTGCGATCTGCAAAGAGCACATGCATCTTGCTGCCCTTTCGAAAACGGGGATTCAGATTCTGGCAGCAAAGCAGGGCGGCAGGGGAGGGCAGGGGACAATTGGCGAAACCAGATGGCGCGGCCATGCTGTTGTTGAACGGCGTGGTATCACCGATTCTTCTCCACTTGCCCCTCTTCCCGAAGGCTCCTTTAAACGCTGGTGTCTGCGGGCTCTGCTTCTGTCCCTCTGTCATGAATGCGCTCCCTTCAGTGAGCCTGCCCATGGCTTACACACCTCGGACATACTGCTGACTTCCCACCGACGCCTAGAACTCAGACCGGGCTCCAGCTTTATCCGTTTCACTATTTATTTTTAGTTTTGCTACAGGGTGTGTGCACTCACCAGAGATAGAGAGACAAAGTGAGAGATGACCCCCCAGGAGGAAGGCCATGCCACAAGTCCTTCTTCTCCGTTCTCTTCTTGGGATTTTGGATACATGTGCACATGTACCCGGAGTGATTTTTGAGCCACTGGGTCCAAGACTTAAACCACACAGTTGGTCATGTGGGGTTCAACGGCCTAAACTGCCACACTGCCTGCTGGGCCCATTTATTTCTTTTTATTCATCAAATGGTGTGTGTGCTTGCCAGAGAGAGAGGCGCGAGAAAGCACTCCCCCACCATGGCATGACTCAATCTGATCCCTATCAATTGAGAGCCTAGACAAATACCCGATGCTCCTCGGCACTAAGCAATCTGACTGGATTCCCAAACATGGGGGATGGGGACCCTGGAATCATGGCCACATTATCTGATAGAAAGTGGGCTGCTCCTCCCCCACCCCTACTACGCTTGCAGAATCAGAGCTAAAGCACTGGCTCCAGAGATTTCCTCAGACCCAGGTCAAAGCACACAACACTGACACAAGCCCGATCTCGGCAGGGACACGGAGCTTGACAATCATTTCTTAAGCACAATCTGCAAAGTTTAATAGCAAACACTCATTTCAGTTCAGGGCTCAGTTTCTGCGTTGCTCATGGCAACTGCTCTGCATACCTTTGAGGCAAATCTGCCATTATAAAGCATTTATGTTTGCGATAACAACCTCGACCTAGACAGCTAACTTTTAAAAAGCAGACTATGGGGGGCTTTGCCTGTTGGGCCCCACTAAAAGCAGCTGGGAAGGAGAAGCTAGTACTACTGACCCCTCTGAAATGCCCACGATGCCTGCGATCTGCAAAGAGCACATGCATCTTGCTGCCCTTTCGAAAACGGGGATTCAGATTCTGGCAGCAAAGCAGGGCGGCAGGGGAGGGCAGGGGACAATTGGCGAAACCAGATGGCGCGGCCATGCTGTTGTTGAACGGCGTGGTATCACCGATTCTTCTCCACTTGCCCCTCTTCCCGAAGGCTCCTTTAAACGCTGGTGTCTGCGGGCTCTGCTTCTGTCCCTCTGTCATGAATGCGCTCCCTTCAGTGAGCCTGCCCATGGCTTACACACCTCGGACATACTGCTGACTTCCCACCGACGCCTAGAACTCAGACCGGGCTCCAGCTTTATCCGTTTCACTATTTATTTTTAGTTTTGCTACAGGGTGTGTGCACTCACCAGAGATAGAGAGACAAAGTGAGAGATGACCCCCCAGGAGGAAGGCCATGCCACAAGTCCTTCTTCTCCGTTCTCTTCTTGGGATTTTGGATACATGTGCACATGTACCCGGAGTGATTTTTGAGCCACTGGGTCCAAGACTTAAACCACACAGTTGGTCATGTGGGGTTCAACGGCCTAAACTGCCACACTGCCTGCTGGGCCCATTTATTTCTTTTTATTCATCAAATGGTGTGTGTGCTTGCCAGAGAGAGAGGCGCGAGAAAGCACTCCCCCACCATGGCATGACTCAATCCCTTCTCCTCCATTTCTCTTTCCTTTTGGAATTGGGCATATGTACGTGCCATGTTTTCCAAGACACCTGGAGCCAGGATTGGAACAAGCGGTCGGCCATGCAGGATTTTGCCCCCTAACTCTAGGCTCCAGGGGCTAGCCCTGCCTCCTCTGAGCTTTAGATTTGCCTATGAGATGGACTACTTGATTTCTTCCCGTGTGTGTCCCACCCTACACAGGATTTACACTCACACAGCACATGTTCAATATGTCTACACAGCACACTGAGAGGTGGCTCATCTACCAGAGCAGCTATAATATATGCATGGCTTTTCTGAAACAGACGGAGGCTGGCGGGATGACGGGGAGGGGCAACAGCAGACGGACCTGAGTCATACGCACTCGTGAGTGACCTGACTATCCAACGAGTAGAGTCTGATCAGTTAGGGCTGCCTGCTGAGTCCAGAGCTCACTGACTTTGCACTGCACAAAACCCCACAAAATGACTATGTTTTTTTGTTGTTCCATTCAATTTTCTCTCCTTTTCTCCAAAGAAAGCCGTAATTACAAAGCACAGTACTCTTCCAAAATGTTCTACATTAGCTTTTCTTTTTCCATTAAGGGCCTAGTGTGCCTTCAGTCTACTTCCACTTTTTCAGCAGGGAATCTCATTTCCATTCGACACTGCGCATCTTATATTGCCTCAGTGAACCTTCGTGAGGTGGTTATTGAGAGGATGAACCGCAGAGGGACAAAAGTGAGAAACAGTGACGATCACACACCTTTCACCACCTGTGCTCTTCTGTCACTTTACACAAAAGCACAACTGCCAACGGGAGAGGGCAGAGTGAAAACCCGCACCTTCCTTATTGATATTCAGCATTTGGTACAACCTGACTCTAAGAATACAGGCTGATAAGTGATTGACCTCGATTCCTTGATCTGCCTCGGAGGAATATTGCTTTTCTTGCTGCTAAGAGCTAAGACCCACACACACTCAATGCTGTTACAACGATATTCAAAGTGGATTAAGTATTTAATATATAAAATATTGTCTGGGTCCAAAGAACTCTATGCTGTTAGTAATCTGCTATGCACCTGTCAGGAAGGCTGGGTAATTCACAGCTTGAACTGCTACAAAAATGTTCACGTGCCCGAGAAACCTATTCCAGAGTCCAGCAGAGAAATTCAAGAAGGCAAATAGATAAGATTTTGCCATTTTATTTGTGGCTTGTATTCAACAAATCTTTTCAATCTCTTACTCAGCATGAGGATCAAAAGAAAGTCATGCATGTTCCTAAACTGTTAATTTAGGGTGACAGAATAACACCCAGGATGTTCACACTAGAGAAACTGAGGTTCAGAGCAGTTCAATAACCAGTTCAAAGCCCAGACTGGGAATTCGATGCATCTGAACTCCGGTCTGTAATCCTCAACTATGTCCTCTAACCTCATTAATTAAAGCCATGGCTCCCTCTCCCCATTAGACAATTCACTGTGATTCCAGGTTTGCATGAACACTTGAAGCCCTTCCTAAACCAACTCCCAGGTGAGACTCGTGGGTACTTCTGTGCACTGAGCCCTGAAATGAAGTGGACGCTAACCTGAATGGCTGTGATATGTGAGGTGGCTGCTGATCAATCACTTTCAGCAAACTTTTAACGCCGGGCATTCTATGTGTTGTGTTATGAAAGTGGAAGTGATTCCCCTCATAGTTTTTCTTTTTCCTTACCTCTAATCTAGTAATTAATAGCCTGTACGTATAGTTTGAACCAGCTGTAAATTCCTAACAATCACAGTTATTACTGTTAATGTTTTTTCATTTAGTGTCTTGCTTTTCTCAGCATCCACCCTAACGAGATAAGCAGAAACTCTGGAGTCAAAAATGCAATAAAAGGTGCTGTTCTCCACAGTTCACCTGTACTTTATTACAGGCTTTAACAAGATTCTGGCAGAGCTGGAAGAAAGGAAGCGGCCCCAGGGCTATAACAGGGAAGTGTACTTCCCTATCACTGAGCCTCGAGTGCTCTATCCTGGAGGACAGACCTGGAGAACTTCACAAGAAGATACCTACACCAGGCCCAGTTTTGGAACTACTTGAAAAATAACTCAGGAATTCATACTTTATTTGATTTTTTGTTTGTCTTTTGCTTATATGAGCTTTGTAGCATCCTTTTCAAAGTAATTTCATCTAAATTTTTATGTGGTCTCATTCCTGGCAGCATTTGTTATGAAATGATCTCATGAGAGGAATGGGGGAAACAGTCCCCATGTGACTGAACCATAATTTTACCAACTATCTACCCTGCATCTAGGCAAAAGCTATCATCTGCCCATTGAGGGGTGGCCCTGAGCTCCGCAGAACCAGTTCACTGGTGCAGCCAGGACGAGCTGTAACAGGACGGGCTCTGTGTAGGAGGAGGCAGCCCGCCGTGATGCTGGTGTCCCCCTGCAGAAGCGGCCGTCCCTCTGTGGTCTCAGTTTCCTCGATGCATAATGTCAAAGGCCCTTCTAAAGCTGATGCTATTCCACCATGAGGAATACGTGTTTGGTCAGTGGCTACCCAGATTCTTTGAAAGAGGAAAAGCAAAGTAGATTATTATTTAGAGAAGGGAAGTTAAGTTTGTGCTAAAGTTTAAGTTCAGTTTTATTTAGAGAGCAGGGACATTAAGTTAAGGGCTGGAGGCCTGCCAGTATGTAGCCCGCAGAGACAGGCTGTCGACGTGCTGGGTGGGAACAGAAGACACGGTGAAACAGAAGTGGAGGGTGAAGGTTAAGTATCGTCTAGGTACCAATCTGGACTTTGCCTCACCAAAACACTTATTTAAAAATCAGGCTGGGCTGGCCCCTTAGCCTAATGATTTAGGAAAATGGATGCCACACGGCTGGCCTTGGTGACTTAAAGAACACGCGAGGTGTGTGTGTGTGCATGCCCCAAATCCCGACAGGATGGAGAAATGGAGGAGAAGGGATTACGGTATGCTCACACTGCCCCACTGCCCCCTCTGGTGAGTTCAAGGGTCCTATGGCAACTTAAAAACAAAACAAACGTAGGATGTGCTCACTGTCTCATGGGTTCCCTATTCTACCCCCCCCCCCAAACTCCATCTTAAGGAGTTTTGCTCTCCCTGAGGCTTACGCGATATGGAGCTCTTGCCTGCCGCTTGGTCCTCATTCTACTCAAGCC
>NW_006159539.1:903071-924155 GCF_000334495.1 Tupaia belangeri chinensis | reverse complement strand
ATTCCTGCGGTCGGAACTACAGCAAGCCCACGCGAGGACTAGGCAACCATGTCTCTAAGGTTGACCTCTTATGAATACCAAACCCACATCTTATCTGCTGACTGAGCTTTTCACGATCTGGGTGCCCCATGTGCAAGCCCCATGGAGACCTCATCTGTCCGACTTTTCTATTTTGTATGTCAGTGAATGGTATCACTATCACCTAGGGATCATTTTGCCTTGGCATTTTAGCCCTGGGGCCAGATGGTGGTAAAGCAGCAAAATGTGATACTCTGGGGATCAGCAGTTAGCATAATGGTTATGTCACTGGACTCCCATGTAGTTGACTGTGGTTCGAATCCTGGACCCGGTGGCTTAAACTCACACTGGGCACATGTGCGTGTGTGCCCAAGATCCTGAGAGGAGAACTGAGGAGAAGGGATTGTAGCATGGCCATCCCCCCTGAGGGGTGATTTCTTGCTTTCTGTCTGTCTCTGTGAGCACATGAGCCCTATAACAAAAAAACCTCTCCAAAAAAAAAAAAAAAAAAAAGAAAGTGATACTCTGCAAGGCAATTCCAGATGGGAAAGTTCCCAGTTCAAGTCTGAAGACCTCCCTGAGTATGCTGGGCATGTGTATGCCCACGCTCTAGGGCTGGCTGGACACTGCCTATGGATCATGGTTTCAGGACCTAGGCAGGGGTGCTGTCTCTCTCTTGCTCATGGAAGAAATAAATATATAATTTAATTTTTTTTAAGAGGAACTTTTAGCATCACTGCCCTCATCCTATTTTCAGCCAATCTGCTGCCTCCTTAGCTCTTTAACCACCTCTTCTTTTTTACCCTCTGCCCTATTTCAGGGTCCCGTTACCATTTACCTGGACTATGACAGCATAATGATAGGCTTTGCTGCTTCCGGTTCTTTTGGACTCTTCCAACCATAGTTTTCTTTAAAAAATCATTAATCTTGCATTATTCCTCTGTCTAAAAATCCTGAGCGCTTTCCCACAAAACACAGAATAAACTCTAACCTCTTAAGCTCATCGTTCAAAGCCTCTATATTTGGTCCCAAATCTTTTCACAGCTTTATTTTCGACTGTTCTCTCCACATTGCCATGAAGAGTGATACAAAGTATTAATAGATGCAAGGGGCCCTTTCTCATTGGTCTTGAGATAAGCATTAACAACTAATTTCATTCACTGATCTTCACTCATCTTTACATCTCTGCACACCACTCAGAACCTTCATTATCATCTGTTTTGTTTGAGAGTTATTTATGCCTTTGTCTTTCATGCTGCAATGTAAGCTCCTTGAAGTCAAGGCCTTTGTCTTACTCTGTATTTTTATTTATTTTTTTACATTTTTGACTTAGAATATGCACCCTTGCTGGAGAGAGACAGAGAAAGGGAAAGTGAGAAACCAACTTCTCACTTGGGGAATGGCCACACCACAATCCCTTCTTCATTCCCCTCTCAGGATTTGGGCACTCATGCACAGATGCCTGACATGATTTTCAAGCTGCCAGGTCTGGGACTTGAACTATGATCGGTCATGTGGGAATCCAGTGCCTTAACCATCATGCCACTTGCTGGCCTCTTACTCTGTATTTTGTAAATCTACAAAAGTATCACAATGTTTTATATAGTGATTTTTTTTTTTTTTTATGGAGAGGATTTTTGCTATAGGGTGCGTGTGCTTGCCAGACAGACAGACAGAGAGAGATAGAGAGACAGAAAGCGAGAAATCACCCCCCAGGGGGGATGCCCATGCCGCAGTCCCTTCTCTTCCATTCTCCTCTCGGGATCTTGGGCACGCATGCACACGTGCCCGGTGTGAGTTTTAAGCCACTGGGTCTGGGACGCGAACCGCAGTCGACTATGTGGGAGTCTGGTGACATAGCCATTACACTAACTGCTGGTCCCAATAGTGAATGTTTTTGAAAGCTCAGGAAATATTTATTGAATGTGCACTACACACCTAGCATTATATGGTAAGGGTATAAGGATTAATGTGCTACGGTCCCCATCATGGAGAAGGTCAAGTGTAATGGTGGGAGGGGAGGTATGTTTCTGTGATTGTATAATGCGAGGACTGTCTTAACTGCACGAGTGTAGCAAAGCAGCAGAGCAATAAAGAAATCCACTAGGTACTGTGTGGGTGGGCGCACAGCAAGGAGCTGTCAGTATGTTCTCAGAAGACCAGAGAAGGAAATTCATAGAGCTGGATTCTTCAAGAACACAAAGGAGGGACCAGTATAACCAGTAATGGTTATACTGCTGGATTCCCACATAGTTAATTGTGGTTTGAGTCCCAGACCCGGGAGCTTAAAACTCATGCTGGGTGCGTGTGTGTGTGTGCCCAAAATCCCAAGAGAAAGATGGAAGAGAAGGGATTGTGGCATGGCCATTTCCCCTGGGGGGTGATTTCTCACTTACTGTCTTTCTGTCTCTCTCAGTCTCTCTGGCAAGTGCACATGCCTATAGCAAAAATCTCTCAAAACAACAATAAAAAACAACACACAATAACACCGCATAGGAACTTCCTAGGTACATGAGAAGAGAATGAAGGAATAACTAACTGCCATTTGATTGCTCAACTTTGTGCAGGTTGATGCTTCAAGCACTAAATTCATCACTATTAACTCCTGTGATTCCTTTTCACAATGGCTTTAAGAAAAATAAAGTATTTTTCCCTATTTTCTAGATAAAGATATTGAATTTAGAAAAGGCAAATAACAGGGTTACCAATGTAACAGCTACTACTTAGCTAAAGAACAAATTTAAACCCAGGTCTGTCTGACCTCAAAGCCCAAGTTCTAATTCTTAACCATTTTATCAAGAGTCCTCAAATTTTGTACATGGGAGCTGCTTGGGCGTGCTTTCTACAAAAATGCACCTTCTGAGGTCTCAGTGTCAGTGATTCCGTAGGTGTAGGATGACGTTTTTAGTGAGGCCCCTCAGGTGGCTCTGAAGCAGGTCACCTCTGCTTCACACTGCAGAGGCTCTTTCCTGTACGCACTACCTCCCAGGAGAAGAGTGGTCCAGAAGGAGGAGGCGGTGTGTGCGCCAGCCAGGTAGCAAGAAACAGAGGAGGGCACTACAGGCAGGAGTTACCAGGGAAAGCCGCCTTCAGGAAGGCCAGTGTGTCAAATGGGCCAACATCTCTAATTCTTTGTTTTTCTTTTTTCATTGAAAAGATATTATATCATTTAAAAAAAATGAACTCATACTTGAACTTCATTTTTCTGCAAACCTATTTTCTTCATTGCCAGAGAAAGAGAAAAATAGAGAGGGGGAAGAGATGGAGTACAGTCACGCTGCAATCCCTTCACTCCCTTTGTCCTTCCGGTCAGGGTTGTGGGCAGGCGTGCTCACAGAGCTGGTGTGTTTTACGTCACTGGAGGCTGGATTCAAACGCTAGTTAGCCATGCAGGATCTGGCTCTCTTAACCTCTGGGTTAACCACAAATAAAAGACACCTACAGTTACCACTATTCAAACAAGAATCATTTGTATATTACCATTTTATAATTCAATATTTAAAAAGTTATGGTCATATTTTTTATATTTCAGCTATTTTCATGAAATTATGTAAAAACTATTCCCTCCTCTATCCCAAAAAAGGTTATTTATTTATTCTTTCTTCTTTCCCTCCCCCTCTCTTCCTTCTGGGCAGAGAGAGAAAGAGAGAAGAGGGGAGGGGGCCCCCATCAGGGTCTTCACACCATGATCCATCCCCAGCCTCAGCCAGTTAGGGTCACAGGAGTATATGAGTACCCGTTGCGTACAGGGAGGCCGTGGGACATGAACCTGGGACCTTCCTATATGGCCTCAGCACTGCGGAGTATTGCACAACTGCTGTGTCACTGCAGCTGGCCACAAGAAGTGTTCTTCATGATTTTATATAGTCTGCATAATTGCTGCTTTTAATGGCTACAAACATTCCATTGGGCTGATGTGCCATAATTTATTAAACTGTTTCTTTAATATCAGGCACTTAGTTTGATTCCAATATTTGGCAGTACTTAAATTCTTGAGGCTATTAGCATTTTGTAGCTTTCTCTCATAATTTTAAGGAAAAGAGATGTTTACATCCTTAAAGTAATAAGAAAGAAAACATCTAAGCCCAGGACCTAACTAAATATGTTCAGGCTAATGCCTAATATTTAAGAATAACAGGGAGTGATCTATAGAATGTTGAACAGTAATTTTCCATTATTGCTAAAAACAAGAATGTATTATTTTATTATATTTTATATGGACTTTATAACTGCAATTTCAGTACATAAACATGTGACTTAAAATAATCTCATGAGGCATAGAGTGGTTAGTATCTGCTGATGCGAAGGCTGAGAGGTTGCATGCTTGCTCGACAGCACACAGTGGTAGACGCAGAACTGGGACCCAGGTCAGTTTTATCCAAAGCTCTTTATTATTCACTGTGATGCCTTCAAATTTAAACCAGTACAAACAATAAAGCTATGAATGCTGAATGAAAATTAGAATAAATATGAAAGAGGAGCACCTTCAAACACGCTTTACCACACGAGAAGTAACACATGCTGTAAGCTGGATTGTGTTCTGCTCCCTCCCCGTCCCCAATTCATGTGTTGAAGCCCTAACTCCCAGTGTGGCTAGATTTGGAGACAGGACTGACGAGGAGCCCATTAGATTGGGGCCCGGCTATAATACGGTTAGTGTTCTCATAAGAAGAGACACCAGAGAGTTTGCTTTCTCTTCCTATCATGTGGGGACACAGTGAGAAGTCTGTAGGCCAAGGAGAGAGCTCTCACCAGAGCTGAATCAGCCAGAATCTTAGGCTTTCCAAGATCTAGTTTTATCTAGAACGGTAAGAAAGGAATTTTATGTTATTTAAGCCATTAGTCCATGATGCTTTGTTATGGCAGCTCGAGGAGACTAAGACTTTGAAACCTAGAAGTGGAATGCCATTGTCACAAATATCAGAAAATGTGGAAGAGCTTTGGAACTGGGCCGAGGCTGGAAGAGTTTTAAGGTGATGCTTAGGAAAGCCTGGAGAAGCATGAAGAGACAGGTGCCAGAAATACGGATGACTGGGGAACTCGGCGAGGTCTGATGGAAGTGAGAATCACACTACTGGAATCTAGAGAAAAGACAATCCTAGCCATAAAGCGGCAAAGGATGTGCTTGTGTTCTAGTGTTTTGTGGAAGACAACTTGCAAGAGATGATGAGACTGGATTTATAGCTGAAGAGATTTCTAAGCAAAGTGCTTAAGGAGCAGCACGTGAAAGGAGAGATGATTCGAAGAAAGAATCATTAAACAAAAAGGGACCAAAACTCGAAGATTCGGGTAATCTCAGGCTATCCACACTGCTAAACATGTAGAAGGCTGCTCTGAAGGGACCACTAAGGTCGTGGCTAAACAGCCATCTGATTAAGAGATCATGATATGACTGATGGATTTACTCAGCCAGCTCAGCAGAAGGCAGGGACAGGGGTGAGATTACACCCGCAAAGATATTGCCAGTCTGAACTAAAGAGTACAGAGAAATCTGAAGCAAAAAAAAGTTCCTAGATTTTAGGGACGCTATAGGCCTGGACCACAGAGATACCTGACTGCAAAAACACTATCCTTCAAGAAAAGGCAAGCATGACCCTGAGGGTGACACAGAGACATCAGCTCTGCTATTCCCACCACAGATCCAGTGGGCAAGGTTGTTCCCTGCTTGGCTTCAAAGGATGAGGATACCTCTATAGATCTGGAGGGCCAGGATGAACACGACTACTGCCTTAGAGGCAGGACCACCCTGCCAAGGCATGGGAGTGAGGCTGCTACCTGGCGGACACTCTGGGCCTGGGGCGTAGAGTGTTAAATCAGAGAGGATTCTTTTTCTCCAGAGAGACTGAGAGAGAGAGAGAGAGAGGGAGAGGGAGAGGAGAAGAAAGTATCTCTCAAAGGGGCGTGGTCATGCTGTGATCCTTTCTCCTCTGTTTCTCCATCCTTTCAGGATTTGGGGCATACACACACAATGCCCAGTGTGTTTCTCAAGCCACTGGGTCAGGATTCAAACTGTGGTCAGCCACGTGGGATCTGGCTTCCTTTAACCACTAGGCTATGGGGCTGGTCCCAAAGAGGATTACTTTCAAGGCTTAAGATTAAATGGATTTTGACTTGCTAGGTTTTAGACTTGCTTAGGACCCATCATCCCTTCCTTGCTTCTAATTTTTGCCACTTAGAATGGGAATGTCTCTCCTATACCTGTTCAGTTGTCTTTCAGAATCACATTACTTGACTGGTTCACAGGTTCATAGTTAGAGAGGAATTGTGCCTCAAGATGAATCATACCTCACCTATATCTGATTTAGATGATATTTAGAAGAAACTTTGGACTTTGGGCTTCAGAACTGATGCTGAAATGAATTAAAACTTTTGGGGCTCTTGGGAAATTTGATAAGCAATGACATAAGACCATTGAGAGGGTCAGGGCAGAATGTTACAGACTAAACTGTGTCCAACCACCCCTGATTCCTAGGTTGAAGCCCTAACCCCTAAGTGACTGTACTTGCCTACACAGTAGCAATTAAGGCTAAATGAAGTCATGTAGGTGATGCCCTGATACAACGGGATTGGCGTTTCTAGAAGAGATACCGAGGTACTCCCTTTTCTTCTCTCTCTCTTTCCTCACCATAGAAAAGCACATAGAGAAGGTGGCTGTCCAGAAGCCAAGAAGAAAGCTCTCACGAGAAACCAAGTAAGCAGAAACCTGATCTTGGGCTTCGGGACTCCAGAAATGTGATAACATGCTTTTCTGTTGTTCAAGCCATCTAGCCTATGGTATGTGGTCATGGCGGCCTGAACAAACTAAGGCAACGCACGGAGAAATGGTTTGAATGCTCTGTGGTTACACTAGATTTGGCATTTTAAGAGATACAGGTAGTATCCATTGGCTTTAAAATTGCTAAATTCTAGCACTGGCTTCTTTCTGCAACCTTTTAAAGACTTTCAGTGTATTAGCCTACTCTAAATCTCATTAGTAGGTGAAAGGGTACTTTAAGAAGACAAACAGTAAAAAGACGCATTTTTTGTGGCCAACTACTGGTCTCTTGCTTATCTCTGCACAGTACACTAGGAGTTTATTCCTCTATGGCTGTATAATCAATTGGGTACTTCTGCAAACACCCAGAGAGTCTTCAAAGAGACATTTATATTCAGCATTTAGTGTAAAACATCCTTTCCCAAACCTGTCAAGAACCCCCAGTACATAACCACTTGCCACCTGTTCTTTGGAGATTGTTTCTGCATCATTACAAGCAAAGAAATCAATACCAGACCATTGATTTGGGAAAGAGACAAGATTGCATGGCAATAATACATAAAGTTAGTGAAGCCCTACTTCTCAATTGTTTTGAAAGAACAGATAGTTCAATGCCCCTTTCTGAAATAGGTACTCATTCTGCATTGGTGATCTCGTAGCAATAAAGGCCCAAGATATATATGGCACCATAACCCCTATTGATAGAAAGCTCTCGAGTGCCACACAGAATCTCAAGATGCCTTTTTATACTCAACAGTAATGTAGTCACTTTACTCCAGATCCCCTCTCTGTAGTTTACCCTCAGCCTAATTGTAGAAGTGTGGGCTGAAGAACAGGGTCACTTTGCCAGTGCCACCGAGCATTAAGTGGTGCAGGCGATGCGATTGTGGAGAACAGCTAGCGGAAGTTCTGGTCCAACACATGCTCTGTCCTTTTTTTTTTTTTTTAAATTTTTATTTAATTTTGTTTATTCATTCATTTATTTAAATTTGACCAGAGAGACACAGAGAGGGAGAGAGGGAAAGTGAGAAAGCAAGCCACCAGGTCCAGGACTCAAACCTTGGTCAGCCATATGGGAGTGTCCAGCACTTTAACCACCACACCTCCTGCTGGTCCCCAGCATATGCTCTGTCTTGACAGACAGGTAGGGCCAAACCTGTACTATATCCATTAATTTACGAAGGTACCATCTGGTCTTTCTAAACCAAATTAACATGTAAAAGTCATTTGGATATGTTAATTGGCTTTGAATTGGTAAGGAGAACCAGTAAAAAGGGACTATGAGAATGGAGAACATTACCTTAGTTTACACAGTGCTTTGTGTTTTTTCAAAACCCTTTCACATGCATTATCTCACATGATCCTCCCTTCCATCCCATAAAGTAGAAGGATTATCATTGTAAACATCTGAAAGACGCTAAAATCCAGACTCAAAGATTGTTACTTTCTCTCTTTCTTTTTTTAGGTTTTAGCCATAGGGCACGTGCACTCACCTGAGACAGAGACAGTGAAAGGGCAAGTGAGAAATCCCCCCCCCCACCCCCCGGTTTATGGCCATGCCACAATCCCTTTTCCATTCTCCTCCTGGGATTCTTGGCACTCATGCACACGGCCCCAGTTTGATTTTTCAAGTAAACAGCTCTGGGACTTGAACAGTGGTTGGACATGTGGGAGTGCAGCACCTTAACCACCACAACACCTTCTGGCCCCAAGATCATTACTCTTTTTAAGGAAACTAAAAAAGCTAGTGGCTACTTAAAAAAATGAACACCTACCAGAGACATTTTGATCTCTTTTAACCAAAATGGTAGCCCAATAAGGTGGGTACCATTACTAGCAAAGTCACTAAGTGGCAAGAGCCAGGGTCTAAACCCAAATCTGGTGGACCGGTAGACTTTAAAGTCCATGCTTTATTTATGACATTCGCAAAACCCGCGGGTTAACTTACAGTGATTGTACAAGAACTCTCCATGTCAAGAATTCCGGCTTCATGAAGCAGTGGGTTGCCTTGAGTGAGCAATACAGACACAAAGTGCAAGCTCCAGAGCAGAGATGCCTGCGTTAAATGCTAGCTCTACTGCTTGCTAGCTGTGACCCTAAGCAAGTGAGCCTACTTCTCTGAGTTTCATTTTCCTTATCTGTTACGTGGAGAAAAAGATCTTAACCTCATGGTATTGATGTGAAGATTAAATTACATAACAAATAAAGTCCCTGGTATATCAACACATATTGGTTATCTTCCTCTATAAAAATATTCCTCCAGGAAACAGGAGTTATAAAGTAGTAGTAGACAAGGGTCTCTTATTTGGAGAGGAATAAAAGACAAAAGCGTTGAGTGGAAGGTACATAAAAGAACTCATTTTTCTAGCTTGCAGATTGTTGCAGCTCAAGGACTATCTTGAGAAGACTTCTCTGACCCTGGAGTCTGGGTTAAGGTCCTTCCAAGCTCCCACAGAGTTCTGCCCTCTCTTTTAGTACACGGTATACTGTTGAACTCTGTACATTTGTTATTTTTCCCTGGATAATAAATAAGCCCCCTGTTTATTACAGTATCTAGTGTAAGGTAGATGCTCCATAGCTTTTGCTGAATGGAAGAACAGAACAAAGAAAGAAGAAAAGAAAAGCAGACACAACAGCAACAGCATGTTGGTTAAGATGAAATGAGATAGTATTTTCTTACCTTGACTGCATAGTTATTGAGTGGATCTTTTGCATACGAAGCAGTGTAGTAAACTGCATCCCCGGCCTCGCAACATGGTTTGTCACTGGTTAGCCTGAAGTCTGACCAGCTGTCCACCCCAAAACGGAGCTGGTCTTTCTGCCCGGCCATGAAGAGGTCTTCGCATTTGATGGCCAGTTTCTTCAAGGCATCTGTATGAAGGCTTCGGATTTTACCCACCACTTCCTCCCGATTCTCAAGTCCTCGATAAAGTGCTTGTCTCTGTGGCTTCGGGATACCTCGGCCCTGCCTGCAAGAGGGACCACGCCGGCTGGACAGAGACTCCATGCTGTTGGAAAACCTGTCCTTAATACTGAGAGTGGTTAAGCTGGAGATGCTGTTTGCTGCTGAGGGGACAGGTCTCTCTTTGTGCAAAGGTCTCTCCAAGGAGTCGTAAGACTCAATGTCCAGTCCCTTGAGTTCAGAGCTGATGGAAGAGCCCGCGCTGCTGGCATCCCAGTTGGGGTCGATATCATAGGTGGGATTAGCCAGGACACAAAGACTACTTTCCATGGACTTCTGGAGGTCTTTGGAGATTGGTTCTGTATTGGCTCTTATGATCATTTTCTTTGGCAGTGGGGGTGGTGTGGGGTGGGAGGCATTAGGTGTTTCTTGGTTTGTTTTTCCCCCAAAGGCAATGGCATCATCCAAAGCTCCCTTGGGCTGCCGTGGATGCTTGGGAGGTATCATGGTTGCTCTGGATTGCCCTGTATTGTTTCAAAATAAAGAAAAAGCAAAAAGAATAATTAAGTAAAGTTTTCAACCTTGTTCCATAATTGAAACTTAAACAGGAATGAATGAGGCAGCCGCAGGCACTAGTCAACGCCTTCATTCAAAATGAGACCAAAGAACAACCTAACCATTGAAGGTATGAGTCTACTGGCTTGGTGGGAGTAATAGATATGATTAATGCCTTAGTATTTCTTTGCTAGGGGAACAAGGCATGAAATCAAAGCAGACTTCTTTGAAAAAATGGACAGGGTGAGCCTAAAATTCATATGGAGATACAAGGGACCTAGAGTAGCCAAAAAAAGGTCCTGAAAAAGAACAAAGTTGAACTCAACACTTCCTGATCCCAAACTTATTACTAAACTATAGTAATTAAGACAGTATGGTACTGGCATAAGAACAGAAATATGAGGGGACTTCAAAAAGTCCACAGAAAAATAGAATTACAGTATAAGGTTATCTCTATGTAAAAAAAAAATGCATAGGTTTTTCATGATATAGATTTTCTATGAATTAAGAAAATGTTTCTAAGAACATACCATAGGGTGCATACGCTAGCCAGAAAGAGAGACAGAGACAGCGAGAGGTAAAATGAGAAGTCATCTCCTCATGGGGGGTGGCCATGCCACAATCCCTTCTCCATTCTCTTCCTGGGATCTTTAGCATACACGCACATGTTCCTGGTATGATTTTTAAGCTACTGGGTCTAAGACTTGAACTGTCATTGGCCATGTCCGAGTTCAACGATATAATCACTATGCCATTTGCTGGCCCCATTTTATATTAATTTGTAAAAGATACCTTGTATAGATGAATGGAATATATTTGAAAGTGCAATATATATACATTTATACATATATATGTATATATATATATATATATATGTATATGTATTTATGGATAATTGATTTTTTTAGAGAGATTTTTTGCTATAGAGCATGTGCGCTCACCCGGACAGACAGAGACAGAGTGAGAAAACAACCCTGGGTGGGTGGATGGCCATGTCCCAATCCCTTCTCCTCTTGGGATTCTGGCCATGCACACACACGTGCCTGGCATGAGTTTTACGCCACTGGGTCTGAAACTTGAACTGCGGTCAACTAAGTAGGAGTCCAGTGATATAACCACTATACCATCTGCTGGTCCCTGGTCCATTCATTTTCTACATGGTTGTTAAGACAATTCAAGCAGGGAAAGAACAGTGTTTTAAACCAGTGATGCTGGGACAATTAGATATTCAGACATAAAAGAATAAAGTTGAATCCCTAACTCATACTACACACAGAATTAACTCAAAATATATCAAAGATCTAAATTGAAGAAGTAAAACTATAAAGCATTTAGAAAAACACACGGGGAAAGACTTTGTGATCTTGGATTAGGCAATGGCTTCTTAGATATGACATCTAAAAAACATGACACTTTTTTTTTTTTAGAGAGGTTTTTGCTATAGGGTGTGTGTGCCCGACAGAAAGTCAGAGAGAGACACAGAGACAGAAAGAGAGAAATCAGCCCCCCCGGGGGATGGCTATGCCACAACCCCTTCTCCTCCATCTTCCTCTCAGGATCTTGGGCACACACACACATACGTGCCCCGCATGAGTTTAAGCCAACAGGTCTGGGACTCAAACCCCGGTTGACTACATGACAGTCCAGCGACGTAGCCATTACGCCACCTGTTGGTCCCTCCAAAATGACATTTAAAGTAAAATGACAAAAAAAAAATTGAGAGTCCAGTGTCTTAACCACTGTGTTACCTGCTGGTTTTCTATTAGGCTAGTTAAAATTAAAAATGCAGACAAGTGCTGGGGAAGACATGGACAAATGCAAACATTCATACATTGCTAGTAGTTGTTAAAAATGGAAAACTTTTTTGCTTCAGAAAACATTAAGAACATGATAAGATGACCCATAGAATGGGAGAAAATATATCCATATGATTTATCTGATAATAAACTTGTACCCAGGATATTTAAAGAACTCTTACAAAAAAGGATAAATAACCAATTTAAAAACAGGCAAAAGATTTTGTTATAGTTTGAATATATTCTCCCCAAAATTCATGTGTTGAGCCATTATAACTGGACAAAGAGGGTGAAAACTGGATCTAATTACAGTGATCAAAGGTGGGGTTTTGAGGCAGAGAGTAATGATTAGGACAGGGTTCCCAGGATTGAATTCTGGTAGGTTTCTAAGGAGGGGGCATGGGACAGACATGGGTCACAGACCAAGCTCTCCTGCCCAACCCCATGCTGTGATGCACTTGGAAGAACCCCACCTGGGAGGGCCTCTGGTCCTTAGAAATCCAAACTGTGAGCTGACTAAATACTTATTTTAATAAATCATCCAGTTTCACATATTTTCTATTACTACTAATGGAACAGACTAGAATAGATTTGTATAGATATTGCCCCAAAGAAGATAGACAAATAACCAATAAGCACGCGAAAAGATTTAGCATCATTACCCACTAGTTAAATACCAACCCAAACAACTGAGATACCACTTCACACCCACAAGGCTAGTTATTATTTATTTTTTAGGTTTTGCCATAGTATGTTTGTGTTTGCCAGAGAAAGATAGAGGGAAAGTGAGAAATCACCCTCTAGAGAGGACGGCCACACTGCAATCCCTTCTCTCCACTCTCCTCCTGGGATTTTGGGTATGTACACTAGTGTACCTGGTGTGATTTTCAAGTCAATGGGTCTGGGACTTGAACAGTGGTTGGTCACATGGGAGTCCAGCATCTTAATCACTATGTTATCTGCTGGCCCTCTATTAGGCTAGTTATAAAAAAAAAACAAAAAGAAACAAACAAAAAAAACCATAGACAGTGCTGGTGAAGATAGGGAGAACTGCAACCATTCACACACTGCTAGTACGAAACTAAAATGGTACAGATACTTTGGAATACAGTTTGGTAGTTCTTCAAAATTAGCCAGGACACAAAGACTACTTTCCATGGACTTCTGGAGGTCTTTGGAGATTGGTTCTGTATTGGCTCTTATGATCATTTTCTTTGGCAGTGGGGGTGGTGTGGGGTGGGAGGCATTAGGTGTTTCTTGGTTTGTTTTTCCCCCAAAGGCAATGGCATCATCCAAAGCTCCCTTGGGCTGCCGTGGATGCTTGGGAGGTATCATGGTTGCTCTGGATTGCCCTGTATTGTTTCAAAATAAAGAAAAAGCAAAAAGAATAATTAAGTAAAGTTTTCAACCTTGTTCCATAATTGAAACTTAAACAGGAATGAATGAGGCAGCCGCAGGCACTAGTCAACGCCTTCATTCAAAATGAGACCAAAGAACAACCTAACCATTGAAGGTATGAGTCTACTGGCTTGGTGGGAGTAATAGATATGATTAATGCCTTAGTATTTCTTTGCTAGGGGAACAAGGCATGAAATCAAAGCAGACTTCTTTGAAAAAATGGACAGGGTGAGCCTAAAATTCATATGGAGATACAAGGGACCTAGAGTAGCCAAAAAAAGGTCCTGAAAAAGAACAAAGTTGAACTCAACACTTCCTGATCCCAAACTTATTACTAAACTATAGTAATTAAGACAGTATGGTACTGGCATAAGAACAGAAATATGAGGGGACTTCAAAAAGTCCACAGAAAAATAGAATTACAGTATAAGGTTATCTCTATGTAAAAAAAAAATGCATAGGTTTTTCATGATATAGATTTTCTATGAATTAAGAAAATGTTTCTAAGAACATACCATAGGGTGCATACGCTAGCCAGAAAGAGAGACAGAGACAGCGAGAGGTAAAATGAGAAGTCATCTCCTCATGGGGGGTGGCCATGCCACAATCCCTTCTCCATTCTCTTCCTGGGATCTTTAGCATACACGCACATGTTCCTGGTATGATTTTTAAGCTACTGGGTCTAAGACTTGAACTGTCATTGGCCATGTCCGAGTTCAACGATATAATCACTATGCCATTTGCTGGCCCCATTTTATATTAATTTGTAAAAGATACCTTGTATAGATGAATGGAATATATTTGAAAGTGCAATATATATACATTTATACATATATATGTATATATATATATATATATATGTATATGTATTTATGGCTCATTGATTTTTTTAGAGAGATTTTTTGCTATAGAGCATGTGCGCTCACCCGGACAGACAGAGACAGAGTGAGAAAACAACCCTGGGTGGGTGGATGGCCATGTCCCAATCCCTTCTCCTCTTGGGATTCTGGCCATGCACACACACGTGCCTGGCATGAGTTTTACGCCACTGGGTCTGAAACTTGAACTGCGGTCAACTAAGTAGGAGTCCAGTGATATAACCACTATACCATCTGCTGGTCCCTGGTCCATTCATTTTCTACATGGTTGTTAAGACAATTCAAGCAGGGAAAGAACAGTGTTTTAAACCAGTGATGCTGGGACAATTAGATATTCAGACATAAAAGAATAAAGTTGAATCCCTAACTCATACTACACACAGAATTAACTCAAAATATATCAAAGATCTAAATTGAAGAAGTAAAACTATAAAGCATTTAGAAAAACACACGGGGAAAGACTTTGTGATCTTGGATTAGGCAATGGCTTCTTAGATATGACATCTAAAAAACATGACACTTTTTTTTTTTTAGAGAGGTTTTTGCTATAGGGTGTGTGTGCCCGACAGAAAGTCAGAGAGAGACACAGAGACAGAAAGAGAGAAATCAGCCCCCCCGGGGGATGGCTATGCCACAACCCCTTCTCCTCCATCTTCCTCTCAGGATCTTGGGCACACACACACATACGTGCCCCGCATGAGTTTAAGCCAACAGGTCTGGGACTCAAACCCCGGTTGACTACATGACAGTCCAGCGACGTAGCCATTACGCCACCTGTTGGTCCCTCCAAAATGACATTTAAAGTAAAATGACAAAAAAAAAATTGAGAGTCCAGTGTCTTAACCACTGTGTTACCTGCTGGTTTTCTATTAGGCTAGTTAAAATTAAAAATGCAGACAAGTGCTGGGGAAGACATGGACAAATGCAAACATTCATACATTGCTAGTAGTTGTTAAAAATGGAAAACTTTTTTGCTTCAGAAAACATTAAGAACATGATAAGATGACCCATAGAATGGGAGAAAATATATCCATATGATTTATCTGATAATAAACTTGTACCCAGGATATTTAAAGAACTCTTACAAAAAAGGATAAATAACCAATTTAAAAACAGGCAAAAGATTTTGTTATAGTTTGAATATATTCTCCCCAAAATTCATGTGTTGAGCCATTATAACTGGACAAAGAGGGTGAAAACTGGATCTAATTACAGTGATCAAAGGTGGGGTTTTGAGGCAGAGAGTAATGATTAGGACAGGGTTCCCAGGATTGAATTCTGGTAGGTTTCTAAGGAGGGGGCATGGGACAGACATGGGTCACAGACCAAGCTCTCCTGCCCAACCCCATGCTGTGATGCACTTGGAAGAACCCCACCTGGGAGGGCCTCTGGTCCTTAGAAATCCAAACTGTGAGCTGACTAAATACTTATTTTAATAAATCATCCAGTTTCACATATTTTCTATTACTACTAATGGAACAGACTAGAATAGATTTGTATAGATATTGCCCCAAAGAAGATAGACAAATAACCAATAAGCACGCGAAAAGATTTAGCATCATTACCCACTAGTTAAATACCAACCCAAACAACTGAGATACCACTTCACACCCACAAGGCTAGTTATTATTTATTTTTTAGGTTTTGCCATAGTATGTTTGTGTTTGCCAGAGAAAGATAGAGGGAAAGTGAGAAATCACCCTCTAGAGAGGACGGCCACACTGCAATCCCTTCTCTCCACTCTCCTCCTGGGATTTTGGGTATGTACACTAGTGTACCTGGTGTGATTTTCAAGTCAATGGGTCTGGGACTTGAACAGTGGTTGGTCACATGGGAGTCCAGCATCTTAATCACTATGTTATCTGCTGGCCCTCTATTAGGCTAGTTATAAAAAAAAAACAAAAAGAAACAAACAAAAAAAACCATAGACAGTGCTGGTGAAGATAGGGAGAACTGCAACCATTCACACACTGCTAGTACGAAACTAAAATGGTACAGATACTTTGGAATACAGTTTGGTAGTTCTTCAAAAAACTAACCAGAGTTACCATATGACCTAGTATTTTCATCCAAGAAAAATCACAGTATATATCTACACAAAAATTTGTATTCATAATAACCAAAAAACAGAAACAATAAAAATGCCCATCACCTGATGAATGAATAAACAAAATACAGTATAGCCACACAACTGAAAAGTATTAGCCATAAAGAGAAATGAAGTACTACACATGCTACAACATTCATGAACCTTGAAGACATTATGCTGAGAAAAGCTAGTCACAAATGACCATGTATTGTATGATTCCACTTACACGAAATGTCCAGAAAGACATAAAGCCACAGAGACAGACAGTAGATTAGTGGTTTCCAGGGGCTAGAAGAAGAGAAGCCTGAGAGTGACTACTAATGGGTTTTTGCTTGTGGTGATAAAAATGCTCTGGAATTAGACAGTAGCGATGACTGTGAAATTCTGTGAATATACTAAAAGTCATCTAAAATTCACATCTAAAAGGGTGAATTAAGGTATGTAAATTATATCTCAGTAAAGCAAACCGACAGGCCATGCTTCGAAACCACAGTAAATGCAGTTTTCAGCCACACTTTCCCATTTATCTGTGCCCTTACCATCACCAGTGGTCTAAGGGCTCAGCATTTACTGAACCCTTCCCTCAAGGGTAAGGGCTCAGGGCTGCCCTAGCCCTGTTGTCCCTTGGCTACTGTGAAATGTCAGGACTGTGGTTTATTTACAAGATGACAGATGTATGCTTTGTAACACACACTTAATGTGCTGACCCAAACTTTTCGGAGGTGAAGTGCCCCGGAGAAGGTTAGAACCAGTGAACTGCACCAGCACAAGCCCTCGTCATCTTTTCCTGACTTCTGGCCAGTCTCCTGTTATCACTGTCTTCGGTTTCACCTCCCTCAACACTCTAGCCACTAGACCGATTCATTTTTCCTCAAATTCCACAGGTAATTATGGAATGCCTTTGTTTAACAAATGCTGCCCTTGGCGATCAAGTCCAAATACTCAGGCACAGCGAACGAGCCTTGCCAGGCGTGGCCCTGGCACCTCCTTCCCTGGTGGCACTTCTTCCTGCATCCGAAATCACAGAAGCCGAATTGCTGGCAGGTTTGGCAACACTCTTGGCTACTCTGTGCTTCCGTCATGTTTTGCGTCTTTGTTCATGTTGACCCTCTTCCAGGAAAGGCTTGCTACTCTCCTCACCTTTAAACGTTCTGCCGCAGGAGTTTCTTACTCTGTTCCCTAAAGTTGACCTCTTCTTCGAGACCTCAGATAGAACCCTGTGAAAAACACTCTCTCAAGTCTTATACTTGAACTTATGTCCATATTTGAGTTCCCTATCGGTTTGCTCAATAAAGACATGGACTGTACACCCAGGACCAAGCAAAGAATCCGGCTGAGAACAGAAAGGACCAAGGAAAGAGAAACCATGAATTTATTCTTGCCCATTGCAGTGCGGGCCGCAAGAGAGGCTTTATGGAGAGCCATTTTCTATCCATTTTTTCAAATTAGAACAAACAGAAATAATCATGAATGATAGAAGAATGGAGGATTCTAAAAGTACTTTATTTCTTTTATTACCACAGAACTTGCAAGCCAGATGAGATCTCTCACTATCAGCAACTTTCTAACGCTTATCAGAGGAGGTGGAAGAAGGCTAACCACGCTCCTTCCCACCACCTACAGAATAAAGTTCAAACTCCTCAGCAGGTTGGTCAAGACTCTCCGTTTCTTATCTACCATACCACTCACCAACCTGTCCACATCAATTACTCACTTCTTGTTCTTTTATTACTAGTTCTTTAATTAGAGAAAAGTTTCCCCCTAAAGACAGGGTCTCGCCGTGTTGCTGTCCTCCTGTCTCAGCCTTGCAAGTAGCTGGGACTGTAGGCACGTGCCACCTTTCACAGCTCTTAGGGTGGGCTGTGAGCCGGACCGAGGGTTCCCACGTGCCTCCGAGGAGCAGCTCAGCAGTACTGCTCCTGTGGCAGGGCCCTTCCTGTCCTGCTCACATGCTCCACGTTTTTATTTCCACGTCTGCCTTAGCAATGGCGTGCTGTCCTTGGCCAAGCTCCGATGGCCTTCTCCACAGAAGCCTTCCTTCCTTCCTCCTCACTCACCTCAAAGCAGGAGCCAACACTTGGTCTTCTGTGTTTTCTTAGCACTTTTTGCTTTGTGAGAGCACTTTTAACCTTTTATACTGTGTGTGCGTGTGTGTGTGTACCTTCTGCATCCCTCCAGAACACGATGTGGTATGAGGCACACAGCAGGTGTGCTGCCAGTACATGGCTGCCAGGCTGCAGGACAGAGTCAAAAGAGTTGGTCGTCATTCCAAAATGGAAATGGAAGCACAGGAGCGAGGAAACGATAGTAAACGGGACTTCTCTTCCCAAACGGCAGGATGCGATCTCCTGGGAACTAAGGAGAGTTCCATATCCGAATCAGAAACTTGGGAGTTCAGTGAAACCACAAACATTCCACAGCCCATGCAAGGAGGCCAGGCAATTCTTCTAAGTTTAAAGTGTTTTGTGTTTCTAGTTTTTTCTCTCCAGTAAAGACACGTTCTCCTAGCTGAATTCCAATCATTTGGGTCAATGTTTTAAAAGCTTGGTATCTTAGTTGCTTTTATTTTAAACTTTTAATCCTGTACATTCCTCTTAAGCCTCTGGGACCAGACTTCACACTCGGCTTTCAGCAGGCCTGATATAATATCTCATACTCTGCATTTTTGTGGCATACCAGCTCACGAAACAGAAAAAAATAGATTTGGGTTCTAAATCTTGCCTTGCTATATGTTTAAAAAGTTCCTTTGGGAACCAGCAGTTAGCGTAATGGCTATGTCGCTGGACTCCCACGTAGTCGACTGCGGTTCGCATCCCGGACCCGGTGGCTTAAAACTCATGCCGGGTGCATGTGCGTGTGTGCCCAAGATCCCAAGAGGAGAATGGAGGAGAAGGGATTGCGGCATGACCATCCTCCCTGGGAGGTGATTTCTCACTTTCTGTCTCTATGTCTCTCTCTGTCTGTCTGGCGAACACACGTGCCCTATAGCGAAAAACCTCTCCAAAAAAAAAAAAAAATTCCGTTGGATAAAACCACACTTAAACCATACTTACCTCTATTTTTGAGGGTCCATATTCTACCACTTTGCTTTCACCCTGCTTAAAAATGTCTTCAGGGACCAGCAAATGGGTAAGGTGCTGGACTCCCACATGACTGACCATGGTTCAAGTCCTGGACCTGGTGGCTTGTTTTCTCACTTTCCCTCTCTCTCGCTAGTCAAATTAAATACTACTACTACTACTAATACTACTAATAATAAGAATAACAACAACAACAAAGTTGAACAGATAAAAAAAAAGTTGGGAAAAAAAAAGTCTTCAGGGTGACAGATTAGGCCCTATATCACATTCTTAAAAGTAAATGATGAGAAAACCAGGCCAGGCCCATTCTGAGATGGATACCGAACTTGCACTGTGAAATATTACTTTCCTTGACCAAAAATGAAGATTTGCTGTTGAGACTTTCCCCTCCAGATTCATTCTGCCTCTATGCACTAATTGTCTACACAGTCCAAGTGAACAAGATCCAAACATCTGAATACGATTCGTGTCAGAATATTCCTCTATTCCCACTGACTCTGATGCGCAAGGAGTGAAAATGGAACAGAAGAGAGACTGCAGATCCTCCCTCTGCATGCCTCTGAATGCTCAGATTCAATGTCAAGAATGAGGAAGAAACACACCATCCATCAGATGACTCGAAATCACTGCAGTGTCATAAGAAATAAGGGAAAGAAAGAAAATACCTCTCCTCCAAGGGAAAAGAATAAATCCTCTTAATCCTCAGACAGTACAATGAAACTCATGGAAATGTTTGATAAAGAATTTAGAATATTCATAATGACAAAGCTAACAGAGATGGAAGAGAAGAGAGACAGTGAACTGCAGAAGAGAAAGGAGAAAGGAGCTGACGAGTTCCAGGAAGAGAGGAAATTCTTGCAAGACCTAAAAGAGAAAATACACACTAGAGAAAAGAATCAAATGATCCTGTTAGAGATGAAGGCTATAATACAGGAAGTAAAAATCTCCCTTGAAAGTATTAAAAGGAGACTAGATCATACAGAAAATTAAATCTCAGATGTAGAAGATAGAATCGCTGGCCTAGAAAATTCCACCATGAAGACTGAGAAAATTGCCCCCCAAAATGAGAATAATATATGAGAAATACTAGATACCATCAAATGTCCAAACATCCAGATAATTGGTATCCCAGAAGGGGAAGAGACTCATAAGGGCATTGATAATCTATTCCATGAAACCTTGCAAGAAAACTTTCCAAACCTAGAGAGGCAGTCAAAGATCCAGTCCCAAGAAATATAAAGGACCCCAAACAGAAACCCAAGAAGATGTTCTCTAAGACACATTAGAGCAAGATTGACCAAAACCACAGAGAAAGACAAGATACTAAGATTGACGAGAGAAAGGTCAAGTTACCTCATTGGAAACAGTACAAGTGAGTAAAGAATGGGAAAATATATTCAAAGTGTTAAGGGAAAAGCAATTTCAACCAAGAATACTGTACCCAGCACGATTATCCTTCATGTGGGAAGAAAAGACAAGAACATTCTCAGATAAACAAAACCTAAAAGAATTTACCAACTACCAGACCAGATCTCCAAGAAGTTCTCAAGCAAGTGCTATACCAGGAAAATTAAATACAGACACACAGAAATAAGAGTTCAAAAACTAAGAAAA
>NW_006159539.1:886506-902662 GCF_000334495.1 Tupaia belangeri chinensis | reverse complement strand
AAAAAAAAAAAACATTAAAAAATACTTATTTAATGACCGTAGTAAGCTCTATAGCATCAGCTCGGTGCTACCCTATAGCATATTCATTCTACTCAGAGTTTCATGCCTAAAGTCAGACATGTATTCACAGATATGTATATACCAGCTGAACTTGCTATTGAAAGTAGTTAGATTATTTAAGAAATTTTGTGAATCAATAAAATGTGGAGGAGAAAAAGGAATGAAAAAAACAACTGTAGACACCTGAGATAGTATGGGAGGAGGGTAGGAAATGGCAGAGGGTGAGAAATAGTAGGTAGATATGTAACTAGAAATGAAAAATTATTGACAACATGTATGATTCTTTTTTTAAGAGGTTTTTGCTATAGGGCATGTGCGTGTGCCATAAAGACACAGAGAGACAGAAAGCGAGAAATCATCCCCCAGAGGGTATGGCCACATCACAGTCCCTTCTCCTCCATTTTCCTCTCAGGATCTTGGGCACGCACGCATACTCGCCCGGCGTGAGTTTAAGCCACTGGGTCCGGGACTCGAACCGTGGTCAACTACATGGGAGTTCAGCAACATAGCCATTATGCTAACTGCTGGTCCCGATAACATGTATGATTAAACTACCATGCAGTATATTCTGGATGAGAAATCACATTTTGTATGCTGTGATGATTAACTCATTAATCAGGGAATGAATGTAAATTAATTAATTAATTTAAAAATGTTTCAGAAGAAAATTACAGTGTACTTGTAACTAGAGCCTAGCTTTGTCCATATTTTTAGTTTAAGTTATTTTGTGAATCAATAAAATGAGGAATAAAGTTTAATATGGAAGGGAGAGAGGGGAAAGGGGAAAAAAAAAAAGTAAAAGTATGCTTAATTGACAAAAAAATGAGACGCTATTTGCTGGTAAGCTATAAAGTAATAGCTTTCGCTTGACTGACATGCATAGTATTTGTGCCGGAAAAAGAAATGTTGTACACTGTAAAGATGTGATTAAATGTAAATTAATTAATTAATTAATTAATTAGAAAAAAGTAAATGATGAGAGATTGCTTAAAAGGGACTAATTTAATGACACTTCAAAGAAGTCAAAAGTGTGTTTACAACTCCTCAGGAAGAAAAATGATTGATACTAAGCTCTTAAAACTTACAAGATTAGTGTAATAAACAGAAAGAAAATATGAAAAATATCATCTCTCAAATCAGTATTTTAAAGATGATTACATATTGAAAAATTCAAAATCATGGTATCATTATAGTGAGTTACTGAGAAGCAACCTCAGTGACATTACACTAGGGATAAGTCTTAGCACAAGTTTGCATCTGACCTGGTGATTAGTACAGTCTTGGGGTGTTAGGGATTATGGGCATTTAATGATGACTCATTTGGACACAAACAGCAGGCTAATGACTACAATTAGCTCCTTATTCCAACAAGACAGGAATGGTTTCCTGGTCAATCTTCCTATTTTGATCATTCCATAGGTAACTTCTAAAATGATCTCTTAAAAATCTTGATCATGCCTGTATTAAAAATTCTTCAGTGGCTCACCATTTCTTATAGGTAAAATATACAGTCTTTGCAACTCTCTTGCAGATTCCTCCAGGCAGAGGCCTTCGTTAAACCTTTAAATATCTGCAACATGGGCCAGGTTAAGGTGCTGGATCCTACATTGCTGACTGCGTGGTTCGAGTCCTGGATCTGGCGGCTTGAAAATCATGCCAGGCGCATCGGCCCAAAATCTGGAGAGGAGACTGGAAGAGAAGAAAGTGTGGCATGCCTTCCCCCTGGGAAATGATTTCTCATTTTCCCTCTCTCTCTCTGAAAAGTGCATGCTCCCTATAGAAAAAATGAAAAAAAAAAAAAAAAAAAAAGAAAGAAAGAAAAGAAAAGAAAAAAACAGATCCAAACTGTATCGTAACTATCACATGGACTCCTCAGAGTCTAGACTGCTGTCTGTCTCTCCTAAAGACCAAGAGTCCTAGAGGGCCACTCTAGCCTTCCCAGCACCTAATCTGGTATCAGGGAGACAGCTGGGGTTCAACCAATGTTTGAAGAATGAAAGTATTAAAGTTCAGTTAGATAGGAGAAATAAAAAAGTAAAAAAAAAGAAAAGAAACGAAACAGATAACTGGAACATTCCTTCCAGCTTAAATTGTAATTTCAATCATCACCCTCACTGGTTCCTCAGGGCTAAAACCAGGCGAAGTAAATAAGGATGGGGAGGGAGAGGACAGCAGAAGAGACGGTCATCTCTCAACCAGGGAATACGCAGCAGAGCTTAAGAATGCAGGTGCCACCCGCTAGCATGTGCACTAGTCTGGTCGACTGATAGGCCCCCCGTCAGCAGCACCTAACACTCGCTGTCTCAGGCTCTGGCAGCAGCGTAAGCTGCTCAGAATGAAGGTCCTAACCCACGCAGGCATCCTTGCTGTGTGGGGCCTACCAGTCAAATGGAAGCAACAACTGGCAACCCAAAGGGCACATTACCTTCACACCCAACAATTAAACAGGCTGACCTCCCCAAAACCGCTTAGCCTCAAATAAACAGATACACAGACCACTTCAGAGAGTCGGCGGTGTAGCGACTGACAGACTCAATTTTTGTAATGCCTCATTAGTTAAAACCTCTCTAAAACCAGAGAGAACTTATTTCGGGTAAGTTATCTATGTAATTTGAATATTGTACTCTGTCAATGAATTTAAGCATATGGGAAACTATTTTAACATGCGAATGGCTAACCTAGGGACACAGTTTATTATTTCTTTTTAAATAGGAATATTTTGTAGAAGTAACTACAATTTTAAATAGAAATGTTCAAACAAATGTTCAAAGCTGTCAACCACAGGGTTTCTTTTTTGTTTTGTTTTAAAACATCCAAGTAACTCAAAACTATGCAGCCCTTTAATCTTTGGTTCAAATCATTAACTTTGCAGTGTGTGGAATAATGTCTGTTTACTAATTATTCATTGAATAAATGAATGAATGGTAATGTACTCTTCAGAATGCTTTTTTAAAAAGCTGGCATTTACAATGACATTATTCCACAATTACAACATCAAGGTCAACAATGTAATGGTCTTCTTTTAAGTATACGCACCCCCTAAAATTTAACACTGACAATGAACATACTGATAAACGTAAGTTCTTTTAGGTGTTTATGTTCCATGTTTGAAGGGAACAGTCTTAAAAAGATGCTCAAAGTAATATGAAAAGTGAGGACAGATTGTGGGTGGGGACATACAGAAAGGAAACAGTAGCATGTTTAATATAATTTCTTTTTTTTGAGAGATTTTTGCTATAGGGTGCGTGCACTCACCAGACAGACAGAGAGACAGACAGAAAGCGAGAAATCACCCCCCCAGAGGGGATGGCCACGCCACAATCCCTTCTCCTCCATTCTCTTCTCGGGACCTTGGGCACGTGTGCACATGCGCCTGGCGTGAGTTGAAGACACCAGGTCCAGAACTCAAACCGCAGTCGACTACGTGGGAGTACAGCGACATAGCCATTACACTAACTGCTGGTCCCAATATAATTTAATTAAGAAACCTGTGGCAGGTGGCCTGGTGGCTAAAGGTGCTGGACTCCCACATGGCTGACCAAAGTTTGAGTCCCAGATCTGGTGGCTTGCTTTCTCTCTCTGATCAACTGAATAATAATAATTAATAAAATAAACAATTACTTAAAAAAATAAAAAGGAAACCTGGTAAGTCCCATACTAGAAGAAAAAAAAAAAACCCAGCTGATTAATGGAGCACATAAATTATTACTTGGAGTTTTCCTACACAAATTTTACTGTGCAGAAACAGATTTCCCTGATCTGGAAATCTTAAGTCAAATCTAAAAAGTATTTTTAGCTCATTCATTCAAATGCATTTGAACACCTACTGTATGTTTCAGATAACATGCTTGGTTTTAGGGATATAGAAAGGAGCAAGCCAAAAATCTATCAAGTAAAGGGAGACTGGACAGAGCTCTCTAAAAAGTGATACCAAGAGGCAGAACTTAGCTACCAAGGGAATGAAGGAGAGCTAAAGCCCTCACTCACTTTCAGTGGAATAGAACTCACCACATGCTCCTGATTTTAGCAGGCTGACACAGGAGTCAGCTTTGCCACATTAAAAAAAACCCAACCTCTTTCTTCTAGACATTTTGATATATACTTAAGAAACAGGGAAAATGTTGAAGGTCTGATAATAAAACATTCTGCATTACTTTGAGAAGTCATTTTGGGGGATAGATACTCTGCAAAGTTCAGTTTAGAGTACATTTCATTTGCTGACTTCATATGACCACCACCCAGAGAAAAATGATCCCTTTGTAAGGGGCAACCTTCTCCCCCTCTTCTTTCTTTTTTTTTTTTAAAGGTTTTTGCCACAGAGCGTATGCACCTTCTAGAGAAATGCGAGAGACAGAGAGAAGGACAGTGAGACATTATTCCCCCTGGGAGGACAGTCATGCCACAATCCCTTTTCCTCCTGGGATTTTGGGCATGCATACACATGTGCATGGTGTGATTTTCAAGTTGTCAAGTCCAGGACTGAAACTGTAGTCAGTCATGTGGGAATCCAGTGCCTTAACCACCGTGCCACCTGTTCGCCCCAGAGGCAACCTTCTTAAGGACTTATCAGGTTACATGGAAACCAGTATGATTTTTCTGCAACATAAAGACAATAAAAATTTCTCAAATAATCAACTCTTTAAAGCAGCACTGGTCTACACAGTAGCTACTAGCCACATGTGGCCTCTGGACACGTAGAATCTTGTTGTTAAGGCTGAGGTACTGATTTTTTAATTGCTAGAGGGTGCTTGCCAGAGAGAGACAGAGAGACAGAGAAGGAGAAAGCACCCCTATTGGGGTATGGTCACGCTGCAATCCCATCTCCTCCATTTCTCCCTCCTGTTGGGATTTGGGCAATGCATGCACACGTGTCAGCATGTTTTTCAAATTGCAAGGTCTGGAACTCAAACTATGTACTCAGTTCTGGCTCCTTTAAGCACAAGGCAATGGGTTGGGCCTAAATTTTTATTGACAGTTTAATGCATTTATATTTAAATAGCCAGATGTGGCTAGAGACTACTGTATTGGATAGTGCAACTCTAAAAATCTAATAATTAATCCAACTGTGAACAAAATAAATGGCATCTGAATTAACCCCGAGGAGTAATTTCTAAAGTGAAAAGCAAACTGGATGAGATGCTTTGTGTGGGAATGGCTGGGTCACAACAACGCTCGTACAACAGTGGAGTGATGAGACCGAATCAAGGGGCGAGGGCTAGTGGAAGGTTCTGAGGAGAGCAGCCCGGGCCTATTCAGTTGAGTTTTTATGAAAGAGATTTTTACTGTAGAGCGTGTGCACTGGTCGGAGAGACAGAGACAAAGTGAGAGAAATCACCCTCCCAACGGGGGATGGCCTTGTTGCAATTCTTACTCTTCCATTCTCTTCTTGGGATCTTGGGCACGTGCGCACACATGCCCAGCATGAGTTTTAAGCCGCCAGGTCTGGGACTTGAATCATAGTTGACTATGTAGGAGTCTAGTGATGTAATAATTACGCCAAACGCTGGTCCCTCGATTGAGTTTTTTTTTTTAAATTACTAGTTTTCAGAACTAAGAAATGTGCGAACTACACAGATCCAAACCCCGTTCCTTTGTTTTGCTATAACTGGCAGATGCTGAAGACCCAGCTCTGTCAATGACGTTGCTGCTATGTGTCACCTCTCCTTTTGTCCCTGTTCGCCACCTTGGAGTCCTTCTTTTCCCCCTCCTCTTTTATTTATTTATTTACAGCCATTCACTGTACGTCAATACAGTATACAGCAATACAGTATACACAATGAGATTTTCCATCCAGAGAACATTGTATATTGGCTCAATCAAGGATATTATCATACATGTTATCAACAACAAATAATTTTCGACTTCTTGTTTCTTATATATTTTGCCTTTTTTCCCCTCTCGATTCCCTGTCTCTCACCTTCTGTCAACCCCCCACACCTGTCTCTGGTATGTACACTTGTTTTCCATGCCTTTTTCCCCCCACATTTTATTAATTCACTGAAGATCTTAATGAATTTAAAAAGTTTCAGTAGCAAGCACAGCTGATATACACATATCTATGAATGCATGTCTGACTTTAGGCATAAACTTCAGTGAGGGGACCAGCAGTTGGCATAATGGCTATGTCACTGGACTCTAATGTAGTTGACTGCGGTTTGAGTTCTGAACCTGGTGGCTTAAACTCATGCCGGTGCGTGTGTGTGCATGCCCAAGATCCTGAGAGGAGAATGGAGAAGGGATTACGGCATGGCCATCACCCCAGGGGGTGATTTCTTGCTTTCTGTGACTCTGTCTTTCTGACGAGTGCATGCACCCTACAGCAAAAACCACTCCAAAAAAAAACAACCTCAGAAAGTAAACTGAACATACTGTAAAGATGCACCTCTCTGGGGATATATAGCTTACTGCAGTCATTAAATAGGTATTAGTAGGTATTTAAAAATATTTTATTTCAAGAGAAACTTTTTTAAAGAATTATTTATTTATTTAATTCCATTTGTTATTGTTATCTTTTGATTTGACCACCAGAGAGAGAGAGAAAGGAAAAGCAAGCCAGCAGGTCTGGGACTTGAACCATGGTCAGGCATGTGGGAATCTAGCGCCCCTATCCACCACACTGCCTGTCGCCCCCTAAGAGTTTTAGTTTTAATAGATAAAAAAAAAAAACATGTTAAAAGAAATCTGATTAAAATGTAAAGCCAGGAAAAGGTTGGGCTTCAGTACAATAGTAGGTAGACGAACCTTTCAATAGTTTAAGAGAAGACAAAAATCCCTAAATATGGAAATCACAGCATTGAAGAAAATCAGTAATGTTTTAGTCTAAAGTTAAAAAAATTCTATTTCACTAGTTCACACTCACGTAATTAAATTAACCTCTCTTCTATTGAATTTGCAGGATCACTGTGGTCTGATCTTTCCATTTAAACTCTGGAAGTAAACATTCAACTCTGGACTTATTGCTACAATTAGGCTGGCCATTCTCCTGGCTGTTTCTTATACTGTGTGTCCGACTTTAGTTTTCCTGGTATAGCACTCCCTTCAGCACTTCTTGGAGAGCTGGTCTGGTGTTGGTAAATTCTTTTAGGCTTTGCTTATCTGAGAATGTTTTTGTCCCTTTTTTTCCCATATGAAAGATAATCTTGCTGGGTATAGTATTCTTGGTTGAAATTGTTTTTCATTTAACACTTTGAATATATTTTCCTATTCTTTCTTTGTTCGCATTGTTTCTGATGAGAGGTCTGAGGTTAGCCTTACGGGATATCCTTCGAAAGTAACTTGACATTTCTCTCTTGCCAAATTTAGGATCTTATTTCTGTCTGTGGTTTTGGTCAATCCGGCTATGATGTGCCTGGGGGAAGATCTTCTTGGGTTGATTCTATGTGGGGTCCTTTGTATTTCTTGGGTCTGGATCTTTGAATGGCCTCTCTAGTTTTGGGAAGTTTTCTTCCAGGATTTCATGGAATAGATTGTCAATGTCCTTATTAGTCTCTTCACCTTCTGGGATACTGATCACGTGGGATCCAGCCTCCTTAACCTCCATGTCACCTGCTGGCCTGACAGTGGTCTTTTTATGGAATATTCTGTAATATTTAAAAGGATCTAAAGGTATTACATTAAGAAGTTTTCTTTCCTTTCAGGTTTTAAACACATCAATTTTATTTTATACTCGCAGGGCTTTAAGTCATAAAAAATTACTCAAAGGAGTAGTTAAAACTGCATGCCAATGATTTGTTGAAAGTAGTAGAAAAGGAAAGTTCTAAATGTCACATAAAATATTTGTTCCATTAGAAAAAAATAACAGCAAAGCAAAAATTAAAATGAAACAGCAAAGCCTCAGTTTGTAGAACTGAGGGGGCCAACCTATCTGTTACCGTTCCATAGATGCAACGAACCCTGTTTCATACCCCACAGTGTCAAGTATAGCTACTTAAGCACTTCAGAAAAACTGGATGACATTTTATTAGCATCACAGACCTTTAAAAGTAAAGCAATAGGTAGAAACCAGCAGTTGGCGTAATGGCTATGTCGCTGGACTCCCATGTAGCCAACTGTGGTTCGAGTCCTGGACCCAGTGGCTTAAACTCATGCCAGGTGCGTATGCATGCATGCCCAAGATCCTGAGAGGGAAATGGAGAAGGGATTGCGGTGTGGCCATCCCCCCTGGGGGGGGGTGATTTCTTGCTTTCTGTCTTTCTTTCTGGCAAGTGCACACGCCCTATAGCAAGAACTTCCCCACCCCCCCAAAAAAGGGAAAGCAATAGGTAGAAAGGAAGTTATCTTTCTAAGAGGCAATCGAGAACTTAGTATTTTTGTACTCTAAGGAACCATATTTGTTTTAAAGTCCTAAGACCATTATAGTCTAGTGGTTAAGATCAACTGGGTTACAATTTTGGCTCAACTCTTACAATTCTGTGACTTTGGACAAGGTACTGTGCTTCTGCCTCACTTTTCTCTCTGATAAATGGGGATAATGATTTCTATGGTGACTATGAGGATTAAACGAGCTAATACATAGTAGGCACTAAGAACATACATGGAGGCAATGCCCTATTTCTTCCTTCCAATTTTCATAACTGAGAAGACAATGAGATAAAATAACTTGAACAAATGTCGGCTAATGGAAAATTTTAGAGACCTATATTACATAATTAGTAAAAAGTACATATTAGATTGTTGGGAAAGTAATGATGTATTTTTCTATGTAAAAATGTGGGGCCAGCACTTAGCGTAATGGCTATGTCGCTGGACTTCCATGTAGTTGACCGTGGTTTGCGTCCTGGACCCGGTGGCTTAAAACTCACGCTGGGTGCGTGTGCGTGTGTCCCCAAGATCCTGAGAGGAGAATGGAGGAGAAAGGATTGCGGCGTAGCCACGCCCCCAGGGGGTGATTTCTCGCTTTCTGTCTGTCTCTGTCTGTCTTTCTGGCGAGTGTGCGTGTGCTATAGCAAAAATCTCTCCAAAACAAACAAACAAATAATGGTTTCTCCCTGGGTGAGTCCCTCAGGGCAGGGACCATGTCGGCACCCTTAGTACATAGCATAGAACTCATGATCACAGATGTTTAACGCATGCTAGTGAACACAGAACTTGTCTTCTGACCTGAGTTCGAGTTTATAACTCTAATGGTCCACGTTGTGCTCCAGAAAACAATCAAAACCATCTCCCCAGGAAAGCAGAACATTCAGCTGTGTGTAAAAGGCAAAGTGTAAACACTATTCACGGGCATTTGCGCTCACCTAAGTTGCTGTACGTCGCGCTACAGGGGTTCAGGTCCGTGGGCTCTGAAACACCATCTTTTTCCTCTTCTCTTTCCAGTTCTGGCGGGGGCGATGCTGGTGTGACTGAAGTGCAGGCCCCTCCATCCTGTTTCACAACCACAGTGCTTGGGTCCCGAGGAGAAACATCCTCTGTCACTCCATGGGTCACATGACTGAAAAAAATCAGACAACTTGTCACGCTAGTATTCGAAGGTTCTGCTAATTCATGCATACTGAAAATCCCGTGTGGTAACGGAGGTCTACAGAGGTCTGGTGGGCTCTGTGGGACCTTGAGAGTGACAGGCAAGGGGTGGAACGATTTTTCAGGTAGGAGGTAGCACTGGTGGTGGAAGAGGCAGCTGAGTATTTAACTGGTTAAAGACAAACACTCAAGTGTTCAGTAAAGTATTTCTTTATGTTTACTGCACTATAACTACTATATTAAAGTACTTCAATAAATACCACATACTTTACTAGATAGTATTTATTTAGTACATAATATTTACTGCACACTGAAGTATTTAGTAAAGGATCAGGAATAAAGTTGAGATTAGACTATCCAAGTAAGGAAGCTGAGCGATTATTGTTTTAGATAAACTGAGGTGTTGCCAGGAGGGTAGAAGCATCAACCTTTGCCTGTATACCTGGGGCAGGAGAGGCAAAGGGAAACACAAAGTTCAGCATCCCACTTCGAATCCTCTATTAGGATGAACCTGAAGCATCCTACTGGCCACAGACCAGAACACGGCCTATCTTGTTTTACTGCTGCCTGCTCATTTGCTTCTGAGCTGCCTCTTCCCGTCGTCCTCTCTCTGCAACCTGCCTACACTTTGCCAGTTCTGCTGCAATGAAATACAATGGATGGAACCGTCATTAAATGCTGGTGGAGAAAACTGGGTTAGTTAGAAAATCTCAATGGGCTGGTCAATAAAATTAACTAAAAATCAGGCATCTTTACAGGTTGCTGGGTCCACTGAAACTATGCTAAACCATCACACACTCCTCAGCTCTTCTTCCCGTTTTCTTTACGGGCAAAGAGAAAGAAAGAAAGATCTTATATACGACTACACGTTATTTCTGGATTTTCAATCGGCAGGGAGTCATGGTGACATTTACAAGTTTCTTTAAAAGAGGTACTTTGCTTGCTTGTGTGTCATCTGAACATACATCACCTGTGGATTTACGGAAGTAGATCTGAGAGAGAAGGAATATCTTCTTATCAGTCTTTCATTATGGAAATCATACATGTGCCTGGCCAGAAAAACAAGCCTTGAAGTCTGCTGGATATACGACTTCAAAAATACTCCTTCAAAGCTGGCAGAGCCAGGGGTCTCTATGCTGGGAGTGAGCAATGAGCTGGAAGTGCCTTTGTAGGATCCAGCTCTTGGGGACAGTGCTGAGGTGGAAAGGAATCAACAGGGTGGTATGCAAGGGCGGCCTTACCTAGCAAAGCCTGCTGCCTCTTCTCGATGTGCTGCCCTCAGTCACCAAGCCCCCAAAACCACAAACCGGGTTTCTCATAATATGGAGCATCGCAAAATCAAGGTCACCAATGGTGACCGCATGTTAACAAAGACGAAGCAACATGACACAGCCGAGACACCTCAGGCACCATTAGTGTCAAGGCTGTGCATCACTGAGTAGTTGTCAATGTGCTTCAGGAGAGCGAACGTGTTCTTTGCTGGGCAAAAGTTAATATGAGCTATTTTTAATTTCAAAGTAATAAACATAAAGTGATCTTAGAATATCACCCTCCCTCCCCTGTTGAGAGGGAAAAATCTTAGAAATGTTACTGCTCCAGACATTCTTCTGTTTACAGTCAGCACTAGAGGTTTCCTATAAGCCTGTTTGGGGGACCCCAATCTCTGCAGCCTTGCTCTAGCCTTTTTTCTTTCCTTTCTCAGTCTCCTGGTTATTATTAAAAGAGCCCTCCTTTTCATGAGTCAACAAGGTGGGTGAAATGTTTGGAAGCCAACGACCCCACCCTTGCTGTGTGTTCTCCATCCAGGCGATGGCCTATTGCCATCTGTGAAAACCAGAGAGAGCGCTTCTTTTTTTTTGAATGCCTGGCCTGTGCCCCGCCCGAGACATAGCTCTGTACTCTGACAGTCTCAGAACAAAGCACGGATGTTGAAAAGCAAGAAATAGTAAAGACTCACCCACTGTACTCACTCACACAATTACCCATTCACAGGCCTTCTTGAGTCTGTTCATCATGTTCTAAAACTCTGATGAACCACAGCTTCCATTGGGTCCGGAAGAGCTACCAGCTGGGCAAGCTATGAGCAGCTTGAGTTCTGCACCTTACTACCACTCACTGCACCTTGACCTTTACCTTAGGGTTTGGCCTGGGAAAGGTGCCAAATTACCCTTGGGGAGCTAAGCAGAATGAAAGTTGGTTTTAGTAAGCCTTCAAAGACCAAGGCAGCAATGACTATATTCCAGATAAAGATTTGTTCTCATATAGGCACCTTTTGTTTTTTCTTTCTTTTTTTCTTAGGTTTTTGCCATAGGGCATAAGTGCATTTTAAATAAGTGTATTGCTACATTAAATCACCAATTAAAATAATTGTTAACTATAAAGAACTATGCAAATAGTTGATAAAGCAAAAGCACATGGATTTGCGAATGGCTGCTAAAATGTTTAATCTGCATTTACAGTGACAGCGGTGTCTAAAAGGAGTAAAACTTTAAAAAATGCATCAATGATGTCATGCCGAGATACTGGAGAGTTCAAGCGCAGCTGTGGCCCGCGTGCTGGGCTGTACATGGGCGACTGGAGAGCAGCCGCAGAGAAGGCTGTCTCGGTCACGGCATAGGAACACAGCAAGAGACAAACTGTCCAGGAAGGGGGAAAAGAGAAATCTTATGAATTTTATAAAGGGATCTAAGTTTTGACTATTGGATTTTTAAAATTCATATTTAGACATAAAATTAGAAAACTCTCCCGAATACTAAATAAAATTCCCCTCATTTTATCTTTAAGACAGATGATAAAAAATTCTTTAAAATGACAATTCCAAGAAATGTGTAAGAATTTCTTGTACATTCTGTTAGCACATGTTTTGGAAACAGCAAATAATGACCAGGGCACCTAAATCTTTTTTTCCAGGGTAAGTTCAATTTGATATTCATTACTATAGAACAGAAGGGAGAAGTGGCCCACAAAGAGGAAGTTACGGCTCTTGCATTTCTGCTACTTAATTTCACGTTGGGACCATCCATAGTCTTGTAATGCAACGAGGAAAGTCTGTAATAAGCGGGGTGCTGACATCTGGGGGCAAGCAGGCAGGCCTCAGGCTGGCTAAGGCCTGACTGGGCCTACTCTTTGTTCTAGACCCTCAGTACTCACTTTGATTTCACAACAGAAGACAACGTATGTTTGTACTTGAAACTCTTCGACCAACTTTTCATTTATGACCAGTTTTTAATTGACATTTAGTCTTTCTGACCCAAAAGTTAACAAACCATGTTGTAATCTCCACAAAGACAACTCGTTTTCTGAACATGCAGAATGAACGGAAGTTATTCAAAACAAGCTAACATTGCTGCAGATCCGTGTGTTATATAAACGAATCTCTTGGAAGGCTCTATCTCATCAGTCTGCAATATTCATACATAATTCAAAGCTGCAGAAGCAATCTCCTGTGGGAAGCTTGCTTGGCTTACCCAGGTGGTAAGGATTAATCATTATACCATCAAATGAAATCATCCTTTTTTTTTCCTGGCCAAATGTGTTCAAGACAGATTTTCGTAAAAATTCTGTTAAATGTCTGAATGTACTTTTTAAAAAGGCAAATCAAATTCCACATTAGAACAGATTAAAGGCCTTTATGTATCCAAATATTTCCACAATTTCAGTTCAACTTTATCTTTAAATTCAACCTCCTTCATTTAACTTCAGAAAGGACAGTAAATGAAGTCAGACTTCTATAGAGACCATCTGCCTCTTAGGGCAAATGGTATTCTAAATTCCCATTTACCAGCTTTCTTCAGCAGCTACATCTGTCTCTAGTTGTCCAAGATAGTCAATAAACAAATGTAATTTTTAAAACCTCCTTAAGCTTTTAAAAATTAGACCAAACCACATCAAAAACAAAATTTCAAAGGTTTCTTATTGGTTTCCAGAGCTGCATATGTCTGGGACTGCTGGGGAAGATGGACCTTTGCAGACATGGGGTCTGGAGGAGAGTTCAAAGCTATCGAATCCCACACCTTTGTAATCCACTGGAATCGATTAAAAAAAAATTCCTTTTGTTTCTCTAACTCGAGGATCCCCTACCCCCTGCCAATGTGACATTTCTTAATCCTATCTTAGTCTCCAGGTCATCGACCTGATTTTGCTGCACTTCCGATCACTGGCATTCTCAGGTAGAAAAGCGTTGCGCCCACTGATCACTATCTAGTATCTCCAATTTCCACTAGCCTTCTGTAGCCTTTAACTGAAAACGTCAAACTTCTTATCTGAGATTAACCTTCAGCTGAGACCGGATGGGTTTCTGCTAATATTAAGAACACAGTCTGGTTGGACAAAGGTGACTCTTCCTGGTGTGAATGAAGCAGCTAGGCCCTGGGATGGGGAAGACTGGTAGCCACGTGCCAGGTCTTGAATAGACTCTGATTTTCTGACACTGACAGAACCGAGTTTCTTCTTCTTCTTCTTTTTTTAAACAGATGTGAATGGCAAATTAAAAGTGTCTTCAAGGCACCAGATTGCAAGACAGCAAAGTAGATAAGAACATAAGCCACTGTAAGCCACTGTCACCTTCATAACAATAAGAAAATTTACAGTTTAAAAATCCTATGAAATTCAAAGTCAGAATAGCACCTGTGCAAATTAACAGAAAAGAATAGGTTTGCAAAAGAGCAATGAAATAAGGTTGCCATTTCCAGTACGAAAGGAGGGGTGAGACAAGGTGTACGTTTTCTGAACAGGCAGGATACGAGAAGAAACACTCACTGCCCCCTCCAAGGGAAGCAAGCAGGGAACATGCGAGCGCCTTCCCGCTGTCGGTGCCTTCCCAGCAGGCCCAGAGCACTTGGAGTCAGAGGAGGGAGCTGCTGAGAGATCACTAAGAACACGCCTCTCGGCCTCTCGTCCAAGTCACTGCAGGTTCGCCGAGGGGAGGGATGTGGAATGGGAACGGGACAGAAAGTACTCAGAGCATACTCCCACTCCACTCTGCACGGACTGAACACTTTGCCATTTACTTCACAAAAACAGTTCAGGAGGTAGCAGGTTATTCGCAGTTCACAGATGAGAAAACTGAGACCGCAAGAAGTGAAATAAATTGCCTAAGATCACATGGGTACTGGGGCGGTAGATGAGAACTCATACTATCCAACCCCGAGGTCCGTGTTCCTTCCACTACACTGGACCACGGGGCAAGCCTGGCGGAGGATGGAGACCCCACAGCAAGTGCTTGATGGTACTGAAGAGCATGCCTTGGAAAGAACACAGGTAGCTGCCACTGAAACCTGAGGATCAATAACTGCAGATGTCTTCTACTTCTGGAAAGCTCTAGACAAACCAACCAAAAAAACCTCCCTTTTTCTCTCTGTCTCCCTCTGGCAAGAATACATGCCTCTGGCAACTAACAAACAAAAAGGGGAGGGTAGTATTTGGGACAATTTGCTCCTAACCTTCTGCGGTCTTTTAGAATGCAATGAATACATATTGACCAAATGGTAGAAAATGAGGACGTGGTCTGGTCTGACAATGATTTCTGTTAGAAGCCACCTTCTGCGGTCTTTTAGAATGCAATGAATACATATTGACCAAATGGTAGAAAATGAGGACGTGGTCTGACAATGATTTTTATTAGAAGCCCTGGCTGGATGGAAGCCCCCCATCACTGAAGAAATGGCGCTGTGACACAAGTGGTCAGTCGGGTCTTCCCACATGCAGCACAGTCTCGTATTTCCAGTAGAGGACAGAGATGAGCACGAAAGGAAGAGCCCCAGGACTGGAAAAGCTGCTACAGAAAAGCCACAGTGCCCACACCTCCACCCGCCTGGCCAGGGGACTCTTCCTGAAATGTCTTTCACACTCTTGGTGCTCTGTCCACGTCATCCACAATCCTCATGGCCGTCCAGACTCAACCCGCAGGTCTACAAGGCCTTTCGCAGCGAGGCCACAACATGTTTCCACCCTTATCCCCAACTTCCTGAGACCCAATCCTATAGCTCCATCTATTCCGAACTCAGTCTTCGAGGACTACTCAAGTCTCTTACCCTTGATGTCTTACTGTCCAGGGGAATCTTCCTTTTCCGAACACCCGTGGCAGGGGAGGGAGGATTCTAGCAAGTTCCCAGTAAGTGGGCACTGAGCAAGTCAGACCAGGGGACACAGGTCAGCAAGGAACTAGAGCATGTCACCAAGCTCTGCATGCACATTCTTCCCACCACAATTTCTTCCTGTTCCACCACGGACAATAGGATGGGAAGAGCTTCCAGTGTGGGTCCTGCCGGCCAGTCATCGTCACAGGGCACTATGTGAGGGTAAACTGCGGCCCGGGGATTAAACCTTTAAATAGCACCTGATGACTAAGCAATACTCCACTGCAGTTACGCTAAAGAAGCACTGAGTGAAACGGTGGCCTGGAGGCCTGAAGGCAGGCCTAGAAATCAGCTCTGCCATGAATGCTCCTGTGTCCATGTCTCCCATTATTCATCTGTGAAATGGGCGTGGTGACATTTAGAGGAGGAAGTATTAATTAGGAAGTTCACATAAAGTGCTGTTCACAGAGTGAAGAACCATGCCAATGTCAAGTGCGGTAGGACCCCCCGACAGGTCAGTGAATCAGTACATGTCCCAGTGGCCACGGTGGCCACAGACA
>NW_006159539.1:871459-886496 GCF_000334495.1 Tupaia belangeri chinensis | reverse complement strand
TGCCTCCCTGCTGAGGCTCACTGAGACCCACAGACCCAACAATCACCCCGACACACAACAGAAACCGCTACCGCTCGGGGGGCCTACCAGTTTCTGAAGTCCGGCTGGCTCTGCCGCCTACTTGCAGAGTGGCTCTGGGAAGGTCGACCATTCCCTGTGCCTCTCAATTTACTAGGAAACCATTGGCTGAGATAACGGGAGTGCAAGTGTGGTGAGAATCACCACACAAATACCGGGAGCTACCTTCAGACTCAGATCTCACTCACAAAACTGACTCAAGTGCGGGTCAGTTTGATTCTTCACGTTGGGACACATGCAAGCAAGTCAGTTCACTTCTCTGCTGTTACATCACCTCGCAAAGGAAGACAGAGACAAGGCTTTCTGAGGCTCTCCCCCGTCATGATGCCTGGAAACATAACCTTTTCCACATCACTCTGTGATTAGAATGAAGTAAGATATTTATCGGTTTTGCCTAAAACAGATTTATTTAAACACTCAACAGTAAGGACTTCATGAGCTTATCTAAACTTTAGGAACAGCAAATGTAGATGTGATCTTCTAAATGCTGGTAGTCCAGAAGTTTCTTCGGAGCAAAAGAACATGTGATCAGGAGAACAGGCAGCTACGTTTAGCTTCTGTTTCCAATGTTTTTTTTTCTTTATGAAAAGCAGAAATTTAATGTTTGGGGGCCAGTTTAGTCCTACGCATGAAAAGATGACTGTGGTAGGATTCTCTTAGTAAAAAGTAGAGATAATGAAAATTAAGATATAACTGGAACATCAGCATTAAAACAATTCAAATTTAAACTGAATTTTCCAGAGAGAAGGATCCATTTTATCATAGTCCAGGAAGCGCTTGGATTTTGTTTTCCATACTATATGCGAATATATCTATGTATATGAAGAGACTCTGATTCTGGTTACTTTAGCAAGTACGGAACTGTTCTAGTGTCTGGCTAGAAGGCTACAGGCCAATAGCATGCCTGATAGCTACGGACATATCCGATAATACCGCTTGGTCCAGCGGTCGGCAAACTATTTGTTTAAAGGACCAGATAGAGGGCCAGCAGGTGGTTAAGGCGCTGGACTCCCATGTGGCTGGCTACAGTTTGAGTCCAAACCTGGTGGCTTGAAAATCACGCTGGGCACATGTGCATGGGTCCCCACAATCCCAGGAGCAGAATGGAGAACAAGGGAATGTGGCATGGCCATACCCCCCGGGGTGGGAGGGTGATCACTCACTTTCCCTCTCACTGACCCCCTCCAGCGAATAAATGCACCCTATGACAAAAACCTTAAAGGAGGGGGAAAGATGGTAAATATTTGAGGCTCTGTGGGCCATGTGGTCTCTGTTGCGGCCACTTGACCTTGCTGTTGTAGCATGAAGGTAGCTGCAGATGACATGTAAAAAATGAGAATGGCTGTTTTCTGCTACAATGTTCTTTACACTAATGAGTCACAGGCTGGATTTGGCTTCTGAGACCCTAGTTTGCCAACTCACAGTCTATAGTTGAACCCTGGTATGGATTAGAGGGTTCCCAGAGGGACACCCAGATTACCGAGGAATAGAGTTTAGTTCTATGGTTCCTGAGATGACGAGGAAGGCCTTGCAAGGATAAAGGAAGGTTTCCCAGATGGACAGCATTTGAATAGCGTTCCTCAGGCAGCAGACAAGTGCCAGATCCATCTGCCTGTTACCATCAGGAGTTGGCTGGCTTTGGACGGAATCCCAGTTGTGCTAGACAGAGCTGAATCCCTGAGCTGTTCTGGGAGTCCTAAAGAAACCAGACTTGAATTGTATTCCAGAGTACATAAGGGGAAGTCTCTGCTAATTAGAAGCATGATGTGTTCATGGGTGGTACAGTTATAAAAAGAAAGGTTAAAGATCAGGAGGTCATTTCAGGTGGTTACATCAGAAATTTCATCTACTCGGTGGTAAAGCCAGAATTCAGATTTATCTGACTCCAGGGCTTGCATTTTTCCCATTATGGAATATTATCCCCCATGTTGGGATGCCAAAGAGGTACTGAGGCTGTAGGTGGGTAGATATTGCTTTAAAAATGACAGCTGAGAAATTCTCAACTGGCACCAACCAAACTAACCACCAAATTAATTTCTCTTGAGCCAAACTAGGCACAGGATTGCTGCCGATGGATAGATTCCCTCATCAAAGTTTGACGTACTGATTCCCTACCTTCCAGTCCATTTCCAGTCCTAGAGCCAGAAAAGATATTAGTTTCAGAAGTCATGCTACTTTGCTGTTTAAAAACTGTTGCCTCTACAGAATCTACAAGATAAGGCCAAATATTTCTATTGTACATATCATGCAAGGTTCTTCAAAGACTGTCTCGCCAGGGATCGGAGCTTTTGGTCTCAGGACTGCTTTATATTTTTAAAAAACTGAAAACCACAAAGGTGCTTGTTTGTGTGGGTTGTATCTGGCATTACTTCTACTAAAAATTAAAAATAGAATATTTAAAATGTTATTAAATCTTTAAAAAATTTTAAATTATTTTATTTATGATTATTTTTCAATTTGACCACAGAGAGAGAGCGAGAGAGAGAGGAACTGAGAAACCAAGCTGCCTGGTGTTCATCCATGTGGGAGTTTGGCGCCTTAACCACCACGCCACCTGCCAGCCCCTATTAAATCATTTCATTTTTTTTTTAAAAGAATTACTTAATTTTATGCATGTATGTATGTATGTATTTTTTACCAGAGAGGGACATAGTGAGAAAGAGGGAAAGTGAGAAAGCAGACCACCAAGTCCAGGACTTGAACCACAATTTCATCTACTGGCCATGTGAGAGTCTAGCACCCTTAACCACCATGCCATCTGCCAACCCCCCTGTTAAATCATTTCTTTAAAAAAACTTTTTTCTTTTTTTAAGTTTGCTATAGTGCACATGTGATTGCAATGAGGGAAAAAAGTGGGAAACCACCCCTCAGGGGGATGGCCAACCATAATCTCTTGTCTTGGATTTTAGGGGTGCACACACATGTGCCTGTTGTTTTCAGGCTGTGGGGCCAGAACTTGACTGTGCAGCCAGCCATATGAATCCAACGCCTTAACCATCATGCTACCTGCTACCTCCAAACCCCTGCCCCAAAATTCAAACATTCACATAAATTAAATTTTTTTCATATGTCTTCAATATTTGCATTAATCTAAGAAGCTGAATTCTTGAAGATTTGCTTCTGCATTCAATCTGCTGTGATAAGTTTCTTTGAGGAGAGGAACAAAATCTGGTCTTTTTCATATTTATAAGTAGGAAACTGGAGCCTTTTCGTTTTCTGTTTTTTTTTTTTTTTTTTTAAGTTGCCAGAAGGCCTATGAGCTGGCCACAGAGAGACAGAGAGACAGAGAGGGAGAAAGCACCCCTGCTAGGGTGTGGTCACACTGCAATACTCCTCCATCCACTTGGGATTTTGGGCACACATGCACATGCACATGCACCCACCATGCTTTTCAAGACTCTAGGCTGGGATTCCAATCGTGTGGTCAGCCATGTGACAGCCAGCTCCCTTCACCAGTAGGCCACAGAGCTGGCCCGATTAGTAGTTTCTCAAAGGTTAGCTGCAATGTACTGGGTCGCAGTAAAAATCATGACATGTTTTTCTATGCAAAAACGAGCAGGACTTTTCTGACGACCTAACAGAATCTTAAACCGTATCTTTTTGTACTCAGTTACATTAAATTCATTGGTCTATCTTGTGGTTTGAATGTATCTTTTACTTTTTGCATAGTTTTGTAATACAATGCATCAGGTCATTTGGAAATTACTGGTTTACTGAGTTATGCAGATCCTCCAAATGTTGACAAGTTTCATTATATGATATTAAAAAACTCTTGCTAATCTCATCACCTATCTCATCAGAAAACTGTTTAACTCCTAGAAAGCTGTCAAGGCCATCACAGCATATACAAGTTCTATTTTTTTTTTCATTTAGAGGTTTTTGCTATAGGGCATGAGTGCTCACCAGGAAGACAGAGAAAGACAGAGAGACAGAAAGCAAGAAATCACCCCTCAGGTAGGATGGCCACGCTGTGATGCCCTCTCCTCCATTCTCCTCTCGGGATCTTGGTGCATGCACACACATGTGCCCGGCGTGAGTTTAAGCTACTGGGTCCAGGACACAAACCGCGGTTGACTACATTGGAGTCCAGCGACATAGCCATTACACGATCTGCTGGTTCCCAAGTTCTATTTTTTTAAAAGAATTATTTAACTTTATTTATTTATTTATGTATTTTACTTTGACCAAAGAAAGAGAGAGAGTAAGAAAGGAAGCTGCCAGGTTCAGGACTTGAACTGTGGTTGGCCATGTGGGAGTCCAGTGCCTCCAACAACCATGTGACCTACCAGTCTCAACATATGCAAGTTTTTAAAAAATTCTTATATTTTTGCTAGAGAACTTAAAAAAAATTTTTTTAAGAGAGATTTCTGCTATAGGGCTCGTGCACTCGCGGGAGAGACAGAAAGTGAGAAATCAGCCCCCAGGGCAGCCACACAATCCCTTCTCCTTCATTTTCCTCTTGGGCAGGCACACATATGTGCTCGGTTGAATTGCAAGCCACTGGGTCTGAGTCTCGAACTACAGTCGGCCCTGTGGGAATCCAGTGACAAACTAATATGCCATCTGCTGGTCCTGAGAGCTTGGATTTTATCAATGACAATGAATACAGTTGTTTTCCTTGAAATAGTAGGCTTGTTATATATGTTCTGGAGAAAGCATTTGCCAAGCACTAGTGCTTGAGTAAGTACAGTTAGTCTGTAGACTGTTCTTTCAAGGCGGTCCATGAAAGAGGGGGCTAATTCAGCTTTGCAGCTCAAACTCTGCAACTGCAGCCTACACGGATGTTTTTCTCCAAGACAACCATCATATTCAGAATGTAGCCCAGGTGCTCTGTGCACCTCCCATCGCATCGTGCCAGATTTTAAAAAAAGGCATTCAAGGATTGAGATTTAACAAAATTTACTATTTTATCAAAAACATCATCACTATTAATATTTTTGTTGCCGGGGAGTACATGCACTTGCCACAGAGAGATATAGAGAAAGCGTGCATGACAGAGCGAGAGCAAGAGAGAGAAAGCGCACCAACCCCCATCCCACATAGGGCATGGTCACGCCATAATGCTTTCTTTTCTACTTCTCCATCCTATGAGGGTTTGGGGCACACACACACACACACACACACACACACAGGGTATATTTTTCAAGTTATTGAGGCCACAATTCGAACCACAGTTAGCCATGTGGAATCCCTTAACAACTAGACTACTGAGCCAGTACCAGCAAAGACATTTTTAAAGTGAAGTTGGCTTTTAAAAAAGAATCCTAGGGCTAGCTAGTCTATGGAATGGCCAGCCCATGACTTGGTGATTAAGGGAGCTGGATTCCATACGGCCCACTGCATGGTTCAATCCTGAACCCAGAAGCACGAAAAATATGGCAGGTTTCCCCAGTTTCCCCAAAGAAGGGTGAAATGGAAGAAAAGAGATTGTGGCACGACCATGCCCGATGAGGGGCGCTGTCTCCCTGTCTCTCTCTGTTTCTGGCAATCACTCTGGCAAAATGTAAAACAAAAGTTTGTGGGAAAATATTAAATACAAGTTTATTTTAGTGCAAAAAATTTTGAGATGCATGCATGGCTTTTTTTTCATTTTTTCTTTTTTTGGAGAGATTTTTGCTATACGGCGTGTGCACTCACCAGAAAGAGAGAGACAGAAAGACAGAAAGTGAGAAATCACTCCCCAGGAGGGATGGCCATGCCACAATCCCTTCTCCATTCTCTTCTCGGGATCTTGGGCATGCACGCACATGTGTCTGGTGTGAGTTTAAGCTGACAGGTCCGGGACTTGAACCGTGGCCGACTACATGAGAGTCCAGTGACATAGCCATTATGCTCTTTGCTGGTCCCGCATAGATGGATTTTTTTTGTTGTTGAATAATATGGATTTTCCATGAACTTTCTGACACTAAGAAAATAGTGACTTCTGCCTGGTCACTATTTGACCTTATATAGACTATACTTTACAAACCACTAGACTATTTTTTTTCATTAAAATCAATTTTAGAGTTAGCAGGTAGCTGAGGTTAAGGTGGTTAGATCCCATAAGGTTGACTTTGTGGTTTGAGTCCTGAACGCGGTGGCTTAAAAGACACTCCAGGCACGTGTGTATGTGTGTCCCAAATCCTGACATGAGGAAGAAATGGAGAAGGGATCGTGGCGTGGCCATTCCCCACTGAGAGTGCTTCCTCACTTTCTCTCTCTCTCCTCTGTCTGGTAAGTGCATGTGCCCTCTAGAAAATTATAATTTTTTAAAATTTAAAATTAACTAATAATAATATATATTTATGGGTATAATGTGATATATACACACATACACACGCATATTGTAGAAAGATTAAAATTAATGAATATATCTACCACCTTACCTACTTACCTTTTGTGTGTGTGTGTGTGTGTGTGTGTGTGTGGTGAGAATGTTAAAAATGTACCATTTCAGCAATTTTGAAATATATAATACACTGTTATTCCCAGGGGTCACCACCCTACGTGGTAGCTCACAAAGGCTATTCCTTGACCAACACCTTCCCTTCCTCCATTTCCTCCCCTCGCCCAGCCTCTGGGAACCACCAGTCCACTCTCTCCTTCTGCGAATTCCGTTTCTTTTCGATCTCCTGGACTATCATCCCCTTCCAGCCATATGTCCTGCTTCATTTGCTGCCCCCTCCCCGACTCTGCACCTACAGGGGTGGGACACGTACCACATCGAGGGCAGAGGGGTTCTAACATTTAAAGCACTCAACCTGTGCCAGCCCCTGTGCTAAGTCCTTCACATGTCTTCTCATGAAAGCCTCAACGAATGCTATGTGGGAAGACCATCATAGCCCTGTGCACTGCAGGCCAGACAGACAACTGAGAACCCAGGCCCACTACTTCAGTGTGGCCATGATCCTTTCCTCTATTTGCTCCAGGGCCCAGTGGCACATACATGGTTCAATTTATGTCTCCTGAATAGTCAAGTAAATGAGTTTGGCAACGACTTAGTCTAATCCTATAATTAAAGGCTCCATAAAGTCCCTCATCTTTCAGAGCGTGGGGTCTAGCCTTGAGTACAGTGTTTTTTTATTCTTCATTCCCTACATACAGTCTGGGTTTAAAATTGTCATTGACTTATAGAAATATTGCATTTTCATTTCTTTCAGCAGTGTGTTCCCAGCCGTGGGATGGCAATTTAATGATCACACTGCCGCCAAGCCGGAAACACAAATGTTGACATTTGATAGTAATGTTTTTCCTCTCAAAGTTGCTTCAAGTAAATACCAATGGTGTATCCAAGTAAATGAGGTAATTACCGAAAAAGCAAATGGTGTCTATTTTTCAATATGCTTTTTTTTTTTTTTTGGCAGAGGATGCATGTACTCTCTAGGGAGAGAAAGACAGAGGAGAGAAGGTGAGAAATCATCTCCACAGGGATCATAGGGATCAGTCATGCCGCAATCACTTTTCTGTTTCTCCTTCCTGTTGGGATCTTGGGCATGCATGCATGCACATGTACCCGGTGCAATTTTTAGGACATTAGCTCTGGGACTCAAATCATGCAATTGGCCATGTGGGATCCAATGCCTCAACCACCAATTCACGCACTGGCCCACCTACTAGTGTTTAAAAGTTTTCTAAAGTTTCCTTTTTTTACAAACAAACAAACTATTGAGGCCAGTGGGGGGCCTGCTGGTTGAGGCAGTCAGACTGCATGTGACCGACTATGCAATTTGAGTCCTGGACCAGGTGGCTTGAGAAGCACACTGGGTACATGTGGGTGCCCATGATCCCAGGGGAGGGAGAGATGGAGGAAAAGGGACTGCAGCAGACCATGCCCCATGGGGGTTCTTGCTTCTCTCTCTCTCTCTCTCTTTCTCTTTCTTCCCCAGCCAGTGCATCTGTCCTCTGGCAAACTTAAAAACACAACTACTGAATAGTTTTTTTCTTTCTACTTATTCTCCAACATTATGTGAAAATTTCAGTGCCTCTCTAACAAGAGTTTAATCGCTGCTTTATCTAGTATGCATCTTCAGAAGGGTGGTGAGAACAAGGTTCTAGATTGTGGCCCAAGGACCGGCAGCAGCAGCATCATCTGGGGACCTGTTAGAAGGACGGATTATCAGGACTCGCCCCAGACTTACTGAGGCAGAAACTCTGGGGTTGGAGACCAACATTCTGTTTTAACAGCCTTCCAGATGACTATGAATCCTGGTCAAAGGTGAGAGCCAAAAAGGCAAAGTAAATGTGCGATTTGAACTCAGACTGTTACCTCTAAAATACTAATAAAATGGGAAAGATAGGCCTGGCCTACGTACAGCCAAATCTGTGAAAGTGTAAGCTGTGCAGTGAGAGGCCTGTCAGGCCCAGGCCCTGGGCGGCCCTCAGGCCCACAGGTGTGCAGCTAGAGGCGTGAGTCCAGGTGCACAGAAGAGCGGCCGTGCCACTCAGCTCTGCCTCCCAGACTGTGGATAAGTGCAGCACAGCCACTCTGCATTACGAAGAAAGCCATTCACTGATCTGCAAGAACTACCTGCCATTCCCTCCTAGGTAGCTCCAACCGTGTGCAGTTTAAATCGCCTCTTTTCTAAATAAAACAGTAACCTGCCCTACATGAGCTTGATTACTGCCAGAGTACAACATTTCATCATTGAGTACATTACCGTGGAATACTTCAACTACCAACGAAAGACTGTTCTTCCCAGCAATATACTACCACTATTCGAGCTGCTTTGTTATTACATGGCCTTAACAAAAACAAGGACTTGCTGGCATTTTGATGACTATTCGGAGGTATGTAAAGAGCTCATTTTAGTACAGAATACATATAAAATGTCCTACCATTTTGCTAGGAAAGTGAAAGGCCTTAAGTGTTCATCTAAAAAAAAAAAAAGAATTACCTATTTAATTTTATTTATTACTACAGAGAGAGAGAGAAAGCAAGCTGCCAGGTCCAGGACTCAATCTGTGGTCAGCCATGTGGGGGTCCAGTGCTTTAACCATCACGCCAACTGCTGGTCCCCAAAGTGTTCATTATTATTCATACTTTTATAATGAAAAACTGGTGAGAGAAATATGCCCCATGAATCCATTTGCAGTCTGCTGGAAAGAAGGCCAGGCCAGAGAAGGTTTAGAGTAAGTCAGGAGGCAGAAGGATTCAGAATCAGATAAACAAAGTACTCAGAGCTTATCTATGTTTAAAATAACAACACAAAGGTACTTGAAAAAACTCAAGAAAAAAATGGAATTAACATGAGTTTATTTTAGTGAAAAAACTCTTGAAATCGCTGCCTAATTTTTTCATAATACACATCTTCTGTGAACTTTTTGAAAACCCATATAAGGAAATTATCCTATTTGTCATAAACATGAGATAAAATTTCCTTGTTTCTATTAGCAGTTCATTAATTCTGTTTTAAAATACAAGTGAGAAAGAAAAGTTTAGGCTTCCTAAACATAACTTTTTTTTAAGAGAGATTTTTGTCATAGGGTACATATACTCATGGAGAGACAGAGAGAGACGGAGAGACAGAAAGCAAGAAATCAACCACAGGAGATTTCCATGTCACAATCCCTTTTCCTTCCTTCTCTTCTCAGGATTTTGGGCACACACACATATGTGCCCAGTGTGAGTTAAAGCCTCCAGATCTGGGACTCACACTGCATTTGACTACATGGGAGTCCAGAGCTGTAACCATTACACCATCTGCTGGTCTCCGTAAACATAACTTTATATAAATGATTACAAGTGAAAAATAGAACAATTTTGGGACCAGCAGCTGGCATAATGGCTATGTCGCTGGACTCCCATGTAATTGACTGCGGTTCGAGTCCTGGACCCGGAAGATCATGCTGGGCGCGTGTACATGTGTGCCCCAAAATCCTGAGAGGAGAATGGAGAAGGGACTGTGGCGTGGCCATCACCCCTGGAGGAGGGTGATTTTTCACTTTTCCTCTCTCTGTCTCTCTCTGGGGAGCTCATGTGCCCTATGGCACAAACCTAAAAAAGAAAAAAAAGAAGGAACCAGGCCCATCTTTAACTTTTTTGATTCTCAGTTTCCTCATCTGAAGAATATGGCTAACTTATAAGGCGTTGTAAGAATCTGAGACAAATCTGTGAGTGTGCCTTGTGCAAAGTAGGTGATCCATAAAGAGTTCTTAAGGTACTAAGAACTGTCACCTACAGCACTGAAGTGGGTACCCTAGCTGAACTGAGGGTCACACCAACAGGTCGCAATCTCATGACCATTCCTCCTATTTCCCTACGTGCTAAATCACTATAAATAACTTGTTTTCTCCCCACTCACTTCTCCAACATCACTTGGGAAGAGGACAGAAAGAGAAAGCAATAAAAAAAAAACCAAAAAAACAAAAAAAACAAAACAAATATGCCCTTAAAGTAAAGCAATGCATTTGAAGTATCACCTTGGTAAAGCCAAAAAGAATTGCTTGAGGAGTTTTATTTCATTTATAGCAAGGGAGAGAACATACCACCATTTATTCATTTGCTCCTGTTTCTTCCTCACACTATCGTAGCATTTCAAAACAACATATTATTTATTGTTATTAAGGTGTTTTGGATTTGCTTTTCTATGTTAAAGCCCCTTTGCATTCACCAGAATGCAGCAGGCTACTTTAGCTAAAGATCCAGGGCCATAAACCTCGTTCAGTGCAATAAGATCACTTTAATAATACTCTCATTTTGGAATGTAGTTATAAAGATGGATGATGGCCACACAGTGCTACTTACAGACAGAAATGGCTCGTAGGCAATCTTAGAAGATATAAAAAACTCCACACCCGAGAATGTGTTTTTAAAAATCCCCGTATTCTGCCCGTCTACTTAACATACCTGAGAAGTGTTTTAGGAACCTGTGATGGGGAGGAATGGCTCCTTTTTTTCTTCTCCGGGCCCTGGGACAACGCGTCCTCTGCCCTGCCCTTCTCTGGGGCTGGTGCCTGGTCCGCCGCAGCCTTGCTCTGGTCCACGCTCAGCTGGCCCTGGGCAGGGTCGCACCTGTACATGAAGACAATGGCTGGCTTCTCGCTGGCCTCTCCTTTGGCTTCTGTGAACCAGTGATGGCGCTGGACTGGAGGTGGGGGGAGCATGTGGATGACCGTGCCGTCCAAGCCCACCAGTTTCCCCTTCTCTCGCTCCTTCTCCTTGTCATCCTCCTCATCTGTTTTCCGGCGGCGGAAGAAGCTTTTGAACGATATCCAGCGTTTGGGCTTCGCATCAGCTGCACGCCTGCTGCCTTCAGAGTGCAAAACGGACTCCGCTTCTGTTGATCTGGTAGGGCTGGTGGGCTTGGTCCAGTTGGTGAAATGTCTCTGCAAAAGGTTACTTGCATGGTAAGGGGAGGAGGTCGAGCGTGGCGGGGGAAAGGGAGGTGGTGGCTCACTTTGGGGACTGGTCACTAATTTGGGGGTCGGGGAGGTGACTGGCTTTGCCAGGGGATCTTTCTGCACTTTGGTGGTAGGGTTTTCGGTGGCCTGAGGTGTTTCCGCCTCACCACCCGGCTGGGCGGTAAAGAGCGATTTGGGCCTGACAGGTGTACCCTTAGGTGTGCTCTTCACAGCATCGGCATCGGGGGGGACGGCATAAAGTTCCTCCACACTGCAAGCTTTAGGGCCAGACTGAGGTGTTTCTGGAGGAGACTGTGGGGGCTGGATGGAAGCCACGATCTGAGAAAGCACCGTGCTTGCTTTCTCCCGGGAGCTGTTGCCGCCTGCCGCCTGCGAGTCCGGGGAGCCGTCTGCCTTGGCCGTGGGCTCCTGAGTGGTTCTCTGGATCTTGGCTGGCGAGCTGTGGCTGGAACTGTAGCTCCTCTGTGGTGAAGACTGACCTCTGTTGAGGCAGCTGTTGAACTCCTGAACCTTCTGAGCCACCGAGCCCCTTTTCCGCTCTGTGCTGTTTGAAAAGCCTTTGGCTTGGGGACCCTCGGGGGCTTTGGCAGTGGTGGCGTCGGACACTTGGCTTTCAGTTTCTATTTCTTCATAAGTATGGCTTATTATGCTCGTGGTTTTTTCCTTCACTGACAGTTCCCCACTTGTTCCCAGAAAACTTCTGTAGATGGCTAGATTGTCATACGCATTGGGATTGATGACGATGGGAACTTTGATGGCATTTTTGGAACTCCGAGCGTAGGTCGGCTCGTCATGAATGATGATCGGAAAAGGTGGCATGCCAGCATTGTTGTAACTATTAAATTTGATTTCAGACAAGTTGGGTGACTTCACAGGAATGGTTCTGGAGGAAATGTTTGTAGCTGTGGGTGAAGTAGGTGCTGATTTGTGGCAGGTTTTCCTCGGAGGGACATTTGGTCCAGTTCCACCAGTAATTAATTCCACTTTAGGGATCTTTTGTCGTGGGCTGGTGCTGGAAGTCCAGACCTCCTGGTACCGGATCGCACTGGACTTCTGGAAATGGGCACTCATCTGTCCTGGCGTCGATGCAGGTGACGTCACTGGGGAGCTGGGAGTAGAAGATGCGCCCTTCGTCTTGGGGCTGCTGACGGAGCCCTCGAGGTGCTCACTGGCCATGGCTGCCGACACATCCACCACGGTGTACGGCTTGCACAATGGCTGCTCCAGGTTGACAACTCGGTAGGGCCTCGCTTGCTCTTCCACGGGGACGAGGTTAATGGTTACTGCTTGCCCGCCGATATCTGCAGAGGCTTTACTTTCCTGCTTCTCGGTTTGCACAGCGATCTTGCCATCCTTCTCTTCTAACCGGAGGGCAAGGACTGCTTTGTGTGTCTCTGGAACTCTGATTGGACTTTTGGAAGCCTGTGATGAGTCTGTCTCCTGGTTATTACTAGAGAGACTTTCATAGTTGGGCTCAATTTCCTTCATGTCCTTAGCGTCTGCTGGCTTAGCAGGTGATACTCCTCCATTACAAACCTTCTGGGATAAACTACTGGCTGTCTCAGAACGAGACTCTTCCGTTAAGGAAGAATCTGGAGATGTGGAATCGGATGACACCATGCTCTGAACACTTCCTTGTCCATAGGAGGCCACAGAATTTTCCTCATACCCGTTTAGGATTTCATCATAGCTGTCGTCATAGTCTACAGCACAGATTCTCTGCAGAGACTTATTTCGCAGGGGGACGGTATTCCATTTTTTGGCCACAAAGAATCGAACAGGGGACAAAGTGTTTGCCCGGAAGTTAGCGAAGCGAGGTTGCCCTCTCATGCGGATCTCCATGGCCAGCAGCTCCTCATCACTCTCGTCCCAGCTCTCGTGCTCCTCGCCCACGTTACTGAAAAGCACGTCTTCCTCACTCTCCTCACCGCTGGAGAACTCTGGGTAACAGAACCGACCCCCTTCATTACTGATCACTTCTGTGCTCCCACTCAGAATGACACGCTTGCCCTGAGTAGCCTTCATCCCACCTGTCATGCAACTCGGAGGCAGCTTTCTTTCCAAGGACCGCTTATAGCAATCATTTATTCTTCCTAAGAACGTTTCTCTGGCGTCTGTCTCACTTCCTCGTATCTGAGGGGTGGTATCCAAGCCTGCGATCTCCTTCAACACTTCGGTGAGTCCGTTGTTGTTATTCGATATCTTCTTTGCACTCTCATTAGTGCCATAAGGCTTAGGCATGTGGCTAAATCCTTCAACATCGTCTTCATTATTATTGTTCAGTGGTTTCTGGCTCGAGGCAGTCCTGTTTCGGTTCCACCCCACGACGACAGGCTTATTCTCGCAGTGTTCATGGATGCTAAGCTCACCACTCACACTCTGCCCATCTGCCACCATCATAGTGGGCTTCACAGCTATAGTGGGTTTTTTAGCCACAGGAGGCCGGAAATTTCCGGTGTTCCTGACGCGGTGGTTGTTACTGTGATTGGCATTAGTTTTCACATTGCCATGGGTGACGGGTGCTTTCTCAGGGTCTGGGGGGAGCTGGTGTAAGCTTTTAGGTTTAAAGCAATTCTTGCATTCACCAGGTTTCCACACGTGTTCAGTGAAGGAGTTACAAGCAGACATTTTTAAAAATAGGAATTCACAGGCAATGCTCTTCCTTCAGTGCATGGCAAAACTTCCGTCCGTTGGTTTTCACCTCCCCTCTGTGCTACAGCAGCTCTTCTAAGGATTCTCAGTCTGCAGAGGAGAAAAAAAAGTGAATGGAAGAGACACTACGTGGCTCACCAATACGAGTAACTTAACAAAACTATCTCTATTCTTAAACTTTTTCTTAAATTAACACATTGAAAGATGAACTAATTTAGCTACTTTATAGTCTCCCTTTTGGCCAATCAGCACCTTGGAAAATTTGTCTTTTAACCATAATTTTATGCACTCTTTTCAAACCACATATAATCTTTGACTTGATGTCTCTGTGTCAATGATAGTCTGACCTTCCTCTCCTGGAAATGTGCTCGATAGCACTCTGTTATCTATCAATCTTTCTAACAACTCATCTTCTTTTTTTTTTAGAGAGAGAGAATTTTTTGCTATAGGGTACATGCACTTGCCAGAGAGACAGAAAGCAAGAAATCACCCCCTGTGGGGATGGCCATGAAGCAATCCCTTCTCCTCTCAGGATTTTGAGCATGCATGCACATATGCCTGGTGTGAGTTTTAAGCCAGGTCCAGGACTTGAACCACAGTCAACTACATGGGAGCCCAGAGATGTAACCATTACGCTATTTGCTGGTTCCATAGGTCTTCTTCTTTTCTTTCTATTAATATTTCTATCTATCTATCTATCTATCTATCTATCTATCTATCTATCTATCTATCTATCTATCTATCTATCTATCTATCTATCTATCTATCTATCTATCTATCTATCTATCTATCTATCTATCTATCTATCTATCTATCTATCTATCTATCTATCTATCTATCTATCTATCTATCTATCTATCTATCTATCTATCTATCTATCTATGTCATAGGGCACATGTGCTTGCCACAGAAAGAAGAGGCAGTGAGAAATCACCCCCCAGGGGGAGGGGACACGAAGGCAACCCCT
>NW_006159539.1:852292-870804 GCF_000334495.1 Tupaia belangeri chinensis | reverse complement strand
AGAAATCACCCCCTGTGGGGATGGCCATGAAGCAATCCCTTCTCCTCTCAGGATTTTGAGCATGCATGCACATATGCCTGGTGTGAGTTTTAAGCCAGGTCCAGGACTTGAACCACAGTCAACTACATGGGAGCCCAGAGATGTAACCATTACGCTATTTGCTGGTTCCATAGGTCTTCTTCTTTTCTTTCTATTAATATTTCTATCTATCTATCTATCTATCTATCTATCTATCTATCTATCTATCTATCTATCTATCTATCTATCTATCTATCTATCTATCTATCTATCTATCTATCTATCTATCTATCTATCTATCTATCTATCTATCTATCTATCTATCTATCTATCTATCTATCTATCTATCTATCTATCTATCTATCTATCTATCTATGTCATAGGGCACATGTGCTTGCCACAGAAAGAAGAGGCAGTGAGAAATCACCCCCCAGGGGGAGTGGACACGCAGCAATCCCTTTTCCTCCATTCTCCTCTGAGGATTTTGGGCATGGATGCACACAAGTTTGGCATGTTTTTCAAGTCACTAGGTCCGGGACTCGAACCACTAGGTGGGATCCAGTCACTTTAACCCCCACACTGCATGGCTGAGCCACTTATTTTCTTTATTTTTACAAATTCAAGATAAAATACACACATGTGCTTGAGAGAGAGAAAGAAAGAGAGAGAGGCACCCTTCACAGGGCTCAGTCACACCTGGAACCCCTCCCTCCACTCTAGCCTGCCAGGACCCTGGGCATGTGTGTATGTGCCCAGTGTGTTTTCAGGCTGACTGAGCTGGGTACTCGAACTTCAGTCAGCACGTGGCTTCCAGCTCTGCAATCCAATATGCGAGCCACTGAGGCTGGGCTTCCAGCACTTCTTAGTACACTATGGGCTCCCCTTCTTTTCGCCTACCCTTGAAATTTTAGATATTTCACACACTCCTCAAACTCAATGCATTCGGAATGAAATCTTTTGACTACCCCTCTTCTTAACTCCAAGTAATTTATTTCCTCTAACCAGCTCTCCTCTAACCCCAGATCACCCTCTTATTTGTTTTTAAAGAATTATTTTATTGAACTTTATTTATTTAAATTTGACCAGAGAGAGACAGAGTGAGAGAGAGAGAGACAGAGAGAGAGAGAGAGAGAGAAAGTGAGAAAGCAAGCCACCAGGTCCAGGAGTTGAACCGTGGTCGGCCATGTGGGAGGGAGTCCAGTGCCCTTAACCACAACGCCACCTGCTGGCCCCTCACCCTCTCATTCTTAATCCTGTATTTCAGTGACTGTCATCACCTCCCATCAGATAGCTAAGCTTTAATCTTCAGACCACGTTTGTCACTTCATCCCTCACTTCTCTCTCCATTACTAACTGCCCAAGTTAGCCTGTCAATTTTACCTCATTACATTTCAGTGGAATCCATTCTTGCCATTAGCAGACATTGCTAGTAGTTCAGATACCATCTCGTGCCTCGATTAGTGTGACAGGCTGTTAACTAACCTCTCGGCCTGCAGTTTCACCTTATTCCCATCCAGCCCCTCTACCCTCCCTGCTCAAAGTGTGGTTCTCAAATAAGCAGTGCCAGCCACACGTGGGAAGTTGTTAGAAATGCAGTTATGGCAGGTTCGACCCTAAACTTATAGGATCAGAATTTGCATTTTAATAAGATTCTCAGGTGATTCCACTGCTCTACTATCAGATTTAACTTTCTGAAATGCTAATACATTGCTTCTCAGCCTTCCGGCTAAGATCAAGTATAAAATGCTAATGTGATCATCTTATTAACTAGATTAAAAATTATTCTGTTGCTTAATCTTACCTAATGCACTGGTTCCCCATTGTCAGTGTGGAGACTGGGGAGTTGCTTTCTAAATAAGAACCATTTGGGAAACTACCCTAATCCTCCCTAGTCAGTCTCTGGGGGGATGAGTCCAGGAATCTGAACTTTTAATGTTTTCCAGGTAATTCTCTGTGCAGTGAGGTGTCAGTACCTCCGAGTTACAGGACAGAATCCAAGCCCCTCAGAATTTCACGATATGGTCCTTACCTTCCTTTTAGCCTCATGTCTTGAAAATCGACTCTCAACCCCACTGGGCTACTCGTTTCTTATTGGTATTTTTTAATAAAAGTCCCTCACACACACACATCCATGAATGAGTGCTTTCATTTTTAGTGTTTTCCCACTAAATTTTGAACTCCTTTAAGGCACAGGCCATGGCTTATTCATCTCTATGTGTCTAGCATGAGGAGCTGGATACACATGGATTAAATGTGCTTGTTTTTTTTGTTTGTTTGTTTGTTTGTTTTTTAGAGAGGTTTTTGCTATAGGGCGCGTGTGCTCGCCAGAAAGACAGAGAGAGACAGAGAGACAGAAAGCGAAAAATCACCCCCCAGGGGGGATGGCCGCGCCGCAATCCCTTCTCCTCCATTCTCCTCTTGGGATCTTGGGCATGCACGCACACGTGCCTGGCATGAGTTTAAGCCACTGGGTCTGGGACGCGAACCGCGGTCGACTACGTGGGAGTCCAGCGACATAGCCATTATGCTAACTGCTGGTCCCTTGAATGTGCTTGTTTTAAGGTTTATTTAAACAATGAATCTTGTGACTCTCTCTTGTCTTAGGCACACAGCTGCAGACCTTCTCAGAGAACACCATCATGGCCTATATTTCCACTTTGAGTATTACAATAAATTTGGCGGCAGACTTGTAAGAATTTATTTTAGTAGCCACGACGTTTAACTTGATTCATGCACAATGACAGTGACAGGATTTAGTTTGGTTTGGTCAGAAACCCCGTCTATAAGCCAAGTATTGCTGGATCTAAAAATGAAAATACTTTCTTTAGCTACTACGTACAAACCAACAGGATATGTATAAAATATATACAAGGGGATTTACTGGAGGGGTCAGCGCTGCAGTCACAGCAGCTGACAAGTCCCACGACAGGCTGTCTCTGCACAGCTGGAGCTCCCGGGATTCTGGTGGTGCAGTTCAGTCCAAGTCCCACGGCCTCAGAGGCAAGCAAGCCGACGGTGTAACTCAGAGTCTGAGACTGAAAACCTGCCCACCCGAGGGACTGCTGGTGTAAATCCTGGAGTCCAAAGGGAAATGAGTCGTGAGTTCTGATATCCAAGGCCACAGAGGTCAGTCTATCTTGTCCTTCTCAAAAGAGAGCATGCTGATTGGATGATGCCTACCAACACTGAGGGCAGGTCTTCCCCAGCTAGTCTAGTCAGGCTCGTGTGCAATCTCTTCTGGAAACCCCTCCACAGGCGGCCCCAGAGTAATGCTTTACCAGGTTTCTAGGTATTTCAGTCCTGCGGAGATCCCAAACCAGCCATCACAGGAGATAATCGCAAAGCCTACGATGTTAAAACGGAGCAGGTCCCTCCTTCACTCCTGTCTTAAGGCCGAGGGCACTGAAGCTCCGAAGAGAAAGTGACTTTAGTAAGGTCGTACCGGAATGAGAGAGAGACTCAGAACTGAGACTCAAAGTTACACCTACCTAAAATATGTTTTGTTTATATATTATTTTTTTCTTTTGTTAGATATTTTTCCTTTGGTTTGTTAGACTTCTTTTCTTTTGTTGTATATGCTCACTATAGAAATTCAGAAAGCACAAAAACCAAAAATAGAAGCCATGTGCAATCCTATACTCAGCATACTCTGAGGCAGTTCCTGTCAGTCACCCAGAAACTTTTTTCAAAAGCATTTCCTGTGTACTCGGCATTATGCACCACCGACTACAAAAGAATAAGGCATCCTGGCTTAGTGTCTTATTAACCAAGTTAAATCCTCCCCTGATAAGAGAGACAGTACTTTTCTCTGTGTAAGTAGTACAATTTCCTTTTTCTAAGACTGGGAGGTAAATAGGAAAAATAATTTTCCACCTTGTGCATGTAACTTACTTCAGTTAAAAGATGGCTACTGAGTTGATTAGCAGCTATCATGTTATCAACAGAGCGGCCCACGAGAGTCTCCAGGAACACGATGAACTTAACGTCAATGCTGTGTGCAGAGAAGCCTGTCCTGGATCTGGCATTCAGGGCCAAGTTCTGTGTACATCTGCACTCACGCTGTTAGAAAACTAGGAGAGGGACCAAGCGAACACCCTGAGCTAGCACCAGATGGAGCTACTGTCTAAGCCACAAAGCCAGAGCTAGGAGGGCTTCATTTTAAACGCTAATGAGGGTCGGAAGCCAAGATACGTACTTAAAGACATGGTCAACTATTTTAGCTTATACCAGACTCTTCAACAAGCCAGACCAGGTCTGTCCAAAGAGCAATCCTTGGGCTTTGCTGCCCTGGAGAAATGACTTCAACAGTGATCAATAAAAACATGCCGCCCGCTCTGCTCAACACTGACACTCTCCAAACGGGAAGCGCCAGCCATGGAAGTCATGCTTGAGAAATAAGAAACGAGTCTCCTGAGGCACTTAAACAAGAAAATGTGACCATCCACGCTGGTGTCTTCCATTTCTTTGCCAGAACGGGTCCGATGTGGAGCACCCGGATGGAATGTTTGATAAGAAAGCTCATTTGCCTGCACATTTTTTCTAATCTTAAAGCAAATTCTCTACATGAAATGGTCTATGGGAGTTAATGGCTGAGGCTGCCCCATGGCAAGCCAGGATGCCATGATCTAAAATCCTATTTCCTATCTGACAGTCTCAGGACCGAAGCCCTCCAGGCTACGGGTGGAGCTATTCAAGAGCAGCCTACTCCAGTTCAAATCATGACAGCTTTTTAAGAACCTGTTCCTGTTTTTTCCTCTCTCTACTGCTATCCGATGACAATAATTAGTTTAGTTCTGGTCCAATGGCTTCAAGCAGAGTTGATACAAAACAGCCAAGTCCACACTGTTGTTCAATCTTGGAAATAAACTGGTCAGGGAAGGAGGGGAGCGTGTGCCTGCGGTCTATTACACACCACAAAGAGCCTTTCCTAATGGCACCCAAGGAGAAGCCGTTAATAACAAAGGAGGATGGGGAAAAACTGCTAAGATCTTTCCCCACTCCTGTGACTCCCGAAGGCCATTATCTCTCTCCATAAAATCTGTCGGGCCGCCATGAAGGCAGTCAAGAAGTCTCAGTGCTGTACGCGGACTCTCAAGGACATTCTCCATGAAGAACTGGTGCCTGGTCCCACTTATCAGTCGGTGCCAGGACAAAATTTACAAGCCAGGGCTTTCTTTAGGCTTTTGTTAGGGAACATGTGGGTCACTTATATAAAAAGGGAAGGAAAACATGACAAGTATCCCCACGTCACTGTTCCCAACCTTTCCTTCTTCCCCAGTGAAAAGTGCTGACCCAACACCTCGACCAGCTGCCAAACCCTTCAGCATACGACTAAAAGGGCAGAGAGGAAGGAAAAGCAAAGCTGCAGGAAGTGGTTTTGCAAGAGATAAAACACAGCTTTAGTTTATACACAAATGGAAATTCCATGAGTAAAAGGAGTCTTCTTAATTGGAGATTAGATCTCCCAACCCTACCCCCCAAATCACAGTTCTTTACTGTCACAAGAACAGGCCAGATCTTAGACATGAGAGTCTTCTCTCTAAGGAAGAAACCAAAGCAGAGTTTTGCAAAGTTAACTAGAGCTCTGTTGAAAGGCAGGAGCCCGTCCCCCTCCAATTGTTGTAACCACGACAGCCCTTTCTAATGGCGTGCTGTTCCTGTCCTCTCAGGATAAAATTGTGCAACAGTGCGTGCACTGCTACAGAAACACTGCTCGTGCCCCAACTTGCTTAAGTTGAGACTCTTTGATGAGCCAGAGAGATACTACTGCTGGTTATTATGATTATATACTTGGCAATAACTAAGTGTAAGACTGCAAATTCCAAAATGTTCCCTGGACCTGCATCGGACTCCTACTTAGGAAGGTGCACAGGGCCAGCAGGTGGTATAGTGGGTACAGCACTGGACTCCTACATGACCAACTGCAGTTTGAATCCGGGACCTGTGGCTTGAAACTCATGTGGGGCATGTGTCTGTGTGTGTGTGTCCAAAATCCAAAGAGGAGAATGGAGGAGAAGTGATTGTGGCATGGCCATCCCCCCTGGGGTGTGATTTCTCACTTTCCCTTCTCACTGTATCTCTGTCTCTCTCCTCTCCAGCAAGCACACACACTTTATTGCCAGAACCTTAAAAAAAAGAAAAAGAAGGTATACATCACAGAAGAGGACAGTGACCTAAAAACAGCCAAAGACTCTACAGCCTTTCAAAGTTTTATTTTGTTAACAAGCTGTTTCTTGTGCTTAGAATTTATTTCTCCTAATGCTGATCCATTTGGCAAAATCCTACTTCTCTTCTAAGTCCCTGGAAGGCAAGACTTGTGTCTTTTTCATCTCAGTATCTCTTGAATTACTTGGAACATACTAGACATGAAATAAATGCATGCACTAGTTGAACAACTTGGCCCATGAAAACACTTTGTATTCTGGCAAAACCCCTATGCTAATACATACTACTATTAGCCTTGCTTCGCCGATGGAGAGCAGGAGACTTGCCCAAAGTCACCCAGCAAGCAAATGGCAGAGGCAGGACGGAGGACCGCCTGTCCGTACGTATACGTGGTAGAGCTCAGCCATCTGTGGCAGCTGAGGGCTGCTTTAGTCACCAAGGGGGTTCACTCAGCAGCAGCAGCAATGCCCACCACAGGGGAATTCCATGGGGAAGGAAGACATGACCAAGATGGGCACCCCCCCCCCCAGCTGACTCTCCACAGGCAGGGCCATGTGCTCCCTGCTGAATGAGCCGAGAGTGCAGGAACAGGCACACGAAGCTGTGTGTCGCCCTGAGGTTACACTTTTTCTGCTTTGTGGTGTTGGGGGAATAGATTTCTAATTGCCAGAGGGCACATGCACTTAACAGAGAGAGAAAGAGACAGAGGCAGAGAGGAGGAAAGGGAGAGGAAGGAGAAAGCACCCCCAAATGGGGCACTGTCATGCCACAATCCCCTCTCCTCCATTTCTTCTATTTGGGATTTGGGGTGCACATGCGGATGCATTCAACACCATCCACCCCCCCCATCAGTGGGTTTTTCAAGCCCATGGGGCTGGGATTTGAAACATGGTCAGTGGCATGGAATCCAGCTCCCTTCACCATTCTCGGTAAGGTGGCCCCAGGGAGCAAATACGATGGGGCAAACTGAACATGGGCTGCATCCAGCCCAGCCCGGGTCAGAAGCATCCTTACTGGAGAGGCCACGGACAGGCAGGATGAGTGAGTGGTGAGATGCTGCCCGGCGCCACCTTGCTGTGCTCTCCCCACTGCCCCACCCTCAGAGCCAGGAGTCCAGTGAAGAACATTAGACGGAAGTTTCCATTAGAGAGTCCCAGGTGACCGGGACACGAGACAGGTCATCTCTGATTCAAAAAGGAAATAAGAAAGAGGGGAAATAGGGTGGCATAAGATTCAAAGGGGGTAAGAGAAGAGACATGGAGGCGGGGGGAATTGGAAAGAAGAGAAAGAAAATGGTAGATGATTCTGAGAAAAACCCCACTTAAATGTTCACAGCAACATAACAAGAGAACGACGCCATCTGTCACACTCTCCGCCATTTCTGCATCCTTTGTTTGCTGTGACTGGCACTCTTGGTAAGAGGCATTAGTTTTCAAACCACACTAAATTTTACCTTTCCTGGCTACGGAAAAGAATGAACAATATCACCGTAAAACACTTTATAACCTACTTTTTGAAAAACAGTTTTTGCCAGAGGGCATGCGTGCTTGCCAGGGGTGTAGAAGAGAGTGATTTCTTACTCCCCTATGGGGAATGGCCAGGCCTCAATCCCTTCTCTTCCACTTCTCCCTCCTGTCGGGATTTTGGGCATGCACACACATGCACCTGGTGTGTTATTCAGGCCACCAGGTCCGAGACTCAAACCACGCAGTTGTCTATGTGGGAGCCAGTACCTTAACCAACATGCCACCAGTGGGTCCTATAATTTACTTTTAAAGGAAAAAAGAAATGTAAATACTTTTAAATTTTAATATTTTCATAAAATTAATGGAAGACTGAATTATAAAATGTTCTGAAAAAATACACATTTATCACTTTCAAGGAAGTATCACAATAAAATAATTTCTGGTAGAGGCATTTGGAGGACCTGGTCTAACAAATAGATAAGAATTATTATTTAATGTTGTAAATACTTAATTGCTAAAAATGCATGAAAAGTGTATTTCTCAAACTGTGATCCAGGATGTATTTTCGATCTGCGAGTTCTCCAAAAGAGCTTATTTCACATCTAAAAGAAATTAATATAAACATATGCTGGGTCATTGCAATAGTCACTTTATTAATTAAACACAGCACTGTGATTCCAGGTCGATGCTCATGTTTCTAACCCGAGCTGGCACCACGCACCCTGCTTGCAAGGAACGGAGAAAAAAGGAGGAGGCCCAGTTAGTATTCAAATGCTGACCGTCCCTCCTAGTGAAGACCCAAAGGACACTATTGTACGATCACTGTGTATTGTACCAACCTTGGATTCTCAACCCCCTAGAAAGAAAAGAGAGAGTCTAGAGTAATGAAAGTTACAAAGGAAACCGGGGTGGTAGGCAGCTCCCTTCTCATATTGTAAGCAGTAATTTACTTTCAGCAGAACATCATCTATCGTATTAAATTAATGCTGTTAATTTGCATTTCATTAGTTTTGTAGGTTTTTTTTTGTACTTAACTTTTAAATTTGTTTTGGTATATAGCTAAATGAGAAATATAAGCATAAGGAATTTACAACTAATTTTATGTTTGTATGGAAGTAAAATTATAATTATGTATGTCAACACTGAGAGACTAGTTTTTTTTTTTCAATTAGAAGGAGATCTATAAATTACTGAAGTTTGAAAAGTAGTGCTTAAAAAACAATATTCTCTCATGTCAGGTAAGCATTGTTCTTGTGATCTTACTTACATTATTAATTTGCTAAGCATCTGTTAAAGGAGTATAATAACTACTTCACGGAGCTATGTGAGAGTGAATTAAGCTAAACTATATGACGTCCCCAACTCGGAGGCTGATTCATAGTACAAGCACTCACTAAGCATTCCTACTGCCTCCTTCATTCAGTCTTGACATGCTGTGGAGGACACAAAGGGGGGTGACCCTTGCAGTCCTTTGCACGCATCTCCACGTCCCATGTCTTGACATACCAAGTGGACACTTGGGACGCTATTTCTATGGAAACACTGTTAACTGTGGTGGTTAGGCTTCAATTACCATGGCTGGCTTAACTGAAAGTCCCTGCTGCCTTGTAAACCTATTTACCACCTACTGCTTCTACAGGGAAGACGCCCTCCATGTTCCCAACAACAGACCTGCACAGAAACTTTAGCGTCCTCTCCTGGACTTGTGTTTTGCACCAGTTTCAAGAGATGTTGTCAGATTACATCAGGAAGGAGCTGCTGAGCAATAGACAACAATGTGACACTACTTGTGCTTTAAGAATTCAGGTGGGGGGGGCAGCAGTTGGTGTCATGGCTATGTCACTGGACTCCCATGTAGTCGACGGTGGTTTGAGTCCTGGACCTGGCGGGGTGTGTGCACGTGTGCCCAAAACCTGAGAGGAGAACGGAGGAGAAGGGATTGCAGCGTGGCCATCCCCCCCTCAGGGGTGATTTCTCGCTTTCTGTCTCTCTGTCTCTCTTTGTCTTTCTGGTGATTTCACAAGCCCTACAGCAAAAACCTCTCTCTCAAAAAAAAAAAAAAAAATTCAGGTGGAAATGGAAAGCAAACATTGACAGGAAGCAAGGTGAGAGGCAAGTGATTGGTTCAACCGCCACACTAGCAGATCATATGAGGCCCTGAACTAAGCAGTGGCAGTGGGAATTAACAGGCAGGGACAGATTTCTGAGGCCAGATGGGTAGAGGCCTGGAATCTCTCTATAGCAGAACCCAGGCATATTAAAGTGTGGACAATCAAGCTACCACCAACTGCATAATTTTAACTGCAGAACACGAGAAAACTGATGTTCAAGTGGAAATAACAACATTCTAAAACCAAATACATGCTTAAAAAGTCTTCCCATTTAGGAGAATCAGCTCGTATCTTTAATTGCCTTTTTTTTTTTTTTTTTAATGTAAGCTTGACTCTAACCCTTGAGTGCAAACAGTTCCGTCCGAGCACTGTAAAAGACGCAGGGACCCCGTCCTGGTGTGGTGGTGAGGCCTACTGCATTGCAAATGGCCTGCTACGCAGTCAGTCTTGAACCCAGCAGCGTGGAAAGTGCACAGGGCGCCTGTGCATGTGTGCCCACAATTTTGAAAAGAGGTAGAAATGGAGGAGAAAGGACTGCGGCATGGCCATCTCCCATGGGGACTGCTTTCTCACCTCTCCTCTCTCTGTCTCTCTCTTTTTTTTTTTTTTTTGAGAGATTTTCACTGTAGGGCGCGTGCGCTCGCCAGACAGACAGAGAGAGACATAGAGACAGAAAGCAAGAGATCACCCCCCAGGGGGGATGGTCATGCTGCAATCCCTTCTCCTCCATTCTCCTCTCGGGATCTTGGGCACGCATGCACACGCGCCCGGCGTGAGTTTTAAGCCACCGGGTCCGGGACACGAACCGCGGTCGACTACGTGGGAGTCCAGCGACATAGCCATTACGCTAACTGCTGGTTCCCCTCTGTGTCTCTCTTGTGCAAGCATACTCTGGCAGAAAAAACAAATGTTAAAAGAAGATGCAGGGTGTTGAAGTGAGAAGGGGAGAGAGTGAGAAAGCAAAGTGATAATCCTCTATCTGGCTTTACTTTACTACAGAACAAAGGGAGGAAAGTGGGACTGGGCTGAGTTACCTACGCGAACAGGGCCAGCGAGGATGGGCGCTCCAGATGGGCACAAGCACGCGCCGACAGGCTTCCACAGTGCTGCTCGGGGGCGTCCCTGGAGCTGACTACCCAAGACCATAGTCTGACAGAAGCAAGCTATGGCATCTCCAACAAAACTAGGCTGAGTCCTGGTGCGCCTCGTTAGAGAAGACACCTGCCTGTGTACCGGGCACTGTGCTACTGCAGAAACCTGGTGCCTCTCAGAACAGAAAGTGACAGGCAGGGGCCAGCCACTCCTGAAGAAGTGCTGGGGCCTGGTCCTTGTTGTTGCCACAGTGCTAGGTGGCATTTCCGTTCCTACTGTAACAGCCCACTCATGAAAGGAACCCTAGAGGCACAAATGACCAGCGCTCGCTTAGATCTGCAACTTTAGACATCTCCTCCAACTCTCCAGGCCTCACCATCCTATCTTCTTCTTAAGTGAAAAATAACTTTTATAATTCTTCACATTATAAAAGTAATCAGAAAATAAAGATAATCGGAAAACAAACCCACCAAGTCCCAGATGTCCCCATATGGCCTTCTGGTTCTTTCCTGCAGACAGATCACGGGGTACATACACAGACTTACGGATGTGTTTAATGCAAGGAGCAGGCTTTCAGTAATACGAGTACCTTAAAAATCTTCCCTAAAAGCTATAATCTATCTTCCACAAACTTTTTGAACCCTCCTCCGCTATCTTATTGTCTTGGAATCCCTCTAAAATACAACTCTGTACAACTTTACCAGCTCATAAAACCATGAGTTGTTCGCAGATGCCAATATAATACATTTGAACTCCTTAGACGAAATGTAATGCTCTTGGTGATCTGATGCTGTCTTAGCATTTTTTAAAGATTTATTTATTTAATATTGTTTAATTTGACGAGAGAGAAAAAATGAGAAAGCAAGCCACCATGTCCAGGACGTGAACTGCGGTCGGCCAGGTGGGAGACCTGACCTTAATCATCATGCCACCTGCCGGGCCCTGACAGTACTATTTTACAGCATCCTCTCCAGCAAGTCCACCAATACAACACCTGCCCACACTGCATCTCTCTTCTGAGGTCTCAGTCAAATGTCAGCTCCTCTGGGAAGTCTCGTGTTGCCTCCTGGGATGAACTGCTCCCGTCCCCAAATTGCCACCTCACGGCATTGCTGGTTCCGTGACACCACTCCTCCCTCTACTCTCCGCTCCTCCACGGCAGAGGCACTTCCTACTCGGTTTCAGTACTGGATGTTTCTTGACTAGATGACTACATGAAGCTTTGCTACCTGGATTCACAGACCAAAATAGCTTAGAAGGAGACAGAGCATTCAGACACGAGTGACAAGTGACACCTGACAGCAAAAAGGGACAAAGAAAAACACAAAAAATCAAACTTAATAACTCAGCAAACATCTCAGTGTGGGGCGCAGAATCCTATATTCACAAAGGGCTCACCAAGTTCTAGGATACCAGTGACCGCCGTTGACATGGACTATAGTAAGAGAGCATTACATTATGTTTAGTGTCCTGTGTTTAAGAGAAGAGAACAACAAAAACTATGAGATATACTTTGGGAAGATTTTCACACAAGAAATTTTATTATTTAAAAACGTATTTAATTATAAAATAAATACTATAGCAAATTTAGAAAATAAAGAAAGGAGGAGGAAAACGTTCCCCAAATTTTGGTCTGCATTTTAAAAGAAGGTCACATAGGACCAAATGATTACACTACCTAGAAACATTTTAATGCTGAAAGAACATTGAAACATTTAATGCTTAAACTCACAGTAATTCAGAAAACTTGGCCTATTAGAATTCATTCTTTCAAAGGCTATAGAGAACTAAGATGTTATTTCATCATTAATAAAGTTATTTACCCAACTCTCTGGTTTTGATGTGTGACTGGGAAATGACGGGGTGAGGAAGATACGTGGAAGTGAGGGGGAAGAAACGCCATATGGTAGGTAAGGCGTTAGATTCCACCAGGCAAACTCTGGTTTGAGTACTGGACCTGGCAGCTTGAACAACACGCTGGGTGCATATGTCTGCATGCCCAAAATCCCAAGAGGAGAATGGAGGAGAAGGGATTGTGGTGTGGCCATCTGCCCTTGGGAGTGACTTCTCATTTTCCCTCTCTGCCTCTGTCTCCCGGCCAGTGCACACATCCTAGGGCAAAAACCTGTTTTAAAAAATGTATAAAGAAAAAGGTAAAAACAGAGGGTGAAAGATAAAGAGAATCCAAAGTCAACAAAAGGTAGTCCAATCAAGACCAGTGAGAAGAATAGAAAAATGAAAAGAGAAAAAGCCCAATACATGAGCAGACACATTTAGAAAAAGGACAGCTCTCCTTTCATTTCCCCTCTCTTGACTTCTTTTGTTCTAATTGACTTCAGGCTGATGTGTGTGCCCTTAGATGCATGCTGAATTCTAATCAAGTCCTCCTACACGTACACTTTATACCAACACAATCCAGCTAAAAGGATTTTAATTGGTGTGCACCATTCCCTGCAATTTCAACATTTTAAAAATGAATAGTCTCACTAAGTACCAGATGGTGACATGTACTAATTAATCAGGCCTATTCAATGAATGAGCATATTAAAATGAATGCACCTATTAGACATGTGTTGCCGATGCTCCTTCCTGAGGAAGCCTCCCCTTAAACGAATGCTCGTGAAGGTGCAGATTTACTGTGCTATACTCAGGAGTGTCTCCCACGAGCATCTGCAGCAGCAATGCCATCACTCTCGCGTCTCCCTCCAGATCACTCGATATTTCATGCTAAGCAGCCTGTGAGCCCTGCCATCCTGCTATGAGCTGGTTAGCCTTTGGAAGCAAGAGCCGGCTAAATACTGGGTCTACAGTTCTTCTACTAAGGACAAGACCTTACCAACTCATCACGGTCAGTGGCTAAACGGACGATGGGTAGGGAACAGATCGAGTGAGGCTCTTTGCTCCGACTCCCTTCCTCCCCGTTCGTCTGCCAGGCAGTGAATGCCTGAGTACTGCTAGCTGAAGGAAAGAACAGTACAGACGGAAACGCTGCCTGACAGGCTGCGTGCTCTGATTTTTCTCAAGTATGGTCGGTGTTGGTGAAAAAGGGAAGCCCTTTTGATAGGTTTCAAAATACTACTCTGTCCTCTTGTTCCTTTCTATGAGAAAGAAATCCTAGAAATAATTTGTTTGCTTGGCCCCTTATATGCATTTATTTTATATGATCTTACTTTAATTTAAAATCCCTAACATATTCTAACAGTAAAAACTTCCCCAAAGCTCTCTCCATGTACTGAGAAACACTGGCGACTACTTCGTTAAAGACACTGAAACCGGACCACCGGATCTGGAAACGAGGCAGCGAGGCTTAGGCAAATGCAGACTTGGGAGAAGAAAGGGGTATTGCGGGGTACTTGTGTTACCTGCTGCACAGCGAGCACGGACAAGTGTCAGTTCTCTTCCCCAGATAATAATAAACGGCAGAACAATTTTTGGTTTCCTCATAAAAAAAAATCAACCTGAAGGAAAACCTGACTGAAGAGAAGCCTAAATATGATTACTTTGGAGAATCTAAGAATTATGGTAGAAAATCTGATTTTGAGGGTATATATTTAAAATTAATGATGACTTTTTTTTTTTTTAGACTTTTACTGTAGGACATTCACCAAAGACAGACAGAGATAGTGAGAGGAAAAGTGAAAAATCACCCCCCAAGGGGGATGGTCATGCCGCAATCCCTTCTCTTCTATTCTCCTCTCAGGATTTTGGGCACGCATGCACACACGCCCAGTGAGATTTTCAAACCTTCAGGTCTGGGACTCGAACTGTGGTTGGCCATGTGGGGATCCAGTGCCTTAATCACCATGCCAACTGCTGACTCCCATACTTGACTTAAAAAAAATTAATTATTAATTAATTTAATTTTTGTTATAGGGCATGTATGCTTGCAGAGACAGACACAGACACAGACACAGAAACATAGAGAATGAGAAAGCACCCATGGCAGGTGGGGAAGGTAGGTCATGCCACAATCTCTTTTCCTCTCTTCTCCTCTTGGGATTTTGGGTACGCACGCACATACACCCAACACATTTTTTAAGCTTCTGGATCCAGGACTCCAATTGCACAGTTGGCTGTGTAGGACCCAGCCACACCTTAATCTTCATACTTTATTTTAAAAATAAGCTATAGGGACCAGCAGATGGCTTAGAGGTTATATCGCTGGACTCTCACATATCCAACTGTGGTTTGAATCCTGGACTTGGTGGCTTCAAAATCACACCAGGTGCATGTGCATGCATGCCCAAGATTCGAGGAGGAAAATGGAGAAGGGATTGCTGTGTGGCCATCCCCCCTGGGGGAGTGATTTCTCACTTTTTCTCTCACTGTCTCTGCCTCTCTCTTTCTAGTAAGCACATGAACACTAAGGCAAAAACCTCTTTAAAAAATAAAACAGATAAGATAAGCCTGTACAGCTTATCTTAAGAAATCTGGGCTTGCTTATGATGTAATTTTGAGAAATCTGTGCCTGTTTATGGTGTAGAGTGAAGGTTTCACTTAAAATCAGAGCACTACCTGCTACGGCTTGAATGTCTCCCAGAATTCGTATGCTGAGGTTCAGTGGATCACTGAAACAGTGCTGAGGGTGGAGATGTAATCTGACTATAGTGCTGAGAGGTGGGACGTGATAAGGATCATGATCCGAGGGAGAGGCCCCGTGGCTGAATCTGGTGGGTTCCTGAGGAGAGGGAGTGAGAGAGACCTGGGGTCTTGCTCTGTTCATGCTCTCGCCGTATGATGCTGGACGCTGACTCCCCGACAACAACCCCTCACCAGACGCAGCCCGCGGGCCTTCGGAACCACAAGCTGCACACACCTCTATTCTAATGAGCTATCCACACTCAGGCAATTCTGCTAAGAGGAACACAACAGGCTGGAATACAGCCCAAAAGAATTCTTAAGGGAGGGTAAACAAGTAAGAAAGACTACAAAAGTTGTAGTTACAGACCAGAAAGGCCTCCCTAATGACAAAGGCCATTTTTATTACCTTTCCCGGGCTCTTCCCTAAAAATAAAGGGTAGAATTTATGCATTATTAAAAATAGAATTTAATTAATTTGGACATAATTAAAAGTCCAAAATAACATGAAAGTTTTCATCAAGAGGTTTCTGTGCAATAATTAAACAATCTTCTGAAAGTTTCTATTACTTTAATGATTTCTCATAGTTATCATAAAAATTTTAGTTCTACCTTTTTTTTCGCTCTTAAAAAAAGAATATTCTAGTAAAGCATTGAGCACACAAATAAGTTTTATGAGTCCTGTGCTATGAGATTAGAGAAGACTCAAGAATACAAGATATCAAAATTAGCTATAACTCCTAGCCCAAATGCTTAAAAGAACCATGTTAGAAAACTCAGAACTTGGGGCTAGCAGGTAGTGGGGTGGTTAAGGTGCTGGACTCCTACATGGCTGACCACAGTTCGAGTCTTGGACCTGTTGGCTTTCTTTCTCACCTTCTCTCTTTCTGGTCAAATTTAAAAAAATGAAAATAATAATAAATAAAATGAAATAATTCTTAAAGAAAACTCAGAACTCAACTAACTAAATAAAAATTAACTCAGAACTCAGCTAAATAAATAGATGATTTATAACAAAAGTAAGACATTCAGACTACTCTGAAAAATAATCTATTGCTAAATTGCAGAGTACAAATGATTAATAACACACAAATACAGGCAATCCCCCCCCCCCAAACATGATTTTCTTGAACACAGAGGATGCAAATGGCTTAACTACGTAAGAAAGGGCCAGTACCTCCTCTGCGTGCAGGCAGCCTGAGCTAGAAGACTGCAGCAATACCAAAGCCTGACCTGACGAAGCAGCTGCACAGAGGGAGCCAGGGTGGTGTAAGCGGAGTCTGCCCCTGTGCCTGTCCTTAGGAGACAGCTCTGATGGAGCCGTGTATGCCCCTGGCCAAGTGGCAGGCTATACCCAAGGTGCCCACTATTCCTTGGAAAGAGGCCATGAAAAACATAGACAGTCTTCTCTTTAAAAAAACTTGTATTGGGAACCAGCAGTTAGTGTAATGGCTATGTCGCTGGACTCCCACGTAGTCGACCACGGTTCACGTCCCGGACCCGGTGGCTTAAAACTCACGCCGGGCGCGTGTGCGTGCGTGCCCAAGATCCCGAGAGGAGAATGGAGGAGAAGGGATTGCGGCGTGGCCATCCCCCCTGGGGGGTGATTTCTCACTTTCTGTTTCTATATCTCTCTCTGTCTGTCTGGCGAGCGCACGCGCCCTACAGTGAAAATCTCTCCAAAAAAAAAAAAAAAACTTGTATTTATTTTATTTTACTTTATTTACACATTTGTTTGCCAAAGGGCACATGTGCTTACTGGAGAGAGGCACAGAGAGTCAGAGAGAGGGAAAGACAGAAATCACCCTCTAGGGGGATGGTCACGCTGCACTCCCTTCTCCTTCATTCTCTTGGAATTTTGAGCATGCGTGCACACCTGCCTGGTGTGATTTTCAAGCTGCCAGGTCTTCGCCTTGAACTGTTGTTGGCCATGTGGGAGTCCAGCACTCTAACCACCATGCCACCTCCCAGCCCAAGAATATGCTAGACTCTGCAATATTTTCAACACTAGACAGAGCACTGATTTGATCAAAGGGAGTCAAAACTGATCATTTCTTCATGAAGAAAAGATGTCTACAAATGTGGAGACAGTGTAGTAACCACGAAGGCTTAAAAATGTATACAGTAAAATCCAGAGTTAATATACAGGCCTTAATGCTGGAAAGATAGTGGTGAAACTTGTTTTTAAGAAACTATTCCCTGGGACCAGCAGTTAGTGTACTGGCTATGTCGCTGAACTCCCATGTAGTCAACTGCTGGTCCCTAGAAATGATGTTTTAAAAGAATTATTTAATTTTTAAAAATTTATTATTTTTAAAAAATTTAATCAGAGAGAGATACGGAGAGTGAGAAAGCAAGCCACCAGGTCCAGGACTTGAACTGTGGTTGGCCATGTGGGAGTCCAGTGCCTTAGCCACCATGCCACCTGCTAGCCCCTGTACTGGAAAGCTTAAATATATCACATCATCTCATTCTCCTAACAACTCTATAAACTAAGTACTGTCTTTTCCAGTTTACAGACGGAAGAAACTGTAGGGCTGATACAAGAATGCAGGCCAGTCTGCCTTCAAACCCTGCACTTCTTCCAATTAATGGTGTTTGCAATAGCATTTGTAAACAATATTTAACTCAGCCCCAGAGGTTAAGTTACAGTAAGTAAAGCACGATTCTGCACGTAAAGGCTCATTAGAAGGAAAGTACAAAAAAGGAAAAGAAAGTGAACTGTTTCATAACAGGCAGCATGACACGGGACATATTTCACTCTACTGAAAGATCTTTCAAGCACGAAGAAAATCACCTGGTAATATTCATTTCTGTTGAGCATGCCCTTTATTCAGTTTTACCTCTTGCCGTCTAATTGTCTGACCAGTAGTTCTAAAGTAAGCGGACCCTCAAGATAAATGAAGAAACAAAAGTCTTTCAAATCTAAAATGCGCTTTTCAAATTATGACGGGCTTTCAAATGTGAAAAGTGACATGAGTGTGCACTCACGGTTAGAGCAGACTTGCTGTATTTTAGGGAAGAGTTTCTTAAACTTTAACATGCTTAAAAAAGACCTGGCAATCTTGTAAAAATGTAGACT
>NW_006159539.1:849945-852261 GCF_000334495.1 Tupaia belangeri chinensis | reverse complement strand
CAGCAGGTCTGTGGCCAATGGCCATACTTTTGGTGGGAGATGTTAATATAAAGCATGGGGAAACGGGACTGTAAAATTTAAGAAGCCATTTCCTGGACACATAGCTAAAGCAGTGACGAAGCTTTGAATCTTTAACGATGACGCTTTCATCTTACACTAGATAGAATAATCTGTGGGATTAAAACCAAGAGCACAACCCAGAGAGAATCCAAGTGAGAAGAACCAAGTCAGAGAATTGGCGCCACCCAGCTTCGAGACTTACTATAATGCTACAGTAGTCAGACGGTGTGGGACCAGCAGAACAGATGATCAGTAGAACGCCCCGAGAGCCAGGAACAGATCCAGACAAAGGAGGAAAGGGGCTCACTGGAGAAAGGACAGTCTTTTTACAAATGCCACCGGAACAAATGGACACCCCCACATTAAAAAAAAAGAAACAAACAAACAAACAAACAAAAACCGTCTCAACAGACCTTATACCCTTCACAAAAACATTAACTCAAAATGGACTAAAGACGGAAATGTAAAACACAAAACAATAAAACTCCTAAAAGCGAACAAAGGAAAAGGCCTGGGTGATGCCAGCTCGGCCCTGACGTTTTAGATTTCACACCGAAGGCACGCTCTATGACGGAAAGCACCGGTAAGCCCGACTTCGTTAAAGTATAAATGACGGCTCTGCGTAAGAGACCGAAAAGGGAATCGAAACACAAGTCAAAAACTGAGAAAATGTTTGCAAGACATCTGAATAAAGACTGTTACCCAAAACGTATAAAGAGCTCTTAACTGTCAATAAGAAAACGAACCCAATTACAAAGCGGCAAAAGATCTGAAGAGATGAACAAACAAAATATACAGATAGCAAAGAAACATACAAAATATGTTTCATGGGGCCAGCAGGTGGCGTGGTAGTTAAGGCTATGGGCTCCCACATGGATGACTGAGGTTCAAGTCCTGGACCTGGTGGCTTGCTTTCTCACTTTCCCTCTTCCTCTCTGGTCAAATTAAAAGAAAAAAAAAAAGTAATAATCTATAAAATAAAATAAATAACTCTTCAAAAAAGGATGTTTCACATCACATGTAACTGAGGAACGGCAAATTCAGACCATCACTCACCCATCACTAAGATACCATCGCTTACCCATTTGAATGACCAAAACCCATTAAATCAACCAAACCAAAAGGTAACGAGGATTTGGAGCAAAGAAACTCTTGCTCATTGCTGGTGAGAATGAGAAATGGCATGCTTCGGGAGACAATCTGGCAGTTTCTTAGAAAAACTAAGCCAGCAGGTGGTGTTGCGGTTAAAGGCACTGGACTCCCACGTGGCCAACCAAGATTCAAGTTTTGAACCTGATGGCTTGCTTCTCACTTTCCCTCTCTCTCTCAGTCTAATTGAACTGAAATAAATAAATAAAGTTAAATAAAATAAAGCCTTAAAAGGAAAAACGAAACATTCTGTCTTATTTATTATTATTATTATTAATTTGACCAGAGAGAGACAGAGGGAGAGAGAAAGGGAAAACAAGAAAGCAAGCCGCCAGGTCCGGGGCTCAAACCGCAGTTGGCCCTGTGGGAATCCAGCGCCTTTAATCACCATGTCGCCTGTCAGCCCCCGAACATTTTTAACATATAATTCAGCAATCATGCTCCTTGGTATTTACCCAAAGGAGCTAAAAATTTATGTCCAAATGAAACCTACACATGATTTTTATAGCAGCTTTATTCATAATTACCAAAATGAGAAGCAATCAAGATGTCCTTCAACAGGTAAGTGGATAAACTGTGATATCCTCTCTAATGGAAGAGTACCCAGTAAGAGAAGGCTTTGGAGAACCTTCGATGCGCGTCACTAAGAGAAAGACGCCAACGTGAAAGGGCTCTGTACTGTGTGATTTCAACTCTACGGCACTGGGGAATGCAAACCTGTAGAGACAGGAGATCAGAGGTGGCCAGGTGGGGGAGGAGGGAGGCTGAAAAGGGATCTGTGCTACTCTGAAAACAGGAAGGCTCTGAGTGTGGCTCTCCCCGGAGACTGGGAACAGCGCTGCTGAGAAAATCCAGCAGGCAGCAAACTGCTGTGCACCTGCCCATCAACTTGAATCGACTGCTTTTACTCTTCCAGCTACTGTTCACTGCACTTCAGATACTAGCACGTACGTCGCAGCTCAAATTCAGACCCTTGAGGGGCCAGAGTCACATAGAAAAACATGAAAAAACACAGCATGATTTTTTCCAATAGCCCAATATCGCTATTTTAGTGAATTTTAATGAATGATGAAACAGGGATGAAAGGCATTAAATTCCTTGCCTGAG
>NW_006159539.1:841758-849914 GCF_000334495.1 Tupaia belangeri chinensis | reverse complement strand
ACGACGGTTAAGCAGTAAGCTGGGACTGGAGCTCAGGCCCGAGTCATTACCAAGTCCCACTTAACCTCTGCTAAATAATCCACGCTGCTTGAGCACGCCTGGCTCACTGCCACGTGGGTTCGCCAGTGTCCGACCTCGGTCCAGTCAGTTCTGCTCTGTACCTGACCACTCACGGCCAGCAGCTCCGAGGAAACGCCACGCCCACTCTCTGTGCTGTTCCCATCAGGGAGAGCAGCGACTTCCTCTAGGGAAGATTATTAGTCATCGTTAACAATCCTGTTGTCTTTTCTCCCACTCTTCTTACTTTAAATGCTTGCACTGACTATTAAGAGCCTTGAATTCTAGGCAAAGTGGTATAAGGAAAAAACACTGTCCTTACTGCCCAAGGGATGAAGCTTGAAAAATGACTCAAAAAAACCAAACTGTTTAGAGTTAAACAATAAAAAAAGACAGATAATAAAACAAACTCCAATGTGTGAAACATGTGACAATATCTGGTTTTGTAAAATAGAAACATCTAACTGTGGAGTGTTAACTCACCCATGAAGAATTAAAGGAATAGAACAAAGAAAAAAATACTAAGTCATGAGTAATTAACTAAGTAACAATATAAGTCTTTTGTGCCTCCATTGCTACTTTGTATAACAGCTAGAAGAAGTTCTCTAAAGACTTCTTCTCAATTGTATGAAATTGTATTTCTTCTTTGAAGGAAAAGAGTTCCTTTTAATTGTTACCAGTTTTGAAGAACTCTCTCTGTTACTAGTTCTGAAAATAAAGAGTTAAGTACCTATAGACTAGCAAGGTAATTCATAGTACAGATTCGACTACTTGCTCAGCAGCATAATGGAAAAAATAAAATACATGTTAAAAAAAATTCATAGAAAGAACAAATGAAAACCAGATCTTAAATAAAAAGCTTAGATTTGGGACCAGTAGGTGGAGTGATGGTTAAGAGGCTGGACTCCCATATAGTTGACTGCAGTTTGAGTCCTAGACATGGCAACTTGCTTTCTCACTTCCCTTTCCCCCTCCCTCTCTCTGGTCAAATTAAAAAAATAAATATAAATAATGATAGCAGATAGAATTAAATAAATTAATATTTTAAAAGTCTAGTTTAAAATAGATTTCTCTCTCCTTTTATTAAAAGAAGAAGAAGAAGAAGCTCATTTATTTATTTCTTCCATGAGGGAGTGTCACAGAGTCGGGCCTTCATGCCTTTGACCCTCCCAGTCTCAGCCTGCCTGGAGGCATGCAGGCGCCCAGAGATACTTGCGGTCCCAGGATGGAGCCAGGATCTTCCCTGTATGAGACCAGTTTCCTCACCACTGTGCTCTACCTGGCTCTATTTCTCTTTTCATTATAAAAGTTAAAGATTTGTTTGAGACGTAAGAGAAGATAAAGTCCAAGATTCCCATATACCTTCAACTGCTGACTCCGAACACTAGCAAAGAGAGATTTAAAGTCAAGACACTGCATCCATTATCTCCTGAGCTTACTTCTTTACCCTCAGGAAGAGATGTCTTTTACACAAGAAGCTATCGAAAAAGCTAACAGATGGCAAGGGCACTGGATCAAGCCTAATTTGGGACGAATTCAAGTTTAATTATCTGGAGATATGAAAGTAATACACCTATATTAGCATAAAATGCCTAATATGGATACAAGTGTTATGGAAGTAAGATCCAGTAGAAAGCTTTCTGGGCTAAAAAGATCCCCTCAAACTAACTAGTTATAAAATTGGCAAAGCCACAAATGGTTTCTGCCTCAGAATCCTTCATCTACATAACGTGAAGCCAATAACTAGTCCCCCTTTCTCAACGAGACTGAAAGAACAAAACAGAATATTTAAGACATTTTCATTCACTGGGTGTGACAGGTAGTTGCCTTCCTTCCCATTTCCCTCCCATGTCGACACCCTAATCCCCAGAACCTATGAAATTATTATCTAATATGGATTTCCCCTGGGAATACAGGCCTGCCAAAACCTTGGTTCAAGCCCAGTAGACTCGTTCCCTCTCGCTCCCCATTTCTGACCTCCAGAACTGTAAAACAATACCGATCTGTGGCAATTCACTATGGCAGCATCAGGAATGGAACACACTGGGCTCTGTCTCAGCTCTGACACTTACCCTGGCCACGTGACCTCGGGCCACTGATTCACGTCTCCGAACTTCAGTTTCTTCATCTGCCAAAGGTTGACTAACAATAGCAACTACCATTGTTACAGAGATAAAGTAAGAACACTGAGTGCTACTACGCGCTAGCAAATAGTAGCTCGCTGGGACCAGCAGGTGGCATGGAGGTTAAGGTGCTGGAGCCCACATGGCCAACCCGATAATTCGAGTCCCAAACCTGGAGCTTGAAAAACATGCTGGGCCTGTGCTCAAAATGCTGAGAATGGAGGGGAGAAGACTGTGGTGTGGCCATCCTCCTTGGGTGGGGCGCCTTCTCACTTTCTCTCTTTCTGTCCCCTCCCACCAGACCCAACCTATGAGAACATGCACTCTATGTCAACAACTGAAAAATTAAAAAGTAGCTATCCTAGAAAACAATCAATAGTCACACGAGTGCGTATAATCAAGTGGGACAGGTTATGTATACCATGGAAGAGTAAAAATGATGGGGACGATTCATTACATACTTGCAAAAGATAAAAAGGATAAAAAAAACTAGGAGAGCTATCATCAAATGCGCACAATGCAACGATCAGTGATGAAGAGGAGGAATATGTCTATACCCGTGATTACACACACTTCATGCATGCTATGGAAAACCGTACTACCCCACGAAGTTACAGGGTTACGGGTAAAACAGAAATCACAATAAAAATGGTAGCTCTCCTTATCTTTATTTCTTTTGTTATACTAAGGCAATATAATGTAATTATTTTTACAAAACCTACATTCAATGTACACTTTCCATACACACAAGAAATGCGCATTAAAGCTTTTATCGCTGAAGTCATTGGTCATGTCGGTACAGAAGCCACTGTTTCTCCTCAGAGTGTAAAGGCGGAAGTTCCTTCAGTTCCCAAAGGGAAGAAGCGCGACGTGCGTTATTTGTATTAAACCCAAACCACATCCACTATAAACTTAACACTCTGAATTCCTTTTTCCCTTAGATTATCTCTTTATTCTCCAGGAAAAAGTACCTTTTAAATCAGAAAACTTTTGATGACCAAAAGTAAAATAGGAAGACAGATCACTTACAGCCCACCTCCTAATTTTACGGTAAGAAATTCACAATGCGACAAATACTAAATGATACCGAGGCAATTCACTTAGGGATGGATTCTCTCTTGGTTTTCTACTCCAGATATGTGTTACTTTGTTTTTCAGGGCCCAGCAAATGGCCCGTGGACCCAATCTGGTCTGCCACCCGCTTTCATAAACAGAGGTGGGCGGGGCATGGACACACCCATGATTTACACACCGTCTGCAGCTGCTTTCGTGCGACCGAGGCAGAGGGGGGTGGCTGCGACAGAGACCGGAGAGCTGCAAGGCCTGAAGTAGTCACGACCCGGCCTTTATGCGGGTGACCTGCGGACGCCAGGACTACAACACATTGCTTCTAAAGGCATGGAAGCTTAATTCATAAAACGTTTCCAAACAGAAATGTTTTAGGTTTCTTCCCTGCCTCCTCCCTATCCCCCACCCCCCCACCCCCCCAGGCTGGTGGGCTCACGCAGAGGAAGACAGAAAGGAAAAGTGAAAAATCACCATGAGGGTATGGCCACGCCACAGTCCTTTCTCCTCCATCTCCTCTTGGAACTTTGGGCACATACACACCCATGGCTGGAGTGTCTCTTAAGCCTCTGGGCCTGGGATTTGAACTTCTAAGTTGGCCATGTGGGATCTAGCCACCTTAACCATCAAGCCTCAGGCTGGCCCAATGCTGAATATATTTCTAAAGCAGTACATTTGCAGCTAGAAAAAAAACCTGAAATCCAATTAACTGGAACCTTTCATTAACTGGAATGATGTTCTACCTAAGGCTTTCGAGAAAAGGAAGTAAGACATGCAAAATCCGGCTTTGGGGGAACGAAGGTTAAATTAGAAATGGTCCCTACCCTCAAAAACAGTAGCCTAGAAGGGGAATGGAATACATAAAGGAAATAATAAAACACAGAAAATGTTAAGTAGCACCTAAGATGTGCAGATAGAGTTCTGAGCTGGAGAAACGAAACGCTGCCTCCAGCAGGAAGACTAAGGGAAGGCTCCGTGGACAGGGAGCATAACCCTGGGCCAGAAGGAAGACAGGCTCCCCTGCTCTGCACTGCTTGCTCCTGCGTTACTCACATACAGTGACCGCTCTGCATCTACGCTTCGTTCCTGAGCCCCATCCCGGTCACTTGTGCATGGTTTTGGCCTTTCTTATTACTACTAGGGTTCCCCGGTACAAGCATGCCATAATTTACCTATGCACCACTTTGGGGCCATTATGAACATTTATGAACACATTTCTGGGTGGTCACGCATTTTTATTACCTGAAAATGGAATAATTAGGACAAAGAATGAATGGTTTAACTTTCTTTCTTTTTTTTGTATAAAGGAAATTCTGAGGATAAAGGAAATTCTGAGGGATAATAATTCTCTATGCTGAATGTATTTCTTTTTAAAATTTTCTTAGATTTTAGCCATAGGGTGCATGTGCTTGCTATGCAAAGGCCTAGAGACACAGAGAGTGGGAAAGTGAGAAATCACTCCCCAGGGGGGATGCCCATTCAGCTATCCTGCCTCCTCTATATTCCTCTTGGGATCTTGAGAACACACACACACACACACACACACACACACACACATGCCCTGTGTGTTTCTTTTTCATTTTTTATTTTATTTATTTTTAAAAGAATTATTTAATTTTATTTGTTCATTCATTTATTTTAATTTAACCTGAGAGAGACATGGGGGTGAGTGGGAGGGTGGGGGGATGCAAAAGCAAGCCACCAGGTCTGGGACTCAAACTATGGTCAGTCATGTGGGAGTGTCCAGTGTCTTAACCACCACACCACCTGCTAGTCCCATATACATATTCCCTTCTCCTCAATGTCTCCCTTTTGGGAGTTTGGGCATGCATGCACACAGAGTGGGTGTGATTTTCAAGCTGCTGAGTCTGGCACTCAAACTGCAGTCAGCCACGTGGGAGTACAGCACCTTAACCACCACGCCACCTGCTGGTCCCTTCAATATTTTCTTTTAGAAGTGTTACAACTTTTTTTCTTTTTTTAAAGAGAAATTTTTTGCTATGTGGTGTGTGTGCTCACCAGAGACATACGGAAATAGAAAGCAAGAAATCACTCACTCAGGGGAGAAGGCTACACTGTGATCTCTTCTCATCTGTCTTTGACATAGCCAATGAGATCAATCAGTGAGCCCAGTGCATTTGATATAGCCAATGGGATGAAAGCAATCAATGGACCAAGCCAATGATCAACAACACGACCACAGTTAAGGAACTGTAAACCCTACAGAAAGCAACAACCAGGGCCCTGAGCCACTCTGTCTCTTTTTCTCTCTCGGCTTGGGCTCGCTCCTACCTCTCAGGAGCGCACTTTCATTTTTACTTAATAAACTACCCTTTGCTTTCACTATTGGCATGTTTCATTCAATTTTTTTTGTCTGAAACACCAAAAACCTGGGTATCACTGAAGCCATCCCGCAACATTATCAGTTATTTTCAAATTTCTATTGTAATTTCTTTGAACCAAATGACAATTCAGAAGTGTTTTGCTAATTATCTTACTGTTATTTGTTTCTAGTTTACTTTTCTTATGGTCAAAGAACAAATTTTGTTTGGTTCCAACCTTTTAAATCTGAGACTTGTTTTTTTAGCCCAGACCGTGGCTTATCCTGGGACCTGTACCACATTCACTAGGGGAAAAAAAGGTGTATTCTGCCACTATTTGTATGCACATGTGCCCAGTGTGATTTTCCAGCCACTGGGTCTGGGACTCGAACTGTGGTCAGTCTTAGGGGAGCCCAGCACCTCAACCATCACGCCCCCTGCTGGCCCCTTGAAGAACTTCTTTTGCATTTCCTGTGGTACAGGTCTGCTGGTAGCAAATTTTCTTGACTTTCTCGTGTATGCAAGTTTCTTTATTTTGCCTTCATTCCTGAATAATTTCACTAGTATAGACCTCTACATTGACAGTTTATTTTCTTTTAGTGCTTTAAAGGTGTTTTTCGACTCTCTCCTATCGTCAGTGGTTTCTGATGGGAGGACGACCATTAATCAGACCTGCTCTGTGGTATGTAACACGTCATCTTTCTCCTGCTTTCAAGATTTGCTGTATTTTTGGTCCCCAATATTCTGACTACGCTATGGCTCAGCGAGGGCTCCCTCATGCTTATTTGGTTTGGTGTTGTTTAACATTTGTGTTTGCAAATTGTTGTGTTTCATCAGATTCGGCAAATTTTCTTTTCCTTTTTTTGGAGAGGTTTTTGCTATAGGGCAGGTGTGCTCGCCAGAAAGACAGAGACAGAGCGACAGAAAGTGAGAAATCACCCCCCAGGGGGGATGGCCACACCACAATCCCATCTCCTCCATTCTCCTCTCGGGATCTTGGGCACGCATGCACATGCGCCCGGCCTGAGTTTAAGCCACCAGGTCCGCGACTCGAACGGCAGTCAACTGCATGGGAGTTCAGTGACATAGCCATTAGCCAACTGCTGGTCCCAGATTCGGCAAATTTTCAACCATTAGGTGTTCAAACGTCTGTTTTTTGCTCATTCTCTCCCTCCTCTCTTGTATTCTAAGTACACGTATGTTTCACCATTAAATACCACCTAACAGATCTCTGAGGTTTATTTCCCTTCATCTCCAATCTTACCTTTTCTCTGTTCTTATCACGGAGAATTAATTTCAATCTGTTTGATATCATTTATCTTTTCTTCTGTCATGCCACTCAGGTTTCAAACTCATCCAGTGAGTTTTTCATTTCACAAGTAGCATTTTTCACTTCCTGAATGTCCATTTGTATTTTCTATTGCTTTCATTTGCTTGCTGAGAACTGAATTTCTTTGCTGGGATTTTCATGCAATGAAAACGTTATTGTCTTATTTCATTGATGAAACTATGTTAGCTATTTTAATACTGTTTTCTTGGGGGGGGTTGTCGCTAATTCTAACACCTGGTTCATTTTGGGGTTGGAATCAATTGATGGTCTTCCACTGAGAATGTACTCCATTGCCTTGGCTCCTTTGTTTACCGAGACTCTGGGCTCTGCTGCTTTTCTCTAGCGAGAAGCACCTCCTTGGGTTTAGATAACCGTCTTGCCTCGGCTTTCATTGTGAACTCTATTTTCTTTTTATGCAGATGTTCTGTTTTTACTTGGACTCGTCTGAGTTTATTCTGAGCATGTATGTATCAAAGCTCAAAGGTGGGGTAGGAGAAAATCTGGGGCTCTTCCCTCTGGATCTTTCCCTGGTAGGGCACATTCTCTTAAGCACTTGCAGTTTCGCAGCGCCTCTCTTCCAGGTCTCCAGACCAGAGGGTGCGGGCTCTCCCATGTGTGGCTCGTCCCACCCGTAACACTCTGCACAGACGGTCCTTTGCCCTTGGCTCCAAGTGAGTGGGGTGGTCTGCAGGGAGCTTAGGGCATTCCGGCTACCCAGTAATGGTGTAAAGGTCAGGAACCCCTAACAGCAGGATGCAGTAAGACAGTAAGACAGGAAATAGTGCTGTCGTGCTAAACTAGAGTTAACTCATCATGTAAACATCTCGGAATGCGGCCACGAAATATATATTTGAGGCAGGATAATAATGCAGACATATCTATATTTCAGATGAAGATGAGTCCATGAAGGCTGCAGCGTGAACTGCAATAAGGAGAATGACTGGAGGCAGGGTCAGGCAGTACAGGTGGGAGGTAATAGGTCTTAACCAGGCTAATGGCAGAGGGAATAGGAGGGAAGAAATGAAAATGAGATGACTCAGCAAATGATTGATGACCCTAAAATTCTTCAATAATCGAAGTTATGATAAAAAGATTCAATTTTACTGTTATTATGTAGGCAGTGTACCCACTGTTTAATAATGAAGGCTATTAGAAAAGCAAAGAATGTGAAATTATTTATATGTATGACCCTGGTTCATTTGGTGAACAATTACTGACTGTGATTACGGAGCTCGGGTGTCAGACAGCATACGATAGGGG
>NW_006159539.1:836607-841727 GCF_000334495.1 Tupaia belangeri chinensis | reverse complement strand
TCAGCAGGACAGACCTGTATCTATCTCCCAGAGTCCGACGCAAGCCTAGTTACAGAGTCGTCCGTTTCACTGTCCCCCAGTACTCGAGTACACCAAAGGGTCTAGACTAAGAAGGCTACTGAGATACCGTAAAAAAGCAAAGAACTTCTAAGCTATCAATACCACAAGGAATGAAACTCCACTGAAAACAATAATGAGCTACAAAATGCGATTATTGGCCCAGCCATGGTGGTGCAGGGCTGGGGCCGACTGCAGGCCTGGGTTTGGTTCTCATTCCAAACTGAAACAGCTGGATGCACACTTTCAGCTGTAGCTAACTGAGCCTGTGGGGCAGGAGGACTGCAATGTGGGGAGACTCTCAGAAATATCCTTTCCAGGACCCACATGGCATAGCGGTTATGTCACGGTACTCCCACATAGTTGACGGTGGTTCAAATCCTGGGCCAGCGGCTTAAAACTCACACTGGGCGTGTGTGCATGCATGCTCAAAATCCCGAGAAGAGAATGGAGGAGGAGGACTTGTGGCACGGCCACGGCCCCGGGGAGTGATTTCTTGTTTTCTGTCCATCTCCTCTCTGTCTCTCCAGTGAATGCACATGCCCTATAGCAAAAACCTCTAAATAAATAAAAAATAGACTTCTTTCTTGCTTATTTTAACATTGTTATTATTTTTTTTAGGTTTTTGCCATAGAGTACATGAGCTTGCCAGGGAGAGAGAGTGATGGAGAGAGAGAACATGAGAAATCACCCTTTAGGGGTGATGGCCATGCTGCCATCCCTTTTTCTTCATCCTTCGGTTGGGATTTTGCACACACACATGCCCAACATGACTTTCACACTGCGGAGTCTGGGACTTGAACTATGGAGTTGGCCATGTAAGAATCCAGCGCCTGAACCACCACATCAACAGTTGGCCTTTCTCTCTCTCTCATTGTAAAACAAAGAAAAAGAAAAAAAAAACACCCATTATCTGCAAAGCACTTAGTCCTCATTAATTGATTAATGACTATAAATTCAGAAGTTATATTACAGCCTTTTATTACCATTTTATATATTAATTTATGTAAGTTGTATATAAATTCATTTATTAACCACCGATACTTTAGTTGAATACTATCACTTAAATAATTTCCTTTTTGACTTGGACAAACAATTTTTCTTATACATTGATTGTAGACATCAACACTCCCTCCTTCTTCCACTAAAAGAATAAACATAACCGCTGATTTAGCAATTTAGATATGACGAAAGCAAAATATAATTAGTCTTGTTTTTCAAAAACTGGTGGGGGGTGGGGATGACCAACAGATAGCATAATGATTACGTCGCTGGACTCCCACGTAATCGACTGCAGTTTGAGTACCAGACCTGGCGTCTTAAAACTCATGCCAAGTGCGTGTGCGTGCGTGCCCAAAATCACAAGAGGAGAATGGAGGAGAAAGGATTGCAGCGAGGCCATCCCCTGGGGAATGATTTCTTGTTTTCTGTCTGTCTCTCTGACAAATGTAGGCATTCTACAGCAAAAATTTCTCAAGAAAAAAAAAAAAATCAAAGGATGGTGAAGGGAAATAGAAAAGAAGGCCATGATTAAATAGTAGATAAAAAAAAGTTTAAAGTAGTGCTCTTCAGTGAAAAGACAAGTACTTGAAATTCGCTATGAGAAATTTGGGGAAGAGGTGATAGACATCTTGGTAAAACAGGTTTTTAGAGTATTGAGTAGCAAAAATGTACTCAGTGTTGAGATACAACTGATTGAAAAATTGCAATGTTTCCTCAGAAGTTTTGTTTTTGTTGTTATTTTTTTATTTTTTGTTTGTTTGTTTTTAAAGTTTCCTATAGGGTACATGTGCTTACTGGAGAGAGACAGCCAGAGGGAATGGGAAAGTGGGAAACCACCTCCAGAGGGGATGGCCACACCACAATTCCTTTTCCTCTATTCTCTTGTTGATATTTAGGGCACATAGGCACATATGCCTGGTGTGTTTTTCAAGTTGCCAGACCTGGGACTGAACCATGCGGGTGGGCCATGAGGGACCCAGCCTTAACCTCCATGCCACCTGCTGCCACCCATGTACTGGAAGTTTTAACACAGCAGAATGTAACGCCTTTACAATGTTGCAATCCAATTGCTTATCACCACCTAGAATGTTACTTGAATAGAGAAGGTATCCTTTTTATTAGCATTATGACTAGAGCTGATAGCTACATGAGAAATTTACCAGACATCTTTGCAACAGTAATTATGGTGATGCAGATATGCCACCCTGATAAGGAAACTGTCACTCCTCTATCAGACTGCTCTAAAACGGGAAGGCAAAAAAGAGTCCATACGGACTGTTGATTAGGCTGTGGAGGATTCTATGTGTTACTGAAGAGAGCACACAAAAAGTGCAAGTTTTCTCAAGGGTGGTAAACATTCCAAAGTGGACACCAAAACAAAAATAAAAGCAAAGCACATTAAAAATACATCTGCTTTTTGATTTTTCAACATAATAATTAGGATTTAATCGTAAAGGAAGGTTAATGATATGCTCAGAGGTTAATCTATAGACACAGATGATATTTTTACAATGCTCCTTGAAGTGTTATGAATGATAGAGTAATGAGAGGCGACCTAAATGTCCCATAATGGGTTTGGGAACTTAATACAGCATAGCAATATGGCAGAGTATTTCACAGCTATTAAAATGCAGATGATTACTTAACCAAAAATGTTAGGCAGCAGTAAAACACGGCGCTCTGTGAGGCCGACTGACCTGGGAAGGTTCCGGATTGCATGAACCCAGACTCCCCCAGCCCATGCTGGTACCTGTGCGCCAGTGATCTCGTGTTAGCAGGAACGAGACGTATTAACAGGTTACAGCATCAGACCTGGTTGGGGATGTTGTCTGTCTGTCTCTTTCTTGGAAGCAATGATAACATTTTTTTTTTTAAATCCCAGTTTTGCTAAAAACAAAATCCCATATAACTAATAAAGGATTGAAAAAGTAATATACAGATAGAAATGTATATTTTCTGAATTGTCTCCTGTAAGCATAGATTTCATTCAATATTATTGCTTTCATAATAAAAGGCTAAGACTGAGTTACTAAAAAGGTCGCGTATGCCCTTTACCCACACGCGATGCACTCCAGACAGTCCCAATCTAATGGCACACATAAACCTTCTGCTCTGTCATTGAGCTCTGAACGAGCTGGCGAAGATCATTCTGGACATCCATCACATGGTCAGCCACTTGGGAAGGATTACATCAAATTGTTATGAGTTTGGGGACCCAAATGACTGGCCTGCTGTAGACTGATACTACAGAAAGGCTGTGTGTCCTAGGCAAGATTTGTTCTCTAAAGGTGAGAGGGCAGTGCATTCACCAGGTTTTATATTAAATGTCTTCATCATCTGTGAGCGGCCAGATGGTTGGGAATATGTGTAGATATTTTGAAACATAGGCTGGCTGATCTCAATGAGCTCTGAAGTGAGACAAATGATAGTGCGCATCGGTATTGTTAAGCCCAAGGGGCCTGAGGATATTTCCTTACAGAGTGCCCGATCAGCTACAGCTCTCATTGGCATGAGAGTTAACAGGTTATCCTAGGACACACGTGCTGTGCAAAGAATTTCTGCCATGAAGCACCTTCTGGGTGAACATTTTATGCCCACTGTAAGAAAACCAGTTTATGTGAGAGAGAAGAGGGAATGAAAAATCATTATAGCCTACACGTTGTACTTTAGAATACGCTACGAAGTTTTGTGAAGGATTCTGGCAGCAAATAATGCTCCTATGATAACATGCAGTAGTTCTGGGCCAAATCGAAGGTTCTGTCTGAAAAGATTAGTAACTAAACAAATGCTGGCTTCCCCAGGCTGAGCATCAATGCCAGTTTTATGTCATGTTTCTCAAGGTGCCAGCTGTGTCATTCCCAGTGATTCTCACAGAAAGAAAAAAAATACAGCACGAATGCCACTATTTGGGCACATACTGGCCTCAAAAATTCAGGCACATTAAGATGAGATACAATTCATTATCTTTCAAAATAGAGACTCTAAAATTTATTTTTTTCTGAATCGCAAGAGTTCTAGTAGACTTTCAGAAAAGAGACTTGATTCTATTTCTTCCAAAGAAGTCAAGTGAATAATTTTTTAAAAATGTTAAGTAAAGCAGAATCACAAAAATGTAAAAACGTAAGTTTTAACCTTAATTTTCTTTTGTAGAATTAAGCTCACAAAACCTGTTTGTCTCCTTGTTTGCTATTCTGCTATTGAAGTGGCGACACTGAGAACATTTCATAGTTTTTATTTTTTAAGGCTATTGCCATACAATGTGTGCACTCACCAGAGAGCGACAACGAGAGGGAAAGTGAGAGGTCGCCTCCCCCCAGGGAGATGACCACACAGCAATTCTGTCTCTTCCTTTCTCCTCCTGGGATTTTGGGCACACACACAGGCCTGGTGGATTATCAAGCCATTGCTTCTGAGACTCGAACTGCGGACGGCCATGTGAGAGTTCAGCACCCCAACCACCATGCCACCTGCTGGCACTCAGTTTCATAGTTTGGAATGCTTTGTTTTATCGTGTGCAGAGACAAGGATGCTTACTGTTTTTTTAAATACCAAAATGGGGCATGTACCTTACAGAGAGAGAGTGAGAGAGAGGAAGAGAGAGAGGAAGAGAGAGAGGAGGCACCACTCATCAGAGCCCAGTCACGCTGTGATCCTTTTCCTCCATTCCTCCCATCAGGATCCTGGGCACATACATGTACCTGGTATGTTTTTCAAGCTGCCTGGCTAGGACTTGAACTGTGGTAAGCCAGTAGGATCCTGTTCTCCTCACACAGCGCTTAACCACTTTGCCCTGGAGCTACCTGATGCTTATTGCTAACAATTAAATGGCAAGTGTTTATTTTCTTTTTTTTATAAATAATTTTTTAAATTAATTTTAATTATTATTTATACATTTAATTGCTATACATCTTTTGGATTTTTAAAGAGACTTCACCTAGCATGACACACACCTTAGTCCAGCCCTGTTGAGAACATATGCACATCCTCATCAACAAATAATAAACCATATCCGTGTCCCACAAATGCCTTACTGCTCCGTTCTCCCCCCAAATTTCCGTTTC
>NW_006159539.1:783672-836578 GCF_000334495.1 Tupaia belangeri chinensis | reverse complement strand
TTCTCTCCACGCCGGCTCTAGTGTCAGAACATTTTTTAATGCTTGCATGTCCTCCGGGCTTTCAGTCTCTGCCATCGAGTGTGGACAGTCAGTATACGTTAACGGGAGACGTACAATGTCTCTCTTTCATAGCCTGACTTGCTTCACTCAGGCAAGAGTTTCATATGCATTATTGCTCCTCATTTATTATCCCAATGACATCATGCATATTATAAAATAAGAATTTTTCTTTTCTTTTAAAATTTGCCGGAAGGTACATGTACTCACCAAAGAGGGACAGAGACAGTAAGGTGTGCAAAGGAGAAAGCAGCCCCCGGAAGAGGCATGGTCACACCACAGTCCCTTCTCTTCCATTTCCCCATTGTTTGGATTTTGAGACATGTACACACATGCAGCCACCATGTTTTTCAACTTGCCGGAACTGGAATTTGAACTACTTAGTTAGCCATGTGGGATCTGGTTCCTTTAGCCACCAGGCCAAGAAGCTAGCTCAGGAATTTTCATTTTATTTTGACTTTAGACTAAATAATTGAGGGTCAAAGAAATTAAGTAACTTGATCATAGTCACAGGGTCTAGGGCCTCCTCCCAAACCATGCTCCCTTACATAACCACAGCTAAATGGGAACACCTCTTAGTCAGCTGGTCCCAGTGATTCAATGTTCTTGAAATTGTGGTAGTGGGGGGAACCAGCAGTTAGCGTAATGGCTATGTCGCTGGACTCCCACGTAGTCGACCGCGGTTCGTGTCCCGGACCCGGTGGCTTAAAACTCACGCCGGGCGCGTGTGCGTGCGTGCCCAAGATCCCGAGAGGAGAATGGAGGAGAAGGGATTGCAGCGTGGCCATCCCCCCGGGGGGTGATTTCTCGCTTTCTGTCTCTATGTCTCTCTCTGTCTGTCTGGCGAGCGCACGCGCCCTACAGTGAAAATCTCTCAAAAAAAAAAAAAAAAAAGGAAAAAAAAATTGAGATAGTGGGCATACCATAATGGGCATGCCACTCACGTCTTGAGACACAGCGCAGAATTCACACTAAGAAAGGGGCATATCTTGCAGAGCAACTGTCTGTGCTTTAGAAAAAAATAAGCATTCTGGGACCAGGAGATGGCCTAACAGCTATGTCACAGGACTCCCACACAGCCAAATGTGGTTTGAGTCCTGGACCCAGTGGCTTAAAAAAAAACTCATGCCAGGTGCGTGTGCATGCATGCCCAAATCCCAAGAGGAGAATGGAGGAGAAGGGATTGTGGTGTGGCCATTCCCCATGGGGGCTGATGACTCACTTTCAGTCTTTCTGTCTCTTGGTGAGTGCACATGTCCTATAGTAAAAATCTCTCTCTTAAAAAGAAAATAAGCATTCTAAAATAATTTGAAGAGGCAAAATAAAGGGCAGAGCTAATCTTCCAAGCAAAACGTCAGAGTAGGAGACAAGTATTACAAACAACTATTTACACTTTAGCCATGCAAAATGGGGTCCACTAGGCAGCAGTGCTGGTGACACATGTATGTGTGCAATAAATGCAGTGTCTCAGGCTCACTCCAGAACTACTGAATCAGAACCCGGGTTTTAGCACGCACAGGAATGCGTGAGAAGCGCTGATTTCAATTAGAACTGGCAGGGACTAAATGATGGCTGGATCTGTCTAACGAGGTGGAAACGGGCCTTTGTGGAACAAAGCACCCCAAAACACGTTTGTACACATCTCTTGTCACTTGCGGAACACTGTAAATTGTGAATGGAACCTTGTGCATCGCCTGTGAAGTGCACGCTTGCAGTGGGCATCTCTCAGTCCTACCTGCGAGAAGGCAGCTTGCCCCCACCCCACTAGGTCCTTTTGGCTTCAGTCCAAGTACAGAAGACAAGCGGCACACACACCGAGGCAGTGCCACGGCTCAGTGATCAGGGCCAAGGTGTGTCCCACGGGGATGAAAGCAAGAGCTGTCTTTGCCCAGATTGGAGGCTTTCCTTGTGACTTAACTCCCACAGTAAGCCATCTGGGCATTGTCCCATAAAACACAATTCAGGGGGGGAAGGGTCCATGGTCATCTCTAACACGGTGGCTAATGGATAGGATTTATGGATTCTTTTAACAAAACAAAAGATCTTATAAAAATAACCTACTTCTCTTACACAGCAAGCCACCACTGAAATATTTAGGACTGGTAGGAAGAGAGGGAATGCATTGATCAGAGAGACTACGTAATTAAACCCGCGAAGTAACTGACTGATGGTCCTATTAGATAAACTAGCACGCGAAATCCCTGATGGATCCCCTCCCCGCTGGAACAGGAGCCCTCCCGCTCAGTGAAAGCGACCCACTGCAAGTATCTGGTCAGCTGAGAATGGGAGACTTTTACAGGGAAAGTAACACGCTCCTTGTAGAGATCGCTTTTGCTTACTCACTGCTTGTATCTGTTAGGGTTATAACACACTCATATCGGGCAACAATGAAGATGGTCTCCAGAGTGGAGGTCAGGCCTTCTGCTTATGTTTAAAAAGAATGATCTTGCTCTCAGTTCTTTTCTTACTTTTCTGTCAGGATTATTCTCTATCATTCATAAAAATTAAACATGTCCAAGTCAAAATCTTCAGCATACTTATAAAATAGGTAGCATTTTCTCCTACTTTCACTTAAAGAATCTTACAAAAGAAAACCAAATTGGGACCAAGAGATGGAGCCACTACCCGGGTTCTGATTCCGGATATCTCTACTCTAGCACCTTGCAAACCTAACACTGCCACTCTACCCAACCGAAAGGACTGAGGAAAGATCGTTTTACCCAGCTAATACCATAGTGAACAGAAAGGATTAGTGATACAATTCAACGGTTAAATTATAATAAAATATTCTTAACTGTTTAGATTTTACTAATACCTCTTTTGTCTGAGGGCACTTTCCTTCTGACCTTTTCGTCTCTAATGTGACTGCTGACCTTGCTTAAAAGAGGAGGGATTGGGACCAGCAGTTGGCGTAATGGCTATGTCGCTGGACTCCCATGTAGTCGACCACGGTTGAGACCCAGACCCGGTGCTTTAAACTCACGCTGGGCATGTGTGCATGTGTGCCCAAGATCCCGAGAGGAGAATGGAGGAGAAGAGATTGCGGCATGGCCATCCCCCATAATTTCTCGCTCTCTGTCTCTCTGTCTTTCTGGTGAATGCACGCGCCCTATAGCAAAAACCTCTCAAAAAAAAAAAAAAAAAAACATGGAGGGATTTGTCTCTGACATATGGGATGGGTGAAGTCTGCCTAACCCAAGTAACCTCTAAAAGAAGCTACTTTAGGAAGGTCAGTGAGTTCTGAACAAAGGCATTCAGTCCAGCAGGCATCCCCTACAGAGGTACTTCCTATAGGGGTAAGCCAGTACTTCCCGTTGTGCGCCAGGGTACAGAGGGCCGAGGAAGCAGTCAGCCAATGCACACGTTGCTGGCTGGCGTTCCCGGGGCCGATCGTTTCTGATGGGACGTAAAGGAGATTCCCGCTGAGCTACTACACTAGCATATTCTAAGATTTCCCTGGATTATGCCACTTGGGGAAGGGGTGTTTCAAAACACATCCAACACATCATGAAATGGATGATCTTTTTTTCTCCGCATTGATTTTGGTCTTCCCATCTCCTCCTTCCACAGTCGACCTATCTGGACTGCTCTGTCTCCTGGTGTCTCTCTGCAGGCCCTCCCATGCCACCCACACGCAGCCCCTAAAACATTCCTCCATTAATTTCACCATGGAACTTGCCTGTTCAAAATCTTACCATGGCTTCCCTATTTCTTAGCACATCAACCCCAAATTTCTTAGCTCAAAACCATTCATGCTTCAAACCAATAATTATCTCTACTCCACAAATGAGAAAACGGAAGTGCTTTGAAGTAACTTCCCCAGGGAGGAGCAGTTAAGAGAAGCTGGGATTTCAGCCCTGCAATCTGACTCCAGAGTTTTCACTCAGAAGAATCACATTACATTGCCCCGGTTAAGAACTTCCAGAGTGTGGCCCAGCTACTGTGGCACAGGTGGGCGCATACCGATCTGCAGTGCTGGAAGCCACACAGCCAACTGTGGCTTCAGATCCTGAGTCCCCCTGAAACACACCAAGAGTAAGCAAGCACCCACGATCCGGACTGGCTGGAGGGTTGGGAGACGGGGATCATGGCATGACGAGACCCTGCTGGGTCTCTCTCTTCTCATGAACAAAATTAATTTTTTTTTCATGTGCAACTGCTACCTTGCAATTGCACTGTATGTGTCTCCAGGTATTTTCCCAATTGCATTCTTCCGAGACAGTCTATTTCTTTTGTATGCTCACGTAGAGTCTATATATAGCAGACACTTAATAATATATTTCACTGAGGGATATTATACGAGAAGAGTTGTTCAGATAAACTACAGTGCCAAGATTCCAACCGCTTGGAGTCAAAGTTCTCTGAAGAGACGGGTGATTAAAATTACCTTTGTCTATTTATATCTTCATCTGCTATAGTTTCTACTTAAAAATAGCTATGGTATTCAATTTTTCTATAAGGTGTTCTGCTCCAGAAATATGCCATGATGCAATCTTGAGTAGAGGCTTACAAAAAAGAAAAAAAAAATCTACATGCAGTCTTCAAAAGGGTCATGGAAAAATGTGTATTATGAAAAAAATTATAGATGAATCTCAAATTTTTTTGCTCTAAAATACGTATACTTTAATTCCCTTTCCATGAACTTTCTGAAATCCCCTTGTACCCGTATATGTGGATACACACACATGCAAATTTTACATACGTACATGGCAATCCTAGATACGTGAGGAGGAAGGCTACGTCAGCCACAATGTGTTGTGGTCTCCAGCACGTGCTACATTGAAATTTACAGCAACTTTTAATACGTTTGCTGTTTTCTAGCTAGGATGTCACCCACTGAGTAAATAAGCAGAGAGCCCCTTTGCTGAGATGACACCGTGGACATCCTTTTCAAGAGTGAATGCAGCCAGCCATAGCCTTGTTAAATGGTGGGCAAAGTTCATGTAAATTAAATATTTATGCGTAGCATTATGTTCTAAGTATTTAATCAATCCTTAACTAAGAATAAAAAAAATAAATCAATACTTTCTTTTTAATTCTGTCAAGTTTGCGGCAACTAAAAATAAAAGGATATGTGGGTTATGTTACACAGACGGAAGATCATTAGCAGGAAACAGAACAGTAGTTCTTTTCTTCTCCTTTCTCTTGTGGTTTTATGCATTACATTGCTAGTTAAATATTCTAGAGATATTTCAAGTAAAAAAAAAAAGAAAAGAAAAGAAACAAACCTGTCTTTGATCTGAGAGTTTCAAAAGAAATCTGAAACACCATCACTCACAAATCCAGAGACTGACCACATAAGCACCTGATGACGGAGCTGCCGCTACGAAGAGTCAGGTATTCATACATGCCTCACTGACGGAAACCCACTGTTCTACCATTTTGCAACTAACAAGCTTACATCCCAAGTTCATGATATACCCATATACCTGTCTTAAAATAAGAAAATGAATTACTTTAAATTGGATCCAGAAGTAAGTAAGTACTCAAGAGGATGGGTGCTAGGGAGACTGAAAATCAAGATGCCTTAACTCTCTCTGCCAGTACTTGCTGAAAAGTCTACAGGAAAGCCTGGAGAAAATTTCAAAGCCCAAAGTAAATCTGCCTAATTAAAAAATAGCTTGAGGAGATTGTGTATAAACATTCTTCTGGATGTGGAAAAGAGGTATTTGAAAGACACTGTAAGTCAAAATGAAAGCAGAATAATTCCACACTATGAGAATAATAATAATAGCTGCTACTTACTGTACGCCACGCACTTTTCACCTACCATGGCCTTCAATCCCGCCACCACCTTACAAAGCAGTACTACCTTTCCATTTCACAGACAAGGAAGCTGGTGTTTAGATGAAATCATTTGGTCATTGACTTAGACCTGAATCATACACCGAGATCTTGGCCTATCTGGATTTTGGCCTCAGCAGCTCTGTCAACCTCTAGCATCTGCTTTTTTCCTATCTTACCATGGCTCAGTAGTTCTCAACCTTTGGTGCTTTCACAATCATCTGGGATCTTTTCTGAAACACAGATGTGTGGGTTACATCCTGTAGATCCTAAGTCAGCAGGTCTGAAATGGGGCTCAAACAATCTTTTTTTTTTTTTTTTTAAGAGAGATTTTTGTGATAGGGCACATGCGCTTGTCAGAGAGACAGAATGTGAGAAATCACCCCTGGAGGGATAGCAACACTGCACTTTCTTCTCCCCCATTCTCCTCCCAGAATCTTGGGCACACATGCACGTGAGTTTAAGCCACCAGGTCCAGGACTCGAACTATGGTCGACTTTGTGGGAGTCCAGCGACATAACCATTACGCCATCTGCTGTTCGTCCTCAAACAACTTTATTTTTAAGAAGTAGTTCAGGGGCCAGCTGGTGGCATGGTGGTTAAGGCGATGGACTCCCACATGGCCAATGGTGGTTCGAGTCTTGGACTGGGTGGCTTGCTTTCTCAATTTCTCTCTTCTCTCTCTCTGGTGAGCACACATGTCCTATTGCAAATTAAAATAATAATAATAATGTTATATAAATAATTCTTCAAAAAAAAGTAGTTCAGGTGCTTCTGATATCTATCAAATAAAACTTGTTCTTACTACTACAGTGGGAAAAACAATTAATAGGAAAACCTAGAAGTAATTTCTTTATCATTTTATAATACTTCTTTTTCAGCAAATTTACCTTTCTAGATTACATATTTTGTAGGTGTCCCTAGAAGCATCCCATTTTCTATCAGTATCATATTCTAAGCAATGAAGGGGGTTGGAGTAGCGTAAGTGATACAAAACATGTTGACAACAGAAAAAAACATCAAATAGGAGTTGATCATTTTTTCACTGGTAATCTCAAAAATGGGACAACCTAGACAAAAGCAAGAGAAGTACTGTTCTAATATATTAATACAGTGCATATTTCTGACTAAAAAGAAAATAACAAAACCATCTAAATAAACATAACAACAATCTGAGAATGATGGGCTTAATTTTAAGACTTTCATGATTTGTAGAAAAGAGATTTTAAACACTTTAGATACAATCATCTCCAAAATGTCCTATTTTCCTGCAGAGAATAAATAAATAAGGAATAAATAAAACTCATAGCTTAATAATTTTTCTGATAAATATGTTTCTATCTTGATTAGTAAGCTAACATTCTATATGAAGCACTGTTTTATCCATTCTATTCATGTTTATTGGGCACTTACAACAGGCACGGCATTTTACTCTTTCTCATTTATTTTTACCAGTTCCACTGTAATACCAGCCCGTTGAAGCTGTGGCATTTCTGAACTTGTGCTCCTAACTGCTTGGGACAGGAATGCAGGGTGGCTCTCGGGCCTGTCTGAGTCTACATGGAGTTATCAGAGATCTGAGCTCACGATAAGGTCACATTAGACCAGCTGTGTGGGTCTGAACTTTTGTAGAGCTTCCTGATGCAACACTTCACCTAGGAAAGTTTCACCGGCAAGAGCTGTTACAGGTGGCCTGGTCCAAACTCCTCACCATACAGGAAAAAAAAACAAAAAAAAAACAAAAAAACAAACAAAAAACCCCCAACATTGAGGTGCAGAGCAGGAAAACAGCTGGTCTGAAATACTACACATCTGCCAAGAACTTGCCGTTCATTCAGTCTGGAATCTACCCAGAGAGGATGGGTAGGTCTCAGGCCCTTTTCTCCATTAAAAAATTAAAACCTGTACTTTATGATTGCTATGGTAGAAAAACAAGTATATTAATCATATATTAAAACATTTTTTGGGCCAGCACGTGGCATGGAGGTTAAGGTGCTGGACTCCCACATGGCTGATGGCAGTTTGGGTCCCAGACCTAGTGGCTTGCTTTCTTGGCCTCTCTCTCTCTTTCTCTCTAGAGAGTGCATGTGCCCTATAGCAAATTTAAAAATACAATAATAAAAAAAGTTAAATAAATACTTCTTTAAAAAAACATTTTGCTCAACAGACATTATAATATATATGTGTGTGTGTGTGTGTGTGTGTGTGTGTGTGTGTGTGTATATATATATATATATATACATATATATTTTTTTGTTTGTTTTTTTTTTGGGGGGAGGTTTTTGCTATAGGGTACATGCGCTCGTCAGAAAGACAGGTTACAGAGAGCTAGAAAGCAAGAAATCACCCCCGAGGGGGGATGGCCACACCATAATCCCTTCTCTTTCATTCTCCTCTTAGGATCTTGGACACGCACGCACACACACCCAGCGTGAGTTTAAGCCACTGGGTCTGGGACTTGAACTGCGGTCAACTGCATGGGAGTCCAGCGACACAGCCATTACGCCATCTGCTGTTCCCACATTAAAACATTTCTGTGGGCTCCTAAAAGTACTGAGGGCCCTGACCTTGGTTTTAGGTCTGTGTCCTGTGGCAGACCTGGCTGTACCGCAAGGAACACGCGTGGCTACTCCGTGACTCGGGATGTAATGGCTCTAGAAGTTCAGTTTTATTAACAGTCATTCCAGCAGCATTTCAGAACTCACTTTCTCACTCTGAGCCAGGCAGACACTTAGGAAACCATTGCAAGAGAACCCGGAGTAGTCAGCTGAGACTCTTCAGGGTCACTGGTGAGAGACATCTTTCCCAAGTCCTTCCTATAATGTTTGTTGAAGTTTAGCATTTTCACAATGTGGCTGGTTACCACCTACAAAGACATCTCATTTTTCACTCTAAGCATACTTACAAGGATTTTCAGAACTAGATATAGTTTTGTTTTCAGTACATTCACTGTGTGAAAAGCCTGTATCATTCACAAATGAGGGAAGGTTTAACTCTCTTATAACCAGGGAATACAATAAAAGAACATAATCAAGTCTCCTCTGGTATTTCTCCACTAAAAGAAAATCACCCTTTTATGGGTGAGCCTGCAAATTATGTTAAGCTAAATAAACTAGGCACAGAAAAAGAAATACCACATATTCACACTCATATATAAAAACTAAAGAAATGACCTGATAGAAATAGAGTTTGAAAATGACTACTATATGCTGGGAAAGACTGAGGGAACTACGGATAGTTAAGAGAGACAATTTCTACTGTTATAAAATACAGTAAATATAGTTAATAACAATTTATTGCATACCTTAGAGAACTAAAAAAATTAAGATTCTGACTATTCCAAACACAAAGTAACAATAAACGGCTAAAATGACAGATATGCCAATTGGCCTGATTTAATCAATATATGATGTACTCTTTAAAACAAAATGATGCTATGGGGCCAGCAGAAGGCATGGAGGTTAGGGGTCTGGACTCACACACGGGTGACTGTGGTTTGAGTCTTGGACTTGGTGGATTGAAACTTACGCCAGGTGTGTGGCAATGCGTGCCCCAAATTCCAGGAGAACGGAGAAGGGACTGCGGTGTGGTCATCCCTCCAGGGGCGATTTCTCCCCTTCTATCTCACTATCTCTTTCTAGTGAGCACATGCAGCCTACGGCAGACTTTTTAAAAAATTGATAATAGTGTATGTGTGCACACGAGAGAGAGAGAGAGAGAGAGAGAGAGAGGGAGGCCCAGTCTCTGTGGTACAGTGGGAGGTGTGCCAGACTGTGAAGATGGAAGACCGACGCCTACCATTTGGGTCCCTGGCCCGGTGGACCTGAAACGTACTGCGTGCATGGACCTACTCAGGATTCTGATGGGCTGGCGGGCTGGAGGAAGGGCGCTGCTGCTGCACAAACCCTGTGAAGGGAACTTCTCTCTTACTCTTCCACGCACATGTACACACTCTATCATGAGCTTTAAAAAAATGATGTGTATTTATATATATTTCCCTCGACAAAGCCTTACATTACCACGCTCCTCTTTCCCAGCCCTCCAGCTCCTCGGGAACTTGAGTGTCCACGTGCTCAGCATATTTTCAGGCCAACCTTGGGAGGTGAACTGTGGTCAGGCGTGTGGCTTCCAGCACCGCAATGCAGTTTGCTACCAACAGGGCTACCGGGTTGGGCCAGATTTTCATCTATGCTATTTTACATGATTTTAGTAGGTGTTGTCCCTGGGGGTCACAATATATAGCCTTAGGTTTTATAGTTAATAAATTATAGTTTCAGGCCAGTAGCCTTTTTGCCTCTGATCCAGGTGCTCTAGGCCAAATGGGCAAAAACCCAACTGTGCCTAGAACAAAATCCTTTACATATGTGATCTGGCGTCTGAAGTGGAGCGACTGTGTCAAAGGGCTTTATGATTTTCCACTCCTAACTGCAGGCTGTCAGGGGATACATACTGCCTTAGTTTCTGGCTGGAAGCCTTTTTCCTCTGGGTTCCCCAGCTGCCTAGGCCCAACAGGCTGAAAAACTTTCACACAGGACAAAGTCCTTTACAGCTGTGATTTATAGTTAATACGAACTGTTTCACATAAGATCCACTCATGGTTAATATGATTATTTAACACAAAATATAGAAGGCTTACAGTCCTTTTACACTCCACTTATAGTTAGTATGGACTATTTCAATAAAATTCACTTATAGTTAATATGGACTATTTCACATAAAATCCACTATATGGGCCATTTCACATAGAATATAGGTTTACAATCTTATTGGCCCATAGTCCCTGTTCCCCCCACACACCATAACTCTCACACCCAAAGAGTCCCTGCCTCTTTTTTTTTTTTAAATATTATTATGGATATAATTGCTTTCTCTGTTTTACCTACTGAATAAAACTTTTAAAGTTTGGTACTTTATTTTACACTTGTTTAATGTGTCTTGTAATAAGAAAATTTTTATTTTGATATGTCTAAACTTATCACTTTAGTTTTTATGACTTTTGAATTTGGTATCTCATTTTAAAGGGGCTTTCTTTCCTACCTTAAGGTCATAAGCACATTCTTCTAACATTCACAAATGTGTCTCTTTTCTTTTAAACTATATTTTCTTTTTAAAAAGTTTTTTAAAATAGAATTACTTTGTTTGTTTATTTAAGTTTGACCAGAGAGGGACAGAGGCAAGGGGGGGGAGGGTAAGTGAGAAAGCAAGTTGCCAGGTCTGGCGCTCAAACCACAGTTGGCCACATGAGAAAATGTCCAGTATCCTTAACCACTACGCCACCTGCCGGCCCCAATATGAACATCTCTTATATTTAGATTTTTATTACCTCCAGAATGTGTTTTTGCGAATGGTGTGAGAAATTTAATAAATATTTCTAAATGCATGCCAGTTGCTGGATAGTCCCTTCTTTAAAGATTTAAAAGGCCACACTTACTGTCCACTAAGTTATGATACACGTTCTGCCTCAGAGTGTTCACGCCGTCCTATTCACCTGGTTGTCTTTTCCACGCCAAAACCACACTGCAACATTTCACTGAAGGCTTTCGGGGGGCATTACTGACTGAGATGATTACATGGTTTCCTCCTTTAATAACTAACAAAGTCAATTAGAGAATTAGATTTTTAAAGATATAATTATTTTATTTAACTTTATGGGAGTGAGCGAGAGAGAGAGAGAGGGAAAGTGAGAAAGCAAGCTGCTGGGTCTGGGACTAGAACTCTGGTTGGCCATGTGGGAGTCCAGCGCCTCTAACCATCACATCACCTGCCAGACCCTACAAATACATTTTATAATGCTGGACCATCTTTCATTCGTGGGATAAATTCTATGTAAACAATAAACTGGTGATTTGATTTGTTAATATTTTATTTTGATTTTTAAATTTTATTTCCATAATAAACTAGTTTTCTTTATTTTTTCCTATCCCCTTTTTTTTTTTTTAAATTGTTGTTACATTGGTATCATAAAACAAGTTAGGTAGATCTTACCTTTATTGTACATTATGGAAGTTTATATAAGGTTTTGTTAGAAGTTGCATAGAACAAACCTTTAAAATCCAGTCCTTTAGGAACAGAATTTTAAAGTCTCTTACAGCTCCTTCTCATAAGTAATAGTTAATGAACAGTTCTTCTCTGCCTTGCAACAATTTAAGTAAATCCTATTTTTATGAAAATTACCTAGTATATCTAGGCTTTCACATTTGCATAAACTACTAAACAAGAGTTCTTGTAATTTTACAAATCTATGCCACTGGTATTCTGGGGGCTCCCTCTCCTTTTAGGGTCCTGGGGTGTTGGTTTAGCTGTTCAAGCACCTGCACTGCCTGTTTTCATTTCTAGACCCCAGGAGGGTAACCATAACGGGCACCTTCAGTCACCACTACCTTCCATGACAGTCCACTCCTGTGCGTTTACTACTATGTATTGTCCAGTTCTCAGCCAGATCCCAATGCCATTCACAGTCTCTTCGTAGTCGGGGGCCGTTTTGCATCTCAGTCCTCTATCAGTGGTGTGAGGGATACTATGCATCCTTGGAAGGGGGAGAACAGATTATGTTCAGGAATGTGCGGTCGTGAAGATATTCTCAGCCTACTACAGTGCACTGGAACTCTCCCACAGATAAGCTTGGCAGAAATAAATGGTAATACTGCATATGGTTTTAGAGGAAAGTGTGCTGTCACTAGACTTTCCCTGCTATTGAAGTAGGAGCCCATAGCAGGAAGCACAGGGTGTTTATGCAGGGGCCTCTCACTCTAGATGTACATTACTGACCCGAGGAGCTGCTGGAACATCAAAGTCTGAGCCCAGAAATTCTATTTTAATTGGACTAGGGTGAGAAACAGTGGTGTAGGAGAAGAAGTGTGGGTTTTGGGATCAGACAAATTTCAGTTCAAATTACCATTTACTAAGCTCTATGACTTTAGGCAAGAGACTGCTTTGTGAGCCTTAGTTTCTTCAGCTGTAAATTGAGTTGAAAAGATTGTGCTGAGGACTAGAAATAATGTAAGATGAGAAACTCGTAGCATGCAAGGCAACAGCAAATGTTTAATATGCACTGGTTCTTCTCCGCTAATTACAGTAAGCAGGAGCAAAACAAGGCATTAAAAGAAATGAAGATCAAGTAAAGTAGGACACCCCTTCACATGCCATCGTCTTGCAAACAATAACGAAAATCTAATTCCAAATGTCACAAAGCTGTTCACAGGAGCTGACAATCATTCCCAGACACTGCAGACTGCGTGAGCCTGGGACTTACAGCAAGTTCCCGTCACATTTTACTTTCCCTCCCGGGCTCTTTTGAACATTCTTACTTCAAAGTGTTTTTCAAAGACCACTCTCTAGGCTGTCACAGGATTTCTGAGCCACTTCTCAACCCTACATTTTCAAGTCTAAGAGTAAAAACAGCAAAAAATAATGACAACCTGCTTATATGTTAATGTGTGTACTCTTAAATTAAAATATTTTGTGAAATAAATGAGCACTTCTGAGTTGCAGGAAATGAGCAGAATAACTAGAAAGCTGTGGATCCCCAAATTAAAGAAACTTCAGTGTCTCCCACGGATGAAACAGTCCTACCCTAATTACAGCCAGCTGGAGACAGCTCCATTTTTCAGAGATGCTTAAATCATTAGCAAAACACAGTGAGGCACATTTGCTGAGTAAATGTTCATACCTGGTCCATGTGCATCATTCAGAAGTAATTGTATGCCATTTGGCAAAAACCATTTGGCAAAAACAGAAACCTCCTTGCTAAGAAATATCAGCTGATTTTTTAAAAAAAGTTTTTGTTCTAGGGCAATCACCCTCTCACCCCAGGAGGGAAGGATAGCCATGGAGGTTAGGGTATTGGATCCCATATGGCCAACTGCATGGTTCAAGTCCCAGACCTGGCAGCTTAAAAATCATACCAGGTGTACATGCATGTGTGTCCAAAATCCTGAGAGAAGAATGGAGGGGATGGTTTCTCACCCCCCCCCCATCCCCCAGCTCCCTTTCTTTCTGTCTCTCTGTCAAGTATATGCACTCTACAGCAAAAACTAAAAAGTCTGTCAGGGAATCCACTATATTGGTAGCTCGAAGAGGAAAAATCATGAGGTCATATCAATTGATATAGAAAATATATTTAACAAAACCTAACATTCATGATAAAAATTTCAACCAAGCCAGGAATAGAAGGGAACATCAACAAGATTAAAAGTTTCTACAAAATGGGGGCTAGCAGGTGGCATGGTGGTTAAAGGCACTGGATTCCCACATGGCCAACTATGGGTTGAGTCCTAGACCTGGTGACTTGTTTTCTCACTTTCCTCGCCCCACCCCTCCAGTCAAATAAAAAAAATAATAATAATAACAATAACAAATGAAGTTAAATAAGTAATTCCTTTTAAAAAATGTATCTACAAAATCTATAAAAGACAGTTTCTCCTGCAAAAGACAGAGCAAGACAAGGATGTCAACACACTGATCATTCCCATTCTACGTATCTTGAAAGTCCAGACAGTGCAATATGAAAAGAAAAAGAAATAAACGGTATACAGATTGAAAAGGGAGAAATAAGACTACATCAATTTGGATGTATCATGATTGTCTACATGGAAAATCCCAAGTAACCTATTAAAAAACCTCTTAGAATTGATAAGTATTTTAGAATTGTAGGATACAAGATCAATATGGAAAAATCAGTTATATTTCTATATACAAGCAATATTCTATAGGAAACCAAAATTTAAAAAAAACCTTTCAGGGAGCTAGGAGGTAGTGTGGTAGTTAAGATGCTGAACTCCCACATGGCTAACCATGGTTCAAGTCCTGAACCCAGAGGCTTAAAAATCATGCTGAGTGTGTGCATGTGTGCCCAGAATTCTGAGAGCAGATGGAAGAGAAGGGATTGTGATGTGACCATCCTCCTGGGGGGGCAGTTTCTCATCTCCTCTCTCTGTCTCTCCTGGGTGTGTGCACATGCTCTATGGCAAAAATCTAAAGCAAAATAAAACAAAACAAAAACAAAAAGAGCTTTCAGATCAGCTTTCAAAATCAATCAATTAATCATTCAGTATAAATCTAAAAAATTAGGTACAGGAGCTGTATGCTAAAAATTACAAAGCTGTGCCAATAAGAGAAATCGAAGACCTAAATAAATGGAGACACATAATCTGTGGGAAGACCCAGCATAGTAAAGATGTCAATATTCCTCAAAGCGATCTACAGATTTAACCCAATTCCCATCTTTTCACTGAGCAGGGTACCAAGAATATTTTTCCATATCAATAAATACTATTCCATAACATTGTTTTAATAATTACATACTCATATTCTGGATTTATCTTAAAATGATTTACCCATTCCTTTACGGTTAGTATTACTGTTACCAACATTTCTCTATCACAAACCACGTTTAGTAAACATCTTAGTAATTTAATCTTTCCACACATATTCTATTTTCTTAGGATAAATTTTATAAGTAAACTTTTGGATTAATTGATATATACATTTAAATAAATTTTAGGAGGTTTTTGATATAGGGTACGTGCCCTCACCAGAAAGAGAGACAGACAGAAAGCGAGAAATCACCCTCTTGGGGGGGGGAGGGATGGCCATGCCGCAATCCCTTCTCCTCCATTCTCCTCTCAGGATCTTGGGCACGCACGCACACGCGCCTGGCGTGAGTTTTAAGCCACCGGGTCCAGTACGCGAACCACGGTTGACTATGTGGGAGTCCAGCGACATAGCCATTACGCCAACTGCTGGTTCCCCAGTGACATAGCCATTATGCTAACTACTGGTCCTGCGTTTTCTCTATTATCTTTGGAATTAGTTACTGAACAAAAGTTCAAGCTCTGGAAAATTCTGTCACATTCTCTATAGTCTCAAAATCCCTGTATGTCCTCTCTAGATTTCTATCACGCCTTACTTAAAAAGAATGAAATTGCAGGTCTTCCAACAGAGAAGCAGAGAGGATAATAATCATTCAGCAACATGGCCTGTTTGCTTTATTCCACTTGAGAAATGAATCACATATATTAAATAAGAATAAAACTATTAAAGTATGTGCTTTTAGAATTGACATCGTTCACAAACAATTAGCTAGCACCAATGAACTAGGTCCAGCACTGTGAACACGTTTCCATTGAGAAGTTAATTAGCTGTTAATTATGAGAGCCTCAGGAAAGCCCAGCAGCGGGCACTGTGACTGAGCTGCCATTTGTCTTTAGGAGTTATTTGCTGAGAGCTGCTTTCCCTATTTTATTTCTTTAATTAAAATTTTTTAAACAATTAGTTTAATTAACTTTATTTATTTACTTATTTTAATCTGACCAAAGAGGGACAGAGTGAGAAAGAGAGAAAGAGAGAAAGTGAGCCGCCAGGCCCTTAACTATCGGCCACCTGCCAGTCCTCCGTATTTTATTCCTACGCCTCCAGTATATGATATTAAAACTCAGCAGCCCGTGTATTGCCGATTCCTGCAAATATTAAGCAAATATACTAAAGCAGGAGCATATTTTACATAACCATATGTGTCAGACTAAATTTGGGCCAAGAAAGAGAATGAATGCAACTCATATCTGCTTTCTATTTGACAAATACAAAGATATCATAAGCTCCTGTTTTCAGTGCCTACATGTTGTTTCCATGACAACTGCATAAACATTTTCCTTGTAACTCACAGCCATGTTCATTCTTTACATCTCGTTATTTATATCTGTTGCCTCTCAGGGGAAAATCTGATTTATTCCCCGGGGGGAAAAATCAATCAATGATATTCTTAATCAGTGGCATTTGAAGAGTAGGTGGCATAGATCTTTTTATAGAAAAGCAATTTCCACCAACGCTCTTTCCATGTGATGGAAGACTGGGGAGAATAAAAGTAGTACTTGTTTCAAGGAAAGTGTTCGCACAAATCGCAATGAATAATCCGAAGAGAGAGGAGAAGAACATGCGCTGGGAAGCTGCAGAAGGTTGGCAAAAGTGAGTACACGCACACCTGCTTCTCTGTTCATGTGTGTGGAGTATGCTAGAGACACGTTTAGGAAAAAGAAACCTCTCTCATTCCTACAGCTTTGGTAGTCTTTGCTGCTTTCCTTGTGCGATGGAAACTGTATAGAATGGCTAGCAACCGGAGCAAAGGAGAGACCATCCTACTAACAGAGCAGATCAAGTGACAGGAAAAAGAAAGGATGAGAGACAATCATATCAGATTCCTTGGCTTTGTCCCTTCACTGGGCCTGGGTAATTACAGATTCAAGCAGCAGCAAATGAAAGAGATCCCGAACTGGATTTTCGTTATCAGATTAACAACAATTTCTCAAAGTCTTCCAAGGGACAGCGGGTCAGTTCCCATCCTTCAGCGCTCAGAGCACTCCGGCTTTTAGTTCCCTTCCGCACTTTGGCGAGCTCCCTGGGCTGGGTAGGCCAGGCGGGTGGGCGAGTGCGGGTATCTGCTGCTCTCTGTGCTCTCCTGGCGCTAAGATGAGAGCACGCTCATCACCGTTTCGTTATTGTTTCTGTATGATTCCCGAGGGGTCTTTGTAATTCCCTTCCAGTCTAACACAATGCTCTGGGAAATAGTAGGGCTCTTAATAATCTAGGGCGAATAAATGAATCTTTATTCATAACCAACACACATTTCCTACAATACAAAAACGCTTCCAGTCAAAAGACTTCCAATAATCCCCTCTACCCATTTTGACATTTCAGTTCTCTTTGCAGTCTTACTTCCTCCTCCACTTCTACAAAGTGAATCTCTTACAATCTACTCTTTTTCATTGGTCTCCAAGGCCTAAGTCAGGGTGAGGGCCAAGGATATTTTGTTTCTGGTTTTAAATAGATATCTAATTTTCCCAGTAACATTTGTTGAAAAATTTTATCTTTTTTCATTGAATTATCTATGCACTTTTGTCAAAAATTAATGGACATACACACGTACATAAACACACACACACACACATACCTATACCTATTTCTGGACCATTTATTCTTTTCTACAGATGTGGTTACCTCTCCTTTAATGATAATAAACTGTTAGATTACTGCAGTATTTTAGTAAATCTTGAATTAGGGAGTAAGAGTCCTTCAACACTGTTCCTATTGTTTTGACTTTTCTAGGTCCTTTATCTTTCTAAATCAATTTCAAACTTTTTTGTTTGTTTGCTTTTTAAACTGCCAAGTGTATATATGCTCAGCAGAGAGAGAAAGAGAAAGAGAGGGAAAATACTCCCCAATGGGGTGCGATAACACTCTACTACTCCTTTTTCCTTCATTTCTCCATCCCGTCAGGATTTCAGGTACGCACAGGCACTGGCGTGCTTCTCAAGCCACTGGGGCTAGGATTTGAACTGCAGCCCCCTATGTGTGACCTGGCTCCCAATGGGCAGCATTTAACCACTGCATTATGGGACCAGCCCTAAATAAATTTTAGAATTACTTTTTCGCTACCACTAAAGAAAGAAGAAAAAATATTTCTGCTAGGATGTTGGTAGGAATTTCATTCAATGTATAGAGGAATGCTCAGTGTGATTTTCAGGCCTCTGAGTCCAAGTCCCAAACCATGCCATGCATCATGTGGGATCCAGCTGCCTTAACCTCCATGCCACTTCCTAGCCCAGGCATAGGGTTTTCATGACACACAGAAAACCTTATCTTTTCAGTTTCTTTCGCTGATTTCTTTCAGAAACAGAGACTTGTTTCTCTTTAACCAATTACTAATCTAAGAGTTTCAAACTCACTTACAACCTACAAGCCTCTGTTTCCTGATGTCCCTCCCTCCTTTAGGGACAGGCCAGTGTGAGACCCCTCACGCTGACTGCTGACTCTCCTGCTCTTAGAACTGAATGTCAATAAAAGGGACCACCGTATCTCAGCGCTTGAGGAACACTCTTGCCTCTCTGTGAGCTGGTCACTCAGTCTCTTGCATAGAATGGTATTTCTACAGAGCTGGACACGTTTCATACTGCCACTATCCAGCCTGAAGAGTTTTCTTCAGTGGAAAGTTTCCTCCATTTTCCTCTTGGGATTTGGGGCACACACTTGGGAGTCCAGCGAGTCCATTAGGTCATCCGCTGGTCCCTCCAAATTCAATTTCTCTAGCACGTCCAGAACCACTCAAGTCACCTATTTTCTTCTGTGAGTTTTGGTAGTTTAGACAAATTACAAAATGCTCAGTTTAAGGTTTTGAACTTACGGGCACCACGCTTTGATCACATGCATGCCTTCCATTGGTCTGGCACAGAAAAGGCAGGGCAGGTATCTGCATTCGTTATCTTTTCAATATGGAAGCTCTGTAATGTCCCCCTTCCATTCCTGACATCAGTAACCCATGCCTTCTCTGTTTGCTGCTCAGTCTGCTTAAAGGCTACTCTTTCTATTCCTCTTAGAAAACCAATGCTTGATTTCATTTATATTCTCTATTGCTTTTTTATTTTAATAATTTCTGTTCTTAACTCATTCTTTCATTATGTTTACATTGGGATTAATTTGCTCAAATTTTTCTACTTTCTTACAGTGGAAGCTGAGGTCCTGGATTTGGACCTTTCCTCTTTAATTACACATTGAATATGTCAGAAATAGCCCAGTGCTCCAGCAGCTTCCCACGTACTTTGATATATTGTGATTTCACTTTCAGTCAATTAAAAATATTTTATAATCCCCTTCTGAGTTTCTCTTTGACCCATGTATCATTTAGAAGAGTTACTTATTTTCCAAATATTTAGGGGTTTTCCAGATATCATTCTACTATACTGATTTAGCACGTTGGCTTATCCATTCATCTGCTGATGAATCTGGGTTGGGTTTAGGTTTGCTTCCTCTTTCTGGCTACTGTGAATAGTGCTCCTATAAACGTTTTGTACAAATACGTGTTTGAGAACCTGCTTTCAGCTCTCCTGGGTATGCATCTCACAGTGGAAGAATCAGGTCACACGGAGGTTCCACATTTTAACTTTCCAAACTTTTTCAGAGCTGAAACATTTCAAACTCCCACCAACAATGTATGAAGGTTCTAATTTCTCTACATCCTCATCAACCTTTGTTGTCTGTTCATTTATTTTTTTAGTTATCTTATTTTGTTTTGAGAATAGTCATCCTTGTGGAGATGATATGGTATCTCACTGTGGTGGGCACCTTTTACTTTCTTTGCACATCTGCCTGATTCTGGGAGAGCGTGTGTGAGTTTAAGAGCGCTGGTGCTGGGCCAGCAAGTGGCATGGTAGTTGGGGTACTGGATTCCCATATAAGCTGATCAGGGTTTGAGTCCTGGACCTGGTGGCTTGCTTTCTCACTTCCCACACGCCCTCACCCCTCACCCCTGTAAACACGCATGCCCTATAGCAAATTAAAAAAAAAAAAGATGATAATAAAATAATTCTTATAAAACAAAAGAGTCTTGGTGCTTTTCCCTTCATAGCAGATGTACAGTGGGGTGAAGAACAGGAGTTAGGAAATCTCTCCAGAAATAAAGACACTGACTGCACACCGTATCTCAGCGCTTGAGGAACACTCTTGCCTCTCTGTGAGCTGGTCACTCAGTCTCTTGCATAGAATGGTATTTCTACAGAGCTGGACACGTTTCATACTGCCACTATCCAGCCTGAAGAGTTTTCTTCAGTGGAAAGTTTCCTCCATTTTCCTCTTGGGATTTGGGGCACACACTTGGGAGTCCAGCGAGTCCATTAGGTCATCCGCTGGTCCCTCCAAATTCAATTTCTCTAGCACGTCCAGAACCACTCAAGTCACCTATTTTCTTCTGTGAGTTTTGGTAGTTTAGACAAATTACAAAATGCTCAGTTTAAGGTTTTGAACTTACGGGCACCACGCTTTGATCACATGCATGCCTTCCATTGGTCTGGCACAGAAAAGGCAGGGCAGGTATCTGCATTCGTTATCTTTTCAATATGGAAGCTCTGTAATGTCCCCCTTCCATTCCTGACATCAGTAACCCATGCCTTCTCTGTTTGCTGCTCAGTCTGCTTAAAGGCTACTCTTTCTATTCCTCTTAGAAAACCAATGCTTGATTTCATTTATATTCTCTATTGCTTTTTTATTTTAATAATTTCTGTTCTTAACTCATTCTTTCATTATGTTTACATTGGGATTAATTTGCTCAAATTTTTCTACTTTCTTACAGTGGAAGCTGAGGTCCTGGATTTGGACCTTTCCTCTTTAATTACACATTGAATATGTCAGAAATAGCCCAGTGCTCCAGCAGCTTCCCACGTACTTTGATATATTGTGATTTCACTTTCAGTCAATTAAAAATATTTTATAATCCCCTTCTGAGTTTCTCTTTGACCCATGTATCATTTAGAAGAGTTACTTATTTTCCAAATATTTAGGGGTTTTCCAGATATCATTCTACTATACTGATTTAGCACGTTGGCTTATCCATTCATCTGCTGATGAATCTGGGTTGGGTTTAGGTTTGCTTCCTCTTTCTGGCTACTGTGAATAGTGCTCCTATAACAGTTTTGTTAGCACGTTGGCTTATCCATTCATCTGCTGATGAATCTGGGTTGGGTTTAGGTTTGCTTCCTCTTTCTGGCTACTGTGAATAGTGCTCCTATAAACGTTTTGTACAAATACGTGTTTGAGAACCTGCTTTCAGCTCTCCTGGGTATGCATCTCACAGTGGAAGAATCAGGTCACACGGAGGTTCCACATTTTAACTTTCCAAACTTTTTCAGAGCTGAAACATTTCAAACTCCCACCAACAATGTATGAAGGTTCTAATTTCTCTACATCCTCATCAACCTTTGTTGTCTGTTCATTTATTTTTTTAGTTATCTTATTTTGTTTTGAGAATAGTCATCCTTGTGGAGATGATATGGTATCTCACTGTGGTGGGCACCTTTTACTTTCTTTGCACATCTGCCTGATTCTGGGAGAGCGTGTGTGAGTTTAAGAGCGCTGGTGCTGGGCCAGCAAGTGGCATGGTAGTTGGGGTACTGGATTCCCATATAAGCTGATCAGGGTTTGAGTCCTGGACCTGGTGGCTTGCTTTCTCACTTCCCACACGCCCTCACCCCTCACCCCTGTAAACACGCATGCCCTATAGCAAATTAAAAAAAAAAAAGATGATAATAAAATAATTCTTATAAAACAAAAGAGTCTTGGTGCTTTTCCCTTCATAGCAGATGTACAGTGGGGTGAAGAACAGGAGTTAGGAAATCTCTCCAGAAATAAAGACACTGACTGCATTTCCCCCTTTTCCAACTAAATGACTGGTGTCTTGTTTCCCATTGAACAGTCCTCCCATGAAACAAACCTGCGCTTCAGCACGAGGCACACGCCAGCCCACGTGTACCGCCGAGCGCGCTATCACACCAGAACGTTTGTTTTTCTTCCTTTCTCTGTGCCAAACCGATGGCAGGAAACAAACGCTGGGCCTGACTCCAAGAAGAAAGAATTTCTTCGGGATCACATTTTCTTTTTTTCATTTTTATAATTTGGTATTTTTAGATGTTTTCCTATGACCATGTGCCAGGTATTGTTAACTTTCAAAAGCACAAGCCAGAATGGTAATACCATTTCCCCCCTCCATTATTCTGCTACTAGAACGTGGGGGCAAATACTTCAGAATTAAACTATTAATATTATACCAGTGGGGTTTGGAATAATTAGCTTGTCTCTTTTTGCAGATTTCTAGTTTTTCAATGTTATAAACAAATAGTGGGTAAGGTTTGTAGTTACAGAAACAAGGCAGGTATCTGCATTTATGCTTTTCAATCATCTCGTGTTTAATGATATTCCAACTGACTGTCATTAACTTAAAACATTTACTGCTAATTATAGCTGGAATGATGAGTCAAAGAGTAAAAATGTGTTCTTAATGCCCACATTAATCCTCAGCATAACTGCTGTAAGTCCCTACCTCTCCTTCTGCCATTCCTCTCCCAGGGTCAGGTCGTAGCTGAATCAACTTCTAAAAAAAAAAGAAAGAAAGAAATCCAGGTGAATGTCCTCTTACTGGTCACCTCTCACAGGGTTCCAGAGCTAATTCTTTCCCCATAGCGCGACTGCTTCTTCCCGCACAGCAGGGTAGTCTTACCGGCAATGCACACGGGAGGGAGTGCTTCTGCCACGTGATACCTTCATCTCCTAGACATTTACTCTCCCAGAGGTTTTTGGTTTTTTTTTTTTGCTGTAATTATCTTGGTCATAAAGAATTATTAAAAATCTAATGCACAAGCCCACAGAAATAACTATTTTCCAACAAAAACCTTAAAGATATTTACGTTTGGAAAACTAAATGCTAATGGAGTGACGTTCTTTTAAATCACAGTGCAGTTCTCATAAGATGACAGGGGTACATTAGGTTGTGGAGCAAAGCCATAACACAACAGAATATCTCCCGACAGAGACTGGAGGGCATCACCCACTTCTCTGTGTTTAATTGCTTTTCTGCTTTTGAAATGAAAATAACATTTATTTTCTGATTTGGAAAACAATACAAACCAGTTTTGAAACATTTAACTATAATTACATAAGAATGTAAAGTTGACCAGAAACCCACTATCCGGTTTAATTCACTATTGACAATTCGGTAACCATTTCAAAAAGGTCATATTAAACAAGCCAGTTCCCCACATTTTGTGGGATGAGTGTGTGTGTGCACATGCATGTGTGTAGTATTATTTCTGGGCAGGGTCTCACTGGGTCCTCTCCTTGCCTCACCCATCCAAGTACAGGCACGCATCATCCCACCTGGTTTCCCGGGTGAGCTGGGACTCAGACCCGGGCCTATGCGACTCAGCCTGCCAAGCTCCAGGATTCATCACACACTATGGTGGCTGTGTCCCACATTTTTAAAAAATTGAGGTAAAATAATATAACATAATTTATCATTGCAACCAGTTTTAGGTACACAGTTCAATTGTTAGCAATATATTTACACTGTTAACCATCACCACCCTAATTTCCAGAACTCTTCCAGTTTTGTATAACTGAAATGGTACAGTCGTTAAGAATGACCTCCCCTTCCCTGCAAGGCTTAGCAACCAGTGTTCTGCTTGGCGTCTCTGTTAGCTCCTCTATTCCATTTATCTCATATAAAAGGAATCATACAGTATTTTCCTTTAGGTGACTAGTCTATTTCAGTGAGAAAAATGTCCTTAAAGTTCATGCACATTGTAGCACATGCAAAAATTTCCTTCCCTTTTTAGGCTATATATATAATAACTATATAACAGAATATTAGCCTAATATATATATTAAGAGTTATATCACCTATGTATTTTTCCTTGTCTCAACTTCTCATTTCCTTCTTGCTTGATGTCCACACATATACCAAGAACTATGGATGGTTTTCTCGTGGATGAGTGGGAGAATAAAAATATGTGTATAACCCGTTCTGAGGTTGACGCTTTGAGAGTTGGTGTAGGAGAGGTAAAGTGGAGACTGGTCTGTGGTTGAGGGCATACAGAAAGGAGTTATTCACTGAAAAGCAAAAAGGGGGTCCCGATGGTGGCACAGTGGTGATGCTACTGCCCCCCCCAACACACACACATAGGAAAGTCAAGCACACACATGCCCATGATCTGGACTGGCTGAAGCTGGGGGTAGAACATGGCATGAAGACCCTATTAGGGATGCCTTTCTCTCTCTCTCTCTCTTCATCCTCTCTTTCTCCCTCTATGAGATAAATCAACTTTAAAAATCATAATTTTGGGGGCCAGCAGGTGGGGTGGTGGTTAAGGCACTGGACTCACACATGGCCGACTATAGTTCAAGTCCCTGCCCTGGTGGTTTGCTTTCTCTCTCTCCCACTCTCTCTGTCTCTCTCTACTCAAGTAGAATAATAATATTAACAAATAAAATTAAGTAAATAAATATTTATATATAATATACATGTAAATATATTTTATATAAATATTATATATGTAATATATTAAGTATGTTTCACTTTTACATATATTTATATACTTGTTATAAATGATATCTTTTACATTTATATATAAAGTATATAAAATATAAGATAAAGAGTGCGATGTATATATCTCACATTTTCTTATCTATTTGACCATCCATGGACATTCAGCTTCCTTTCAGTTAGGAATAATGCTGCTATGAATATGGGGATATAAAATACCTCTTCTAGACCCTACTCTCAGTCCTCTGGGGAATACGTCCAGAGGTGGAACTGCTGGCTTATATGGTACCCCTACTTTCAGTACTGTTTTCCCCAGCAGCTGCAGCACTTCACCTTCTCCCCAACAGCACACAGGTTCTAATTCCACCTCCTGGCCAACAGGAACTGCTTCATTTTGTAGACAGTGGCCATCCCAGGAGGTGTGAAGTGGGATCTCAGCGTATTTGCATTTGCATTCCCCTAACAGTCCGTGAAGCAGAGCATCTTTTCATAGGTTGATTAGGTATGTGTACATTTTCTTGGAGCAATGTCTTCTCAACTCACTTGCCCATTTTAAACTATGTTGTCTATTTTCCTGCTCTTGAGCTTCCCTCTATAGTCTGGTTATTAATCCCCTATCAGATATGATTTGCAAATGTTTTCTCCCGTTCTCTGTTTTTCCTTCTTGCCCCATTGACAGTGTCTTTTCATGCACAAATTAAACATTTTTTCAAGTCCAGTTTGTCTAATTCTCATGTTGCTGTGGCTCTGCTGTCATATGTAAAATTTCATTGCCAAATCCAACTGTCATGAAGCATCTGCCAAAAGTTTTTGCCCGAGAGTTTTAAAGTTTTAGATCTTACATTTAGGTCTTTGATCCATTCGGTAAGGGTTCAGTTTCATTCTTTGCATGTGGACATCCAGTCTTCCTCACAGTACTTGTCTAGTAGATAGCCTCTCCCATTCCCAGGGAATATTATCACCCTTGTCGAAAGTCATTTGACCACATATGCAAGGGTTTACTTCTAGGTGGAGATTTTGTGTCTTTTTTTTTTTTAGTTTGTTAAAAGGAGTTTACCCTTATTAGGGCAGAGTGGGAGTGAAAAATTATCTACCAAGGAAGATGGCCACACTGCAGTCCCTTCTCCTTCATTCTTCTCTCAGGATTTTGGGCAGGCATGCACACATATCTGGCATGATTTTCAAAGTGCCGGGCCTGGGACTCAAACTGCACAGTCAGCGATGTGCAATCCAACCACCTTAACTTCCATGCCACATGCTGGCCCTCTAGGTGGACTCTTCTATTCCACTGGTCTTTATCTATGTCTTTTGGTTACACACCATTTTAATTATTGTATCTTTGTAGCAAGTTTTTAAAACAAGAAGTGCGAGTTCTCCTGATGTTCTGCTTCAAGACTGCTTTGGCTATTTAGGATCCCTTGAGATTCCACATGAATATTCAAATGATTTTTCTGTATTTCTGCCCAAAGCACTAGGATTCTGACAGGGATTACACTGACACTATAGATTGCTTTAAAGACATATTGCTCTCACAATATTAAGTCTTATAATCCATGAATGTGAATATGTTTAACTTCTTTGAGCAAAGTTCTGTAGCTTTCATTTTAAAAGTCTTTCCCATTCTTGTTTAAGAATGTGGTGCTATTTGGGACCAGCAGTTAGTGTAATGGCTATGTCGCTGGACTACCATGTAGTTGACTGCAGTGCGAGTCCTGGACCTATTGGCTTAAACTCACGCCACGTGCATGTGCGTGCATGCCCCAGATCCCGAGAGGAGAACGGAGGACAAGGGATTGCAGCGTGGCCATCCCCCTTGGGGGGTGATTTCTCGCTTTCTGTCTCTCTGTCTCTCTCTGTCTTTCTGGCAAGCGCATGCGCCCTATAGCAAAAACCTCTCAAAAAAAAAAAAAAAAAAAAGAATTTGGTGCTATTTGATGCTTCGTAAGTGACATTGTTAATTTCCTCTTCATACTGTAAGTTGTTAGGCTATAACAGATATGGCTTGTCACGTGTTTACTTCGTTTCCTAGTTTGCTGAATTCGTTTTTTCTAACAGTTTTGTGTATGTGTGAAATCTTCAGGGTTTTCTGCATATACAATTACATTATCTGTGAACAGAGATAATTTTACTTCTTCCTTTCTATTTTAATGCCTCTTATTTCTATTTCTTACCTGATTGCTAATTCCTTTTTATATATTCTACAGCTATTTTGTGCTTATCACGGGGATTACACTTATCCTGAAGTTATAACACTCTAATTTGAATTTGCATTATCTTAACTTCACCAACAGACAAAAACTCTACCCCTCTTGATTGTTGATGTCAAAAAATTACATCTTTTTTATTTTTAAAAAGTTTGCCATAGGGTGTGTGTGCTTGCTGGAGAGAGACAAAGAGAAAAAGAGAGAAAGTGAGAACCACTCCTCAAAGGGGATGGCCACACCACAATCCCTTCTCTTCCATTCTCCTTTTGAGATTTTGGGCATGCATGCACACACACACACCCAGCATGATCTTCAAGCTGCTGGGTCTAGGACTCAAATCACACATTCAGTCACCTGCTGGCCTCTCAAAATTGTGTTTTTGTACACTGTGCCCCCTAAAACAGAAACCGACAATCTTTCAAAATGCATGTTTCAAATTATGTAGAAAATAAAATGTGGAATTACAAACCAAAACCAAAATATTAGCTTTTTAAAAATTAATAACGTTTTGGGACCAGCAGTTAGCATAATGGCTATGTTGCTGGACTCCAACATAATTGACTGCGGTTCACGTCCTAGACCTGGTGGCTTAAAACTCACGCCAGGTGCATGTGCATGCGTGCCCAAGATCCTGAGAGGAGGATGGAGGAGAAGGGATGGCGGCGTGGCCATCCCCCCTGGGGGGTGATTTCTCGCTTTCTGTCTCTGTCTGTCTGGTGAGCACACGCCCCCTATAGCAAAAACCTCTCCAAAAAAAGAAAAAAAATTAATAACATTTTAATGTACTATTTTAAAAAAAACTATACAGAAAACAGAAAGAGAATTATAGATCATTTTTACAATAACACTATCCTTTATAAGTGCTACTATAGTGACTTTTACTGAGATCTTTATTTCTCTATATTATTTCAGTTTATTGTCTATGGCCCTTTCATTCCACTCTGCAGGACTGCCTTGAGTATGTCTTACGGGACAAGGTCAGTAATAATGAACTCCATCGGCTTTTGTTCATCTGAGAATGTCTTAATTTCCCCCTACCTCTTCAATTATCAAGGACAGATTTTCAAGATATAGGAATATTGTTATTTTTTATTGTCAAAGGGTGCATGTCCTCACAGTAGGAGGAGAGAGAGAGAGCACTCCCCAGTGGAGCGCAGTGATGCCGCAATCCTCTTCCTCCATTTCACCCTCCTGTCAGAATTTTGGGCACACACGCTTGTTTGACTGGCATGTTTTTCAAGCCACCAGGGTCAGGGTGAGAACCGTAGTCAATCATGGGATCCGGCTCCCCATGCACAGTGCTTACTCGCTGTGCTACAGGGCCAGCATGGAGAACTTTTTTAAAGGTACTATTAAGATATTTTTATTGGGACCAGCAGATGGCATAATGGTTGTTATGTTGCTGGACTCCCACGTAGTCGACTGTGGTTTGAATCTTGGACCCGGCGGCTTAAAACTCACTCTGGGCATGCGTGCATGCATACCCAAGATCCTAAGAAGAGAACAGAGAAGGGACTGTGGCGTGGCCATCTTCCCTGGAGGGGGGGGGGTCTCACTTTCTGTCTGTTTCTCTCTGTCTCTCCAGCAAGCACATGTACCCTATATAGAAAAACCTCTCTTGGAAAAAAAAAGACATTTTTATCAAGGTTAATGTTAACAAACAGAAGAGACGTCAGAATGTTCATTATCTGGTGTATGATTTAGCCTGGCTTACACTTATCAACCTGAATCATTTCCTTGAAACAGTTCCTATGTTCCTTAGAATCATTATGACTAGTAAATGACACTGTATTGGACTGATTTTACCCATTTTCTGAAACAAACCTGTTTTATTAATTGAACCATTTCACTAATAAGACATAAGGACTCGAGAAAACTATTATTCCTTAAAACCAAATTATTCAATAATAGAAATCCAATAAATAGCCATTGTAATTGTTCACTATAAAGCCATAAAAATTTTGCAAATATATGAATCTTTACAAAGTGTGCATTAAATATTTTGGCCTAAGAGCAAGAAAATTTAAGAAGACTATAAAGAACATTATGTCTCTATAGAATTTCTTTCCATTCTATGTGAAATCTAACCATCTTTGCAATTTAGCAAGAAGAAAAAACTTTATAAACTTAAGACTTTTTTTCCTATTCTGGCTTGTATGCTTTTTATAATAACTTTCAATTCCTAGAAAATGATTTTTTTAAGGTACAGAGCAAAAGAAGCAAAGGACAGATTGAAGATTAAATAAAAATAACATGTCAGATATAAAAGGAAAAAGATCACAAAACCAAATGTCAAGTAAGGAACTAAAAAACAACATCAAATACAGTTTCGAAAATAAGATCCCCAAATCTTTGTATATGTGATAGGCACTACTACTTACATTACTTTAGTTCTTTCTTTTTTTTTTTTTTTTTTTTACAGAGAGGATTTTTGCTATAGGGCGTGTACGCTCATTGGAGAGAGAGAAAGAGAGAGAGATAGAGAGATAGAAAGTGAGAAATCAGTAAGTTTATAACTGGGGAAAACAAAAAAATTTTAGCAGATATTAAGGAGCACAATAAAGCCTGACAATATTAAATTATAAATGATCAACTATACCTATATCTTTTGCATTTGTGTGGTAAACATTTAAACCTCCTGAGAAATCCTTTTAAGTCATCTCAAGTTCTTGATGGATATGTTACATGATAGGAGAATTCTGTTTACCTTTCAAATACGAAGCACTTCATCCATTCTAGTGACAAAGGTGGCTTTAGCAGCTAGCATTAACATTCTTCTAAAATTTCAAAGGTCTTTCCTTGTCTTTCCAAGCGAAATGTCTTTTCCTCCTTGCCTCTCATTATTTAACTCATTTTCTGAGGAACACAATGTTTACTACAAGAGAAAATAAGATAAAACAAAGTAAAACAGAGAATAGACTAGTTTCACACTACTGGACATTTTTCATCCCTTTTGGATATTCCTAATTTCACTCTTACTCAACAGTTATAATTCATCCAATACATTTAAGAAGTAATTTCCTGACTTAAATGGAAACATGGATAAAACCTCACATTCAAGAACGCCTTATATTATACCCAACAAACAACCTGTAAGAATCAAAAGCAAACATACTCTAAGGCTTCATTTGACTGTCCTTGCAGACTTTTTTGCTCTAAATATACAGATACCAAGTCAATGAAAACTCATTAAATTATAATTCATCTTTATAAAAATATAATTCTAAAAGTCACAATGTCTAGCTTTCATATGGTTTATGCAATTGAAAAAGCAGTTATCTCCAAATATAAATATTTCATTGGACACTTTATAGTTTTACTTTAGGCTCAAGTGTAGAATATATTTATAATTTGGTTTTAAAATAACATCCAAAATAAATAGACTGCAATCTATTTCTGATTCCTGGACATCCTTACATTTAATATTTACATTAAAACCTGGCCCACCCTCAATCTCTTTCCTCTATTTTTCAAACACAAGGAAAACACGAGGTAAGAAATGTAAAGTAAAAGGACCAGCTGAGGGCGTGGTGGCTACGGTGGCTGGATCCCACACGGTCAGCTGCATCATTCAAGCTTCAGACCCAGCAGCTTGAGAAGTTCTAGGTGCGTGTCCATGTGTGCCCAAAATTTTGAAAGGAGAAATAAAGGAGAAGGGATTGTAGCATGGTCATCCCCCATGTGGGTGCTTTTGTACTTTCCTTCTCTCTCATTCTCCAGCAAGCTTGTGTGCTACCAAGCAATTGAAAACAAACCAAAATGCTAAGGAATCTACAAAAACAAAATGAAAAAAAAAAAAACAAAAAAAAAGAGCTGGAACGATGAAGTGATTTTAGGGAGATGGTAGACTGGAAAGTCAATATAGAAATATCTATAACAGGGGCAGCTTCTTAATACAGGAGTTAAGAGACCTGGATCCCACATGGCCAACTGCAACGTGAATGCAGCCCGGGCAGCCTGAGAACCGGCTGAGTGTGTGTGCACACCCCGAATCCTGACGGGATGGAGAAAATGAGGAGAGCGACTGCAGCAGGACCGGACCCCGCCAGGTGCTGCTTCGCCACTGCCCTTTCTCTCTCACTGGTGAGTGCAGGTACCCTTTGGCAATTACAAAAAAACAAAAAAGAAAAAAGAAGTATCTATTACATTTTTCTATATAACAAATAGAATTCTAAAATTTTTAAAATATCACTTATAAGAACATTAAAAATTAATTACTTGAGTGTAAAAAAAGTATCTACTAAAACGTGAGACTAATAAAATATGTGCTAAGACCTGTAACATGAAAGCTAAAAAATAGTGCCAAGATGAATGAAAGAAAACTGAAATAAATAGATATATCATGTTCATGAATTGGAAGATTTAACATCATTAATGTGGCAATTTTCTGGAAAGTGGCTGACAGATTTAATCAAACCCCAACCCTATATTTTTTGTATAGAAAAATACAAGCTGGTTCTAAAATGTTTATGAAAATCCACGTGAATGAAATAATAAAAAAGACATTTGAAAATTTAAAAAATGAGCTATATTTACAATATCGGATTTGTAGATTTATAAATAAGCTATAGCAATTGAGATGGTTTGATTATGGTTTACATATAGACATACATGGGACAGAAGAGAGAACCCCAAAATTGACCAGCATATATATGGTCAATTGATTTTCCTCAAAGGAGTCAAGGTAATTTAATGAAGGAAGAAAATATTTTCAACAAATAATGCTAGAACAACAATATTTTTATATGGAATAAAAGTGAACTTTGCCTTTACCGCACATCACATACAGATACTAACTCAAAATGTATTGTAGGCCAAATAGTGAAAAATAAACTTAAGAAAAGATGCTGAAAAAATTCTATGACCTTAGGAGAAAGAGGAACCATTACAAAACAAACAAACAAACAAAAAAACCTACCTAATTTTAAAAACGTTTGCTGTTTTAAAAATATCATTATGCGGACCAGCAGTTAGCGTAATGGCTATGTCGCTGGACTCTCATGTAGTGTTGACCTCGGTTTGCATCCCAGACCCGGTGTCTTAAAACTCACGCCAGGCACGTGTGCGTATGCGCCCAAGATCCCGGGAGGAGAACGGAGGAGAAGGGATTGCGGCGTGGCCACCCCCCTGGGGGGTGATTTCTTGCTTTCTATCTCTGTCTCTCTCTGTCTTTCTGGCGAGCGCACGCACACTATAGCAAAAACCTCTCAAAAAAAAAATCATTATGAAAATTAAGTGGCCAATAAGAACATGACACAATAAGAATCATAGTAAAATGCCACCTCATGTACACAGAAGGAATAAAATAAGAGAAACTGACAACTGCAAACAGCGCAAGGCTGGGAGCTGTGGGGCCCGTTACAGCGGCTGCGGTAGTGGGCGGTGTAGACACTGCACACTTCCCTCACTGCAGAGTGACGGCACTGATGCACAGATCTGAAATGCTCACGGAGTGCTGGTGGGTACGGAAAATTCTATCACCACTGTAAAACAGTTTGGCAGCTTCTTTCAAAGTTAACCAAAACTTATCTGACAACGACACAAGCCAACTCTTCGGTCTTTACTTGGCAGCCGTAGTGGGAAACTAAAACTCATGCTCCTGCCCAGAAGTAACAGAAGCCTCTTGCCCGATGTCAACAGAGGCTGAGGAGAAGGCTCCATTTATGCTCCTACCTGGAACTCACAAGGTAGCACCCTTTCCTCAGTAGGGCAGTATTTAAGAGGCTTGCCAAGACAGATTAAAATAAAATTCAAAATCTCATACTAGGATATCAAACATGTCCAATTTTTCATGGAAAACCACTAATCATACCAAGAATCATGAAAATCACAACTTGAATGAGCAAAGACAGTCAACAGCTGCCCGCAACGAGGATGACACAGACGTAAGAATAACCTTACAAAGATTTTAAAGCAGCTGCTTTGAAAATGCCTCAGTGTACAATTACTAACACACTGGAAACAAATACAAAAACGAAGTCTCCGAAAAGAAATAGCAAGTCTTGGGACCGGCCGGTGGCGTGGTGCTTAAGGCACTGGATTCCCACGTGGCCAACCAGGTTCCAGTCCCGGACATGGTGGCTTGCTTTCTCACTTCCCCTCTCTCTCTCTCACTCTATCTCTCTCTAGTCAAGCTGAAATAAACAAATGAATAAATAAATAAATAAAGTTAAATAAAATAATTTTAAAAATGAAATAGCAAGTCTCAACAAACAAGATATAAATAAGGAAATTGCACAACTAAAATTAAAAATAATTGCAATCAAAATGTGAATGGATAGATTCAACAGCAGAATGAAGAGGAAAATGAAAAAGTCAGTGAACTACAAGATAAAACAATAGAGATGCTCAGAACAAGAGGAAGAAGATAGATCCCACAGAAATGACCAGGGCTGGCTCCGTAGCCTGGCTGTTAACACAGCTAGGTCCCACATGGCTAGCTAGCCATGCAGTCCAAAACTGACCCAGTGACTTGAGAAACACTGGGCATGTTGCACGTATATCCCAAATCCTAGAAGGGCGGAGAGATGGAGGAGAAGGGATTTTCGAGTGACCATTCTTTTTTTTTTTTTGGAGAGGTTTTTGCTATAGGGCACGTGCGCTCGCCAGACAGACAGAGACATAGAGACAGAAAGCGAGAAATCACTCCCCAGGGGGGATGGCCACGCCACAATCCCTTCTCCTCCATTCTCCTCTCGGGATCTTGGGCACGCACGCACGCACACGCGCCCGGTGTGAGTTTTAAGCCACCGGGTCCAGGACGTGAACCGCGGTCGACTACGTGGGAGTCCAGCGACATAGCCATTATGCTAACTGCTGGTTCCCAAGTGACCATTCTTCACAGGAGCTGCTTTCTCCTCTCTCGCTCTGTCTCTGATAAATACATAGCCATCAGGCATGTGTGTATGTGTGTGCGCACACACACACACAGATAAGAGCCTCAGGGATCTGTGAAGCTGTGACAAAAAGATTGATCAGTCATACAATCAGAGTCTCAGAAAGAGAGGAGAAAAACAACAGGGCTAAAAAAGTTACTTGACAGATATGGTTGCAAAGCTCCCAAATTTGGCAAAAGATACAAAACTACAGATTGAAGAAACTGAGTAAACCCCAAACAGTATAAGTCCAAATAAATTCATGCCAAGACACACTATAATCAAACTTCTGAAAAATCAAAGAGAAAGCAAAAAAGTTGAAAGAAACACCTCTTACCTAGAGGGAAAAGCAATATAACAACAACCCTGGGTTTCTCGTCAAAAACCATGGAGACCTGCAGGAACTGGCATAACATGTTTCAAGTGCTAAGAGAAAAGAGTTGTTAACCCAGAATTCTTTATCCAGCAAAAATATCTGTCAGAAGTGAAGAAAAAAATAAAGAGAGCAGATAAAGGAAGTTCTTTGAATAGAAAGGACATGAAAAAAGATGGAATCTTACTTCAAATAAGGAACACCAGAAAGAGTAAAAATATGGAATACATAGAATAAATTCTTGATCTTCTTGGGTTTTCCAAATTATGTTTGACCATAAAGTTAGCAAAAAATGTTAATATTGTCTGATGTGGTTCACCATCTATGTAAAGGAAATATTCTAAATAATTACATAAACATATAAGACACAGAAGTATACATAAATGTAAGTATCCGTATGTATCAGAAAAACATAAAAATACTCAGACAATTAAATGGGTGAGGCTGGAAGAAGAGAAAGGTAAGGTCTCTCCGCTTACAGTAGTACCACAGCACGGTAGGATGTGATGTTAAACGTGATACGACATGAAAAGGAATGACGACAAAGCCGCACAAAGGTATATACTTTAAACTCTACAGCAAATCAACGTGGGGTTCTAAAAAGATTTCCAGTTACCCATAGGAATGGAGGAAAAAGAAGAGACAAATGAAAAGCACAGGGAAGAAACAGAACAAAAAGAAAAATGTCAGACTGGACCAGTCCCTATGTAGCCGAGCTGTTAAGGGAGCTGGCTAACAGTGGTTCGAACCCCAGCCCTAGTGCTTAAAAGATGCCTGACGTGTGTGTGTCCAAATCCCCAAAGGATGGAGAAGAGGAGAAAAAGGGATGCTAAATCTCTATAGTCGCACATGCGCTCACTCCTTTCTAACTGTCCCTCGTATGTGGTGACTTTGATAACATACGATTTACTGTTTTGTTTTTTTTTTAATGTTTGTTTGTTTTTGTAATGAATCTTCCTTTCCCTGGGGGATCTTTTAGTTTTTTTAACTTTCTTTTTGAAGTTTTATAACTTACTTTTCACACTTGGGTTTATAGTGTATTTTGAGTTGGTTCTTTATATATGATGTGCGGTAAAGGAAAAGGTAATTTTTATTCCATATAAATATCTTGTTCTAGCATCATGTTCTCTGTTTCAGCAAATACTCTCTATTCACTATATTTTCATCATTTTGTGAATGCTGTATAGTTGGAATTGTATAGCATATAACCTCTGAGACGGATTGTTTTTTATCTTTATTTTTTTCTCACTATTGTGCCTTCAGATCCATCCAATTATGGTGTGTAAAATAACTCATTCCTGGGCCACCAGGTGGCCTGCTGGTTAAAGTGACTGGATCTCAGATGACTGACTGCAGTTCCAGTCTCGAACTCACCGGTTTGAGAAACATACTGGGGTGTGTGTGTGTGTGTAGAACGGAGAAGACAAGATTGCAGCATGGCTACCCCTCCAGGGGGTGCTTTTTCACTTTCTCTCTCTCTCTCTTTCTCTTTCTCTCTCTAGCAAGCACACACACACTGTAGCAAATTAAAAAAACAAAAAACTGCCAAAGGGCATGTGCACTCCCCAGAGAGACAGGGAGAGTATGGGTCACATCACAATCCCTTTTCCACTTCTCCCTCTTTTCAGGATTTTGGACACAAACACATACATGCCCGGTGTGCTTCCCAAGCCTCTGGGTCTAGGATGTGAACTGTGTGGTTGGTTGGCCAGGTGGGCGCTAGCTTCCTTAACCGGTATGCCACAGCCTGGCCTCAAAGCACTTTATAAATGTTACCAGATTTGTCAACAAGTTGGGGCAGGGGGAAAGAGCGTTCTTTACAGAAATAAGTAATAGAAATTAAAAGTCTTGGGCCAGAAGATTGGCTTGGAAGTTAAGGTGGTTAGATCCACACAGCCAACTCCACAGTCAGAGTCCTGGACACAGTGGCTTGAAAATAATACTTGGCATAAAATGGGAATGGAGGAAAAAAGATTGCAGCATAGCCATTCTCCCATAGGATGATTTTTAAAATTTTCTATCTCTCTGTTTCTGTCTCTCTCCCATGAGAATATGTATCTTATGGCAAAAATCTAAAAAAAAAAAAAAAGTCTTTATATACTAAAATCATGCCTTCTGAATCATAAGGCCATGTATGTGTACAGAGGGAATGTTTTAACATGAATTGGGAAACCTGGCTGGCTTGTAGCTGACTAGCTCAAATTATTTAACCCAACGCCAAATAAGATGCAGTAAGCAATTACAGGGAAAATCCCAGTTCTGTGCAAGCACTCTGGGCCCGTGGCGAAGTACCGAAACTTTAGCATGACCTCTAAATCACAGCAGGCCAGTAAGAAGCTGGCAGTATTCCTTCAAAGTGACTGTAGCCTTGGTAAGCAAGACAGTCGTACTAAAATGGGTACAATCCAATGAAACTGATAATGCCAGGCCTTTCAAGTTTCCCAGGAAACTAGCTCCTGAGTTATCTCAAAATAAAAAGGAGGCACGCCTGTGGGAGTAGCACTAGATGCTGCTGTTCGGAAGACTGAGGCCACATAGGAGGCCTGAGTTCGAGTCTCAGCCCACTCTAAAAGTGAGGCACGGGACATGTTTCCCAGTCCCAGTTCCTCGCGAGGTGGAGGCAGGAGGATCAGGAAATAGAGGCTGACCTGGGCAACACAGCGAAACCCTGTCTGGTGGCACACATCTGTGGTCCCAGCTACTCTGGAGGCTGAGGCACAAGAGGTGTAATTAAGACACCATACTCAAACACTACCACTACAACCACCAAAAATAAAACCTCCACCAGAAAAATGCGAAACAAAATAAAACAAAATCTCAACTCCTGTGAAGTGGCCTTTTCATTTTTTCTTTTAAAGCACTACAAAGCAGTGGCTATGAAAATCCTCGCACATGTTTTGAGGTCAGATACAAAGCTGAGAATTAAAAACCAGCTCTAGTGAAGTCTGCATCAGATTTCCTGAACTCCATGGAACTGTGATGGTACGAGAGTGGACGTGGGCTGCGACGGAGCTCTGTCGGGCAGGGCATGCGGAAAGGACTTAAGCAGCCATGCAGGAGAATCTTCAAAAGGACTCCTACGAGGCTCACGAAGGATACGATACTTTCTTCTTCTCCGATTTAAGGCAAATCTTAGAACATGCCTTTCCTATTTTACCCCACACCAACTCCATCCTTCACTGTTTTCCTTATTTGATTAGAATCATCTGGGGGATTTATTAGTTCCACAGAATAGATGTAGCTTGTCATCTTAAAAACATTATTATTTATAGGATCAAAATTAGAAATTTTGCTAATGATCAAATTTTCCTATCTGCAGAGAAGGCACCATGTGACCAAGTAGTCTGGAAACGGGTGCCTGGTAAAGGACACACAGTAAATAGGAAACTGCTCACATTCATGTACTAGCTTTAAGATCACTTCCTTCACAATTTAGAGCAATCTGTGTTGATAGAAAGTTACCAAGGAAAGTGATTTGTAGTTTTGCACAGCAAGGTCACCCTCAGGGGTCGGGCGCTATTTCTAAGCTGTTTTTGCACAACTGCAGAGTGAAAATATAAAAGAAAACTTTCATCAGTGAAGGCAATGAAATTGTTCTGTTTAAATTCAGCTTCCTACACTTACTCACTTATTTTAGGTTATTCTTTGTTATCATTATTTTTAATTTGACAGAGAGTATGTGTACTCAAGAGAGAGACAGAGAAAGAGAGGGAGGGGTACCGCCCAGGGAGATGGCCACGTCTATTGCAGACTCTTCTCCCTTTCTCCATGTTGGGATTTGGGGCATGCGCACATGAGCCCGGAGTGTTTGTCAAGCCACCAACCCAGGACTCCACTACACAGTTGACCAGGTGGGACTCAGCCACTTTAACCACCATGCATGGGATAGCCCAGGACATCCTCCCAAATTAAGTGTTTCAAGTTTCCTAAGCTCATCTATAATTTATATCTTATAATTTACACACACACATAAATATATTCTCCTTGAGTTAGTCTGGTAAGGACACAGCAATCCAAATATTAGGCTGTCGGGAAAGCATCATGTATTTTTCTGTTATTCTATGCAAAAATGTGTCATGACTTTACCGATGACCCAACAGTGTGCTACTGATAAACACAGGATAATGAAAGTAAACTTTTTTTTTTTTTTTTGAGAGATTTTTGCTAGAGGGCGCATGTGCTCACTGGAGAGACAGAGAGAAACAGAGAAACAGAAAGTGAGAAATCACCCCCCAGGGGGTTGGCCACACCACAATCTCTTCTCCATTCTCCTCTGGGGATCTTGGGCACCCACGCATATGCACCCGGGTTGAGTTTCAAGTCACTGAGTCCAGGACTCAAACTGCGGTTAACCACATGGGAGTCCAGTACTTCAACCACTATGCCACCTGCTGGCTCCAAAAATCAATTATGTTTATTCTTAAACCAGGAATAGATGAAAACGAAAATTAAGTAAACCCACAGGCCTTAGCTCTTGTCACTTCCTTCCCTCTATTTTCTGCTTCCCTTTACCCAGCTTTCACCACTACTTTCATACTAGGAGACGTTGACTTTCTGCACTCTCATTCGTCTCACAAATCACTGAATTCTTTCTTTCTCACACAAGAGGACTTCATTCGAAGATATAATTAATCCTACTAAAGCAAGAAAACATGGTGAACTAGTGAACTACAGGTAGAGAGTCCCAGGGAACCGGGTTTGGGCCCAGTTATGTGACCCTGGACCAATTTGGTCTGGTCGCACACACACAGTGAGGATGATAATGGGGCTGTGGTATGAGATTAACACATGTGAAAGCTCTGGAATGTTTCAGGTGACATACAAGTATGAGGGTCTCAGTTCCTTCATCTGCCATATGGAGTGTTCAGTTAAGTGATGGTTAAAGACTTGCCTTCTCTAGAAATTCTTTGAGATACATATTTGAAGTACATAAAAGAAACTACTGACAGGATAATTTTATAATTGCTAAGAGACTTAGGGAACAATTAACCGAGAGTTCTCATCTTACAAAATGAGTATGAAAGCAGGGCAAGAGATTCATAGAGCACGCCAGTGAGTCGGAAACCTGGGAGCTGGAGCAACTCAGACCTGACTCCCACCTCACCATTCTCACCTTGCTGAGGTTCCTGTGTGAATTTAGGAGCTTGCTCTTCACTGTCGACCACACAGCTTAAACAGTTACCTTCCTACACTGGTTACCAATGAAGCGTTTATTGAGAAGATGTAAATACGAGCTGGTTGAGATGATTCAACTGGTAACGGTTACATCAAGGATGCATACAGACGACACTAACAGCAAAGAGGTTCAGACCAAGCTGGCCAGCGCTTTGTTTGCTTTGTGTGACATTAAACTGAAAGCCAGAACATAGGATGTAAATCCTATCCGACCTTTTCCAATAAAGGGTTTCAATTTTGCGTCTGTCATTTAGTAGGTACGTGATGTTCAGCAACTCACTTTTCTTTGTTTTAAAGATGATGAATAATAATATCAAGCATTTCACCTGCCTGTCATATATTCAATGAGTCAGCTCATGTTAAGCCCTTACAATTGCAGTTCGCACACAGTAAGAGCTTACAAAATGTTAGTGCCCTTGTCTAATCTTCTAAACTTCAAGGGAATAGAGGCCCCCCACCATTTAATTTTTTTTTTTTTTACACTTTACTGGTAAACTCCCTTAAGCAAAATATATCTTGGACCTGATTCTCAACTTCAGTAATTAGCGGCTGCACAATAATGAAGCCTAAGTAAAACAGGCAGACTGTAAGCTATGGAGGCAAATGAGGTTTGCAGATCCAGTCTGACTGGCAGGCACGCTCTCAGTTTGACTCTCTAAAGAGCTTTTGACCTTGAACAATTTAACAAACCTCACAAAATTTTGTATCTTAAAATGAGAATATTATCTAGCTTTTGATCATCTTGTCATTCACATGCGTAGTTATGTTACAATGATTTTGAAGAGGACAAGTCTTATTCATCTTTGACTCCTCCATACGACCTGCAAGGTTCAAAGGTTTAGGATTTGCTGCTGGAATCAGGCAGGAGACTGATGAGAGGAGACGTGGTACGTGTAGAAAGAAGAAGTACCAACCTGGCTTAACTGGCCCGGCTCCAGGCATTGTGCCATTGCTGCCTCTTCCTTCCTTATGAATGACCTCAATGATCTTTTCCTACAGGAAGATACAAAGTGGGGAATATATATTAGCGAAGGGCATTTCAGTCACTCCTTAAACCCAAGCAGGTGATGCCGTGGTGAAACGACTGGACTCCCCCGAGACCCAGCGACTTGAAACTCACACCAGGCATGGGTGCAGGTGTGTGTGTGTCCCAAATCCTGAGAGCAGAAGAGAATGGAGGAGAAGGGATTAGGGCATAGCCACCTCCCACCCCTGGAGTGACTTCCCACTTTCTCTCTCTCTGTCTCTCCAGTGAGTGCACGCATCTTATAGCAAAAATCTCTCTAAAAACAAATAATAATAATAAAAAAAAAAGGAGCATTCCTTAGTTCCCTGTAATGCAGTCAAACTTTTACCTGTTCTTCTTGGACTTGCTTTTAAGCAAAAAAAAAAAGTGAACTTGTTTAGTACAATAGAGAACATCATTACAGGTTTAAGCAGCCAAAAAATAATTTATAATTTAATGTAAATTAATTTGTTCCTTCAAAATATTAGTTTAAAAGAGCAGCAATATCTCTGTCAAAATGACTTACCACTCAGGGATTCCACGAAGCACTGTAGTTTATTACATTATGCAAAAGTACTTTAAACATAATTTATTTATTTCCCCAGGAGACAGAGAGACAGATAGAAAAGCACCCCGAGGGTCTTGATGCCATCCCACCTTGGTCTCAGCTAGCCAGGATGGCACATACTACCACCTGGTCTGTCTCTGCATATGCCAGGTGTCAGTGACAAAGCCTGGTGGAATGCCAAACGCACAAGTAAAGTTACAAATGTAGCTATCCTTACAAAGAAGCTAGGTACCAAAATGAGTAATTCACCAGACTTACAGTTTCCTCTCAAATTCTGGGGCACAGGTGCCACTTAGACACCGCCCTGCACTTCCATTAGAAATGCATGAAAGAGAGATTTTCATATTTCAGTCAGTCTCCTGCATTCTTCAGGTTTCGGAAGGTATTGCCAGTCATCTGACACCTGCCGAAGAACTTTACATAAACTTCTCAAATTATATCATACTTCTATATTGTATGATCATTTATTGAAACCGCAATAAGATAACACACTCTTAGTTCGAGGGCTAGTCAATCTTACTCAAACATTAAGTTTAATACTAGAACATCAGATTGCTCTAAAGTCAGCAAGAAAGATGAAAATATACTAAGTTCAATGTTCAGTTCACAGAAAACTTCAACTGTAAGTACTGTGCTTTCTGAGCACAACGTTTAATCAATCCTTAAACTTAAATATGCTGGACACAGTGCTGGGAGGAACAGCCCATGAAGCATTCCCATATGAAAACCGAGGGTGAAGGTCATGCACCAAGTACAAGGGAGGGAACTACACTGTTCTCACCGTTCTGCTGACACAGAGCCTGCTGCACAAGGACAGAAAGCACCGCCTCAGCTAGGAGACCACAGAGCCGTCGGCACAGGACCAAGGCGGATGCACAGCAACACAAATAACCCTGCCATCCCACACTGGCGCGTTTCCGGAAGCAGGTCTGCCTTGTTTTTCACACTGAGCTCTACAGCTGTCTAAGAGAAGCCATCTTCTGTACCAAGAAGAGCGATTAGAAAGGTGATACATGCTAATGAGCAGAGAGTCACTGCGGAGTGTAAAAGTCACTGCCTAGGGTTGTAAGTGTTCTTGTCCTTGATGCCTAGAAATGCCATCCTCTGCTTTCGGGTTTGCACATAGTACAAAGTGAGACACAAAGCTGAATGCTCATTTTCAATGTAACACATAACACTGATGGTATGTCAGGAGGTATGGGTAATTCTCACCATCGCATAATACCTGTCATTTTAAAATACCCCAACTGATAGGAACCGACATTCACAAATGAAAGGTTAAAAAATCCTTTTGAGCTGTTGTATTCAAGCAAATTGGCAGATGCGAATGCCCACACACTGGTCTTCGATTACGAAATCCCCTCACACATAGACACTGTGATAAAATAAATCTCTCCTTGAGAAGAGGGACCGATAATGTTCCAAGCTTGCTAAAGCAAATATCAGGCATAGAAGAGACTGGCAGCCCACCGACACGCCGCCGACAGCCCGTCATGCTCAAGTGTGCTGCAGATGGTCATTTAGATGCTGTCTGTCAATGTCACCTGCGTCTCCTCCATTCTCCATTTCTGAAAAACCCTCTGACTTGGGGAATATGGAATCATCCATCTGACACAAAAGAGCAAACTATTTTCACTTGGCATGGAAGCATTTTTCACCAAAAAGAGAAAGTTATGCATTTCTCATGATCATAATCTCAAGCATAAATTTGGACTAATGCCTGCACTGCACAAATGTAAGAAATGTTCATAAAAGAGTAGCTGATTTTATATACACGCACGCTCACACACACAGAGAGTCAGTTCTTGTTACCTGTGACAGTTGGGTTGCATTAAATTGCCACACTCACTGAAGTGAACCATTGCGTCTAGGGGAAATGAGAAATGCGGAGTTAGACTCCTTGGAGCCTCTACTCACAGTAGTTTGACCCTATTTTTGTTCATGTGTATTTCTGTGAAAAGACATCACATTAAATATCTTTTGTCCACTCATTAACATTGAACTCTAGGGGCTGGCAGGTGGCGTGGTGGTTAAGGCGCTAGACTCCCACATGGCCAACTATGGTCTGAGTCCTGGACCTGGTGGTTTGCTTTCTCACACTCTCTCTGTCTGTCTCTGTCTCTCTCTGGTCATACTGAAGAAGAATAAGGAATAAAATTAAATAAGTAATTCTTTTTCTTTGGAGAGGTTTTTGCTATAGGGCCACGTGTGCTCACCAGACAGACAGAGACAGACAGAGAGACAGAAAGTGAGAAATCACCCCCAGGGGGATGGCCACGCCGCAGTCCCTTCCCCTCCATTCTCCTCTTGGGATCTTGTGCACATACGCACATGCATCCGGCGTGAGTTTAAGCCACTGGGCCCAGGACTCAAACTGTGGGCGACTACATGGGAGTCCAGCGACATAGACATTACTCCAACCACTGATTTGAGGATTACAAATAAATTGTAGCAAGTAGGCAAATTTATAAATATGGAATCTACAAATAAGGAGTACTGTATGTGTGTATACACGTCTGTGTACACACTCTCGTGTGACTAAACTGTGACACCTGACATCTCTGCCAGGAAAGACAGCCGGAGAACTCTTTAGTAGGAGATCTCTCACGGTCCACTTGGCATATGGGATCCCTCTGCCTGAATGTCCTTTCGGCACTCCAGGTTTACCAGACTGAGCTCGCCATACACCCTTACCCCACCTTGTCTTCAGCTGCACTTCTCCAATAATGGCACCATCCCATGCACTGCAGCCATCCTGTGACTGGGCCTCTTCTCCACATCCCAGCTGGGCGCTAATACACAGGTATTCTCCTGAACAACCTCTCAAAGTTATCTCCCCCTGCCCAAGCCCATGACACTTACCACCAAAAGCCCTTGTATCACCTGGACCGTCGCCAGGGTCTACTATCTTCTCTGACATCCCCATATTCCAAAATCATAGGCTACGTGACTATCACTGTTTCTACTCGAAAACATAACCACCCGGGCCCTGTATGAGAAACCTCAGATTTCTTGGCATGGTTGTATGTCCACTTGTGAGGCAGCGCCAATCCGGCTCTTTAGACTCAACCGCTGGCCCTTGTACTCGACAGACTCTATTCCAGCCACACGATTCTACGTCCCATTCTCGGAATACATCACGGTCTTGAAAGGCCCTTTGTGTGAGTCAGCCCTCTCACGGGGCACGCTGTTTCTTTCCATACTTGCCCCTATTTCTGTGTTGATGCCACCTCCTCTCAAGTTTTTCTAGAGAGCTTCCACCTCGGGCCAAGTTAGATGCTCCCTTCCCTGCACTCCCACAGTGTCTCCCCACATTTCTACTACATTAGCTCTTAAATTCAGTTGGAATTACTGAGGGTAAGTACGAAGACCTACAAAGCTGGCTAAACACTGATTACCACTGAAGGGAGGTTATGTGGATTCACTATACCATTGTCTGCTAAATGTCCCTTACAAGAGAGTTAAAAACAAAACCGAACAAGGGCCAGGTGGTAGGACAGTGGTTAAGGCAAACATGGACGACTGCATGGCTGGAGTCCCAGGGAGGGGGAGGAACATGCCAGGCACGTGTGTGGGCTAAGTGTCGAAAATCCTAAGAGGGGGAGAGATGGGAGAGGAGGGATTGTGGCACTGTCATCCCCAATGAGGTGAACTTTCTCTCTTTTCTCTGTCTCCAGTGAGTGCACACATGTCATCTGGCAAATGAAAAAAGGAAGACAGTAAGGAACAGAAACTTTATGTGATCGGTTCATTGAAAATCTGATGTATGCATGACTTAAACAAGGAAGGCATTACTTTCCCCCACACCCTAGACAACCAGACGTCCAGAGGCAGGACTTCCGTGGGTCATCAAGCCTAGGTCTCTACCATTTTGCTCACTGAGTGTGTTGATTTTTGCTTCAGAGTTTCTTGTTTAGATGAAGGCATCACCTCTGTATTCATTCATGGCTGGAAAAGGCCAGCGCCAGTCACACCTTTACTTGGGAAAAACAACAGCCTTTCCCTGTGTGCTCAACAAGCGTGGGCTGAATCCCACTGGCCACACGTTGGGTAAGCCAGCAGCATCTGCATGGCCTGATCTTCTCAAGGGTGGACACTGTTGTACTTAGCAACCAACCCAGTACTCAGCACATAGAAGTACTTTCTAGCTACAGAATGCATGAAGCTAGCAAAGTAATGTAGTTAAGTATAATAACTCAAGAATTCTGCTTTCCTAATTTGCTTTTCAATTATACAATACAAGGTGTCGTAACATTTTCCAGTGCTGGGACCAGCAGACGGTATAATGGTTATGTTGCTGGACTCCTATATGGCTGACTGCAGTTTTGAGTCCCAGACTCAGTGGCTTAAAACTCAAGCCAGGCACATGTGTATGCATGCCCCAGATACCGAGGGGAGAAATGGAGGAAATGGAATTGCAGCATGACCATGACCTCCTGTGGGGTGCTTTCTTGCTTTCTGTCTCTTTAGCAAGTACATGCATGCTATAGCAAATATCTCTTAAAGGTTTTTTTTAACCCCAGATTAAGAATTATTGATATTATAGTAGTCTGATACCTATTCTCATGAAATAATACACAAATACTATTTTACCTACAGAGTACCAGAGTACTGACAAGGAGATTTGAAATTGGTCTAAGCAGAACACTCAATCATTCAAACCTCAGTTTACTTAAAAAATAGTACTGGTTTACTTCTCGGGGTTGTTTCGAGGATAAAGAAAATATGATTGCACTTAGAAATATATAAAACACTACGATTGACACAGAAAATATAAGATGCTATAAACAGAAGCGTTATTATCACAAAGGTCTTGTTAAGTTCAGAAAGGAAACTTATAGTCTTATGAGGCAGGCATAGAGCATCTGGCATATAATAAGAAAAATTAAAATTAAACATTATCAACACCTACTATGAATACTGAACATTAGACCATGGACAGATTTGGATTTAGCCTTTGTTCTTTTGACAGAAAATTAAATTGTCCCTTATATTTATACCTCGTTTAGACAATAAATGTTTCATAAAATAAAATTAGTGTCTTGTTGCAATTATATGACTTACATTATACAATTTGAAAAGCAAGATACGAAAAAAACAAAATAAATGGGTTACTAGGGAGTATTTGGTATCAAATCCCAATTTGTTAATTAATAATTATTACCAATGAAGGAATAGTACCAAAGTAGGCCAAGGTTCTAAAGAACTTCTAAGTTAAATCAAGCAATAAACAGAGCGGTAGAAGCTTTAAATATTAGTTTTCCTCTGGCTTTAATAACCTTGAGTGAGCTTATCAAAAGTACCTTTTGAAACCAGCAGATGGCGAAATGTTTACGTTGCTGGACTCCCATGTAGTTGACCACAGTTCAAGTCCCAGACCAGGGGACTTAAACCTCAAGTGAGGCATGTGTGCGTGTGTGCCCAGGATCCTGAGAGGAGACTGGATAAGGGATTGCAGTGTGGTCATCCCCCCGGGGGGTGATTTCTCGTTTTGGGGCTCTGTCTCTTTGGTGAGCGCATGCACCCTATAGCAAAAATCTCTCTCTTAACACACGCACACACACACACACACACAGATGATTGCATGGTCACACTGGTAGTCAGAACTAGTTCTATAAATGATAACCTCAATGGCCTATTTGCCAAGTTTTTATTAAGTTGTGTATTTCTTTATTTGTAAGAGTGTTATATAAAAATGAACATGGTATATACGACACAAAACAGTAGCCAATACTAAGAAAGAGAAAAATGACAATTCTAAATCAATAAAATCTCTGTAGACTCTTATAGCAATAACTGATGAATCTTCACTTAAACTGGATTTGGAGACAATAGATGTTTTAAAGAACAACGTGGTGTTCTGCAAGTCCATTTAATTAACTTCAGTCTTCAAATATTCAACTACCTTATTATTAACTCGCCATATACTGATTCATTTAAGCAGAAACTATTCTCTGTGTAGGTTACCATGGAATTATTTAATACTGAAAACTGACTCATCTTAATGTAAAACACTGCCCCAAGACTGTAGGCTGGAAAAATCTGGCAGAGCCCTACATAAAGCACCATGTGCTCCTAGAGGAATTGAAAAATTACAAATGGTGAATGTGACGCCTTACCTTATAATGATATCTATAAGAAGCCATCCATTTTAATTAACAAGTAAAAAACAGCAGAATAAGAATGAACTACGTAGCTATGGCTATATCCACTCAGTTTGACTACAAAGATTTTTTTGTGTGTGTGTGTGTGTTTTTTTGGAGAGATTTTCACTGTAGGGTGCGTGCGCTCGCCAGACAGACAGAGAGAGACATAGAGACAGAAAGCGAGAAATCACCCCCCAGGGGGGATGGTCACGCCGCAATCCCTTCTCCTCCATTCTCCTCTCGGGATCCCGGGCATGCACGCACACGCGCCCGGCGTGAGTTTTAAGCCACCGGGTCTGGGACACGAACCGCGGTCGACTACGTGGGAGTCCAGCGACATAGCCATTACGCTAACTGCTGGTTCCCAAGATTTTTGTTTTTAAATGGGATAAAAAGAGGTTTCTCTTGTTTTATCACATACATGGCTTTACCGATTAAAGTTAAATCACTGAACATTTCTCCTACAAAGGAAATGCGGAGTACCTGGCAATAAGCAGTAAATTGTGTGTCAATGTTTTTAAATATTAAAACTTGCGCTATGTTTGGACCAGTAGATGGTGTAATGGCTACACTGCTGCTGGACTCCCATGCAGTCGACTGTGGTTAGAGTCCCAGACCCGGTGGCTTAAACTCAAGCCGGGTGCGTGTGCATGCATGCCCAAGATCCCAAGAGGAGAATGGAGGAAAAGGGATTGTGGCCGTGACTATTCCCACTGGGGGGGTGACTTCTCGCTTTCTGCCTCTCTGTCTCTGTCTTTCTGGCGAATGTATGCACCGAATAGCGAAAATTTCTCTAAAACAAATCAAAACAAAACTTGTGTTATGTTTAGCATATGGAGGTATTTTATTTATTTTTTAAAGAGATTTTTGCTATAGGATGCGTGTGCTCACTAGAGATTCAGAGAGAGACAGAAAGATAGAAAGTAAGAAATCACCCCCTAGGGGGATGGCCACGCCACAATTCCTTCTCCTCCATTCTCCTCTCAGGATTTTGGGCACACATACATATGTGCCCAGTGTTTTAAGTCGCTAGGACTGGGATTTCAACTGCAGTCAACTATGTGGTAATCCATCAACATAATCATTATGCCAACTGCCAGTCCTATATGGAAGTATTCTAAATATTTAACATTGCAGATGGAAGAGGAAGTATGAGGGGCTTTAAAAAGTTAGTGAAAAATGAAGTTAAAGTATGAGTTTATTTTGGTGAAAAAAAAAGAAATTCATGCATAATTTTTTATGATATACTTTTCCATGAACTTTATGAAGACCCTTCCTTGAATATTAATTTAAAGATTCAGTGCTCTTTAAAATGTCCATTATTTTCTCTCATTAAAAAATAAAAAAGTTGGGGGACAAATGGGAGCAAGAGTGAATAGCTTATTTTCTTTGGCACGTGAGTTAACCTTAATCTAAAGATTTGTTAAAAGATAGAAGCAAGCCTACCCTATAACAGGTTACTGGTAACTATGACGGCTCTTGGGAAGCCTTGTGTTCAAAGGGGCCCAAGTTTTCTTTTTAAAACTGAAAAATGAGGGACCAGAAGATGGTGTGATGGTTACATCACCGGACTGCTATGGAGTTGACCATGGTTCGCGTTCCAAACACAGTGGCTTAAAACACACTGCGTGTGTGTGAGTGTGTGTGTGTGTGTGTGTGTGTGTGTGTGTGCATGTGTGTGGTCAGAATCCCAAGAGGAGAATGGTGGAGAAGAGACTGGGGTGTGGTCATCCTCCCAGGGGGTGATTTTTTTCACTTTCTTTGTCTCTCTTGGTCTCTCCGGCAAGTACACCCACCTTACAGCAAAAAATCTCTCTTTAAAAACAAACAAAACAAAACAAAACAAAACCCTGAAAAATGAGTAAAATACTATAAAGGAGAAAGGAAAAAACATAGAGGGAAAGGAGGAGGGACACACAAACATACACAGTCTATGAGCTTGGACTCAGAGCACTGAACTACAGCAAGAGAATGCCCCAAGAAATGAATCACTGTCATATCATTATATCAAAGATCAAAATTCCAGTTTAGTCTAAAATAACCAAAATTGGACTTAATCAGAAGTAATCGGCTGTAAAAAAATGCAGATCTAAAAGGTCCAGACTTTGCTCCACTGTCATTCCCTGTTAGGCTATAAATTGAACCTGGGCAAGTTTAGATGATTTGTATTTGCTAAAATTAAGTCTCCGAATAGGAAACGTTCCCTGCAGCAGCCTATCTGCTGGATGGTACCGGGAACTACCACTGCCATTCAGAGGAAAAGTATCACCTCACAGCAGCTACTTAAAATTTTCCCACTGCTTCTGGTTGTGGGGAGAAGTAAAATATCCCAATGCCTAACTCCAAGCTGAATATCTCAGAAGGGATTTTCCTATAAAAGTGTGTTAGCAGTATGCTAACACTGTGATGGTCCCTTCACTCAAGCTTGTGTCCCTTCAGTTCACTTAACAGCTCGAGGTCCTGGAAGACATTCAATCACCCTGTCAATAGAGCCGGTCAAACTGGTAAAAATATTTCTCACAGGGGATTTTCTTAGAGCACTAAAATAAGTAAATAAATAAATGTTTCTACAACTCTTTTAAAATCTGTAGGCACATGAAATCTGAGGGTAAGGTGAAGAGATAAAAGAAAGGGAGGAGAAACCTACTAAATTTTCAACCACAGAAGTCCCAATGACACAAGCTTAAAAAAGTCATTGGATTCTAAAACTCTAAGCTTTATAAGTTGCAAACTGATAAATATTTAGTGCATATCATTATACCAACTGTATTAATAAAAAAGGTAAACCAAAAGTCTTACTCCTTGCCTTCATTTTTCTTTCTGTGCTAAGTTTCAGATAATTCTTACTATAAAGGAAAACACATGGACTAAAACTTAGATCATTCAAGGGAAAAATAAAAGCAGCTCTTTGGTTTTACATTTTTTTTAAATTCTATAGTTGCTGATTTACTCAATGTTTAGGGCCAGCAAGTGGCATGGAGGTTAAGGCACTGGATCTCACACAGAGATCTTAACAGTTTGAGTTCTGGACCTGGCAGCTTGAAAACCACTTTTGGGGCACGTGTACATATATGTTCGAAATCCTTAGAAAGTGGAGGAAAAGGAATTGTGGGGTGGCCATCCCCCCTGTGGAGTGATTTTTCTCTTTCTTTCTCTCCTTCTCTACATCTTTGTCTCTCTCTGATGGGTGCATGCTCCATATGGCAAAAACTTAAAAAAAAGGAAAAAAAATTCAGTGATTAAAGGTTGCCCCCTTTCTTATCATGCCTTTAAATAAATACTAGATTTATGATAGCTTACTAAATCCTCTTGAGTTTTTGCATAAAATTTGTGTTTATCAATATCCTAAACATAACCCTAGATAATTATAAACTAGTTAAATGAAGCATTCTTTTTCTTTCTTTTTTTTTCAAAGAGCTATTTTATTAAACTTTATTTATTTTGTTTATTTTAATTTGACCAGAGAGGGACCCAGTAAGAGTGAGTGAGTGAGAGAGATTTGGGGGGAGTGAGAAAGCAAACCGCCAGGTCCGGGACTTGAACCATGGTTGACCATGTGGGAGTCCAGTGCCCTTAACCACCACACCACCTGCCAGTCCCTCCTTTTTTATTTTTTTGAGAAATTTTTGCTATAGGGCATGTGAACACACCAGAGAGACAGTAAGAAATAACCCACAAGGAGGATGGCCACGCTGCAGTCCCTTCTCTATTCCCCTCTGGGGATCTTGGGTGCACACACACATGTGCCCAGTGTCTCACAACACCGAGTCTGGGACTCAAACCACGGCTGATTATGTGGGAATCCAGTGATGTAACATTCTGCCACCTGCTGGCCCCGATTTGCATTGTTTTCCACAAAGTATTTGTTTATCTGCTCTATTTCCTGGCAACTCTAAGAAGGCTCACAGCAGACACAACACTTTCCTAAGCCATTCCGAATGGAAGCACATTTCTGGATTCAGAAAAAGGACAGTTATGACCATTTAAAATCCCAGGAAATGACTGTGTGATAGAAATTGGCATTTACATCTTGAACTGCTTAATCATTCCATTTATAGACTAGCCGAAGGTTATTTTGTCTCTCTGGAACGTTCTTATGGCTCGGCTGCTTTCGTCTGTCATCCAGGACTGTTTCAAGGTTGAAATACATTATGATCATCACAGCCAACCGAAGGCATCCCGGTTCTAAGCTCTCCATAACTTCATGCTTTCCCATCAATTTCACTTTAGTTAAAAGGCCAGTTAAAGAAAGAACGTATGAATAAATCTGAGCTTATGAGTTCTATTGGCACCACTACCTCATGCGATAAGTTTTCTTATTAAATTTGCCAACTCCACACTATATTACACATTATAGAGATGGAATGTACATAAACATCTTCACGAGCTAAGTGACTCTACTTTAGAAGGCTGAACTTCCTGAGGTAAAGGTTCCACATGCCCTACTTAAATAAGTGACTGTCCATATTCCATCTTGGCTATTTTTATTACTTCCTATTTCTTCAATCACTTTTCTCCCACAGCCGATGAAGAAAAATCGCAAATGGAAATCTAAATGATTCCCATGATTAAATCAGCACTACCCTTCATGCAGTTCTCAGTGGCAGCTCCATGGCAGGCACCCTGAGGAAGAGCCAAGCCGCGCCCCAGCCCTGATGCCCACAGACCCCAGCATTAGGAACATTACAGCTCACGCCTGGGCCTTGGCTTGCTCACGTGTGGAAGGGAGGGGCTGCATGTGACTGGTAGGTTGTCTTTTTTAATTTATTGCAGAGGATGCATGCACTCACCAGAGAGACAGAGAACTAGAGGGAGGTGGAGGAAGCACCTGGATGGGGCATGTCATGCTGCAAACCCCTTCTCTTCCCTTTCTCCATCCTATTGGGATTTAGGACACACAGAAACACGTGCAAGACATGATTTTCAAGGTGCTAGGGATTGGAACTCCAGCTGATCATATGGGATCTGGTTCCTTAAATTACTAGGCTACAGGGCTGACTCAGTTAACTGTCTTCACAGTGTCAACAATCTAGGACCAGCAGATGATGAAAGTTTCGTCGCTAGATGACCACATAGCTGACTGCAGTTTCAGCTCCAGACCTGGCGGCTTAAAACTCATGCCAGGCATGTGTGCATGTGTGTCCAAGATCCTGAGAGGAGAGTGGAGGAGAAGGGACTGCGGCATGGCCATTTCCCCTGGGGGGTGATTTCTTGCTTTCTGCCTCTCTGGCAAGTACACATGCCCTATAGCAAAAAATCTCCTTAAAAAGGGGGGGGAGAAATGAAAAACCTCAACAATCTAAACTACCCCCTTTATCTTACCTCCCCCTTTTTTTAATTGCCAGAGGATACGTGCACTTGTCAGAGAGAGAAAGGCAGATAAAGCAACCCCTAATGGGACATTGGGTGACGTGAGTGATGCTGCAATCCTTTTTCCTCCATGCTTATAGCAAAAAATCTCCTTAAAAAGGGGGGGGAGAAATGAAAAACCTCAACAATCTAAACTACCCCCTTTATCTTACCTCCCCCTTTTTTTAATTGCCAGAGGATACGTGCACTTGTCAGAGAGAGAAAGGCAGATAAAGCAACCCCTAATGGGACATTGGGTGACGTGAGTGATGTTGCAATCCTTTTTCCTCCATGCTTCTTGTCAGGAGTCTGGGCACGCAAACATATGTACCCAGCGTATTCTTCAAGCCACAAAATCCGGGGTGCATACTGCCATTGGCCATGGGAGAGCTGGCTGTCTTAACTACTGCACCACAGGGCCAGCTCGAGGACCCACTCTTTAACTTCTGATACATTTTCACAAAGAACACAGGGTGTTCTGCAAAGCATTCAGAGTAAGACTGATAGTCTTAG
>NW_006159539.1:780558-782927 GCF_000334495.1 Tupaia belangeri chinensis | reverse complement strand
CGTCAGGAGAAAAGGTGTAAGCAATGACAGATACAAAATGAGCAGAATGTTACCATTCCTACAAAAGCCTTTCCTTCCAGTCTGTACTAACTAGCTTTTCTGCGCAGGGGCCTGAATGACAGTTTATCTGTAAAATCTCCCCTTCGGGAAGTCTTACACTGACTACCTCTCCTAGGTCCCAAAAGCACAGAATTCCCTCTTTCAGAGCATTTCCACTAGACTAAGAACTTCTTCCTTATTTGCCCTTGCAAACTAGATCGCACAGATGCCAATTAGATGGTATACTTTCTCTGTGTACTTGTCCATCTCAACACGATGGGTCTGGTAAATAGTCACAAAATATTAGAAAAGGGAACCTTACTCTCTGACTCGCCTCGATTTTTTTTAATATATGGTTAGAATATTTAGTTTGCAAGTTGTGAGAGGAAAGGCAGAGTCCGTGTTTATTACAGTCCTCATAGGTAGCAAGTGTTAGAAATATACTAGCTGCTTAATGAATGCTGACGAGGGAAGAATAAAAGGATGAACATTTAAGGATGACATGGCACAATTAGATATACTAACAGGTAACCAGCAGCACGGGCATTTTGAAATGGCTATTTAAACGGGAACTTTTATCTGGTCGATAGTTTGAAAGACTGAAAGAGCACAAGCAAGTCAGACACACCTGTGAGACGTCATCGTTCACAGCCTCCATACCCTCATTCATAAAACTGGAGCGAACTGAGCCCACAGGACAGCCACGCACAGTACCACGCACCGCGCACAAGACCGGGCATGGGACGGCAGCCTGAGCCGCGCTCCCTGGGGCTGGGGGAGTGCATGGCGCCACTGTGGGCACTTGCCTCAGCGTAACTTCGCACTAATAGAGATAAACCTTTTCTTCCTTGCTTCATTTTCATCATACCCCTCATTTGTACTTAAGTCTCTCCTGATCATATTCTAGTTAATAAATTCCAGTTATGGATGCTTCTCCCAAATATTAGCTTCATTACGGGTTCTATTAGGAGGAAAACCATCCATACTTCACCAGTAGAGAAAAATCAGTTTTGATATTTCATTGCTTTTCTGAAGTCCTAGAACAGTAATAATATTTATGACGCTGAGCTTTGAGGTTTACGAAGCAGTAAATAGCTTTTGTGGCTGATTAAGCATCTCTGTTTCACTTCACATGCTCCGCTACCACAGGCATTACTCCTTAATTAAATGCTTGCTTATGTTACACGGGGACCTTTTCTGGTCCTGCTCTTTTCAACAAATGTTACGGTGAGGGGGAAGGGAAAAGCTCTCTCATTGGAGGGGACACTGCTAATGCTGAAACGCCTGCTCAAAGCTGTGTCAACAAGATGCCATCGCGCAGAGGTTTTGTTACGTAGGGCCAGCCTCTGTGGCACGGTCTGGTGGCTGACTGTAATAAACTATGATGCTGGAGGCCACGGGTGGACCTGAAACTCACCAGGTGGGAACATGAGTGCCCCGGATCCAGACGGGCAGCAGGGCTGGGGGTGGGAGTCACAGGGTGCTGGACCCTGCTGGGGTACTTCTCCCTCATGGGCACATGCTCTCCATCAGAAATAAAATAAACTAAAAATGTTATATATTTAAAAAAGGGTTTTGCTGTTTAAAAAAAAAAAATCAAAGCCCCCCCCCCATCCAGAAAAAGCTGTCCTTTGGAAAGATACCAATTCCATTTGAAATGCTTGAGTTTGAGGAATACAAGTAAAAGCACAAACGTCAGGGAAAAGGGGGATATTCATTTTCCAATTTGGTTGGAAGTAAAACAGTTACAAAATCATTTTATAATTTTCATTGAATTCTTTTTAAAGGTTTTTGCCACAGGGCATGGGTACTCGCCAGAGAGAGACAGAGAGAGAGATGGTGAGAGAGAAAGTGAGAAATCACCCCACAGGAGGAATGGCCATGCCATAATCCCTTCTCCACTTCCTCCTGGAATTTTGAGTGCTCACAGACACACGCCTGGCATGATTTTCAAGTCGCCAGGTCGAGGACTCCAACTGTGGTAGGTCAAGTAGGAGTTGAGTGCCCTAACTACGATGCTACCTGCTGGTCCCCTTCATATAAGTGTTTTAACATTTAAACTACCAATGATCAGGAAGGTACAAGTTATGTTATCACTAAGAGGAATGTGCCTTTTCTCATTCATGGAGGTTCACTCCAAGAGTAAGTTAAGGGAAAAGTTAAAGGAGAAACTTTCAAGCCCCCTGACAAATCCTCAGAGGTCACGGAACATTCGACTGCCACCACGACTTCTGACTTCCCAAGTCAAGCAGCACGCGGTAAATCGTAGTCCTACAGTCAGGAGGAAGACACAGAAGGCCGCCACCGACCTACAGTCAGGAGGAAGACAA
>NW_006159539.1:757787-779925 GCF_000334495.1 Tupaia belangeri chinensis | reverse complement strand
TTTCAAAAAAAAAAAACAAAGCCCCCCCCCCCATCCAGAAAAAGCTGTCCTTTGGAAAGATACCAATTCCATTTGAAATGCTTGAGTTTGAGGAATACAAGTAAAAGCACAAACGTCAGGGAAAAGGGGGATATTCATTTTCCAATTTGGTTGGAAGTAAAACAGTTACAAAATCATTTTATAATTTTCATTGAATTCTTTTTAAAGGTTTTTGCCACAGGGCATGGGTACTCGCCAGAGAGAGACAGAGAGAGAGATGGTGAGAGAGAAAGTGAGAAATCACCCCACAGGAGGAATGGCCATGCCATAATCCCTTCTCCACTTCCTCCTGGAATTTTGAGTGCTCACAGACACACGCCTGGCATGATTTTCAAGTCGCCAGGTCGAGGACTCCAACTGTGGTAGGTCAAGTAGGAGTTGAGTGCCCTAACTACGATGCTACCTGCTGGTCCCCTTCATATAAGTGTTTTAACATTTAAACTACCAATGATCAGGAAGGTACAAGTTATGTTATCACTAAGAGGAATGTGCCTTTTCTCATTCATGGAGGTTCACTCCAAGAGTAAGTTAAGGGAAAAGTTAAAGGAGAAACTTTCAAGCCCCCTGACAAATCCTCAGAGGTCACGGAACATTCGACTGCCACCACGACTTCTGACTTCCCAAGTCAAGCAGCACGCGGTAAATCGTAGTCCTACAGTCAGGAGGAAGACACAGAAGGCCGCCACAGTCCTACAGTCAGGAGGAAGACACAGAAGGCCGCCACAGGCCTTGAAAGACCCAGAGGCCCGCCACAGTCCTACAGTCAGGAGGAAGACACAGAAGGCCGCCACAGTCCTACAGTCAGGAGGAAGACACAGAAGGCCGCCACAAGCTGTAATTCATGCATTTTCCAGCAAGGGAAAAAACACCTCTTCAGCTCCAAAAAACAACAATCCCCATGTTACGGGTGGCAAAACACTGACGATGTTGTATCTATGAAATTGAGCAGATGATCACAGATGGAAAATGATAGTGATGTGCAAATGTAATGGGGTCATCGAATGAAGGAAGTAGTCACACATCACATCGGTCATCACCTGTACCAGTCCTGGCACCTAACTACCCTCTCTCCTCACTCACACACACACACACACTCACTCACACACACTCACACACTCACTCACACTCACACACTCACTCACACTCACACACACTCACTCACACTCACTCACTCACACTCACTCACTCACACACACACTCACTCACTCACACACACACACACACACACAGCTGGAGACAGCTTTTTCTTATCTGTGAGTCAGACATCAAATAGTATTTCATAAGTTCTTTCACTAAACTACTCCTGTGTATTACTGATTCACCTTATAAATATATATATATTTATTTATATATATATATATTTATATATAAAACCTCCATTCTTACTGATAGCAGTGGGAGGAGACAGAGTGGTGAGTAATCCAGAACATCCCCAAAGTTAAAATTTGATACATTCAAATAAAATGATAAAAGGATGTGAAGCCTTGATACACGAAGAACTGGGGTTTTTCTTCCTGGAGGGAAAAAACTACTTAGAAAGGACACGGGTTTAGCAGATAGTAAGGGGTAAGTTGTTGGACTCCTATGTAATTGACTGTGTTTTGAGTCCTGGACCCAGTGGCTTAACATTCAAGAGACCAGCAGTTAGCATAATGGCTGTGTCGCTGGACTTCCATGTAGTTGACTGTGGTTTGAGTCCCGGACCCAGTGGCTTAAACTCACGCCGGGCGCGTGTGTGTGTGTGCCCAAGATCCCGAGAGGAGAATGGAGGAGAAGGGATTGTGGCATGGTCATCCCCCCTGGTGGGTGATTTCTTGCTTTCTTTCTCTCTTCCTTGTGAGCACACACACCCTATAGCAAAAACCTCTAAACAAAAAACAAACACTGTAAAATTCAAGGTTTAGATCTTCTAAGTCATCTACAAATGCCTTTAATTTCAAAAGGAGTAAATTGTTGGAAAAAAACCTCAAATATAAGGAAAAAAGTATATACTGAGTTACTAAAGTCATTTCTCTGAATTACCAGAGTTAATCACTAATTTTGGAAGTTTTAAAATAAAAGTAATTAAAGAAGACCAAACTGGCCATCGGCCAGACAAGAAACCTTTGCTAGATGGACAGAGGATTCTAGGAGTAACTCATGACACTAACAGAAAGTGTACTTGAGCCAACAGACAGACACAGAGCATGGGGCAACAGGTACTCTGTAGTGCTTTGCTTTTTCAAGATGTTTTCAAAAATAAGAAAAGATACTAACTACTGTTTCAACTGACCAACTCATGAAAAAAAAGAATACTGGCCATGGACCTCTGTTCGCTAGTTTTGGATAGGATCAGTCCCTTCCACATTTATTCTACGCCATGAAACGGTTTTCCTAACGATCTCGGCCTTTCGATGACAAATTCCCCACACACCCACTTAGGGTCCAGCGACCTGATCGCCATGTCCGGCGGTATGGACTGCTGCCATCCTTTACTCCTTCGTTGCTCACTTCCTCTGCACGATGGGAAGCTGCGCCTCCCGAGACCAAGCATCATGGAAGGTTTAACTGCTAAGCAAGGCCAACAAGAGGTTTTATTACAATTCCAAAATGCCTGCTACACAGCAAAAACATTCTTGTAGTTACGTTTTACTTTGATTTTTCTCTTGGTAATTACCACTGAAATTACTAATGTATGACGTAAAGGCAAATAAGAGCTTCTCAAAGATTCTCCAAGGTAAGATTAGCTGTCCCCCTCAGTCAGCCATGACTTTTGACGCGTTCCTCTCTAGTCCCTAGTCACTGCCGTGAAGAAAATCACTTGGTGCAGAACTCAATGACAATGTCTACTCCTACCGGACTGTCACTATTTGTAAGTGTAGCTGTCTCTCCCAATGACCTGCTCAAGAGAAAACACTGTAGCCCTAGGGTTGAGAATGATGCCTATCTACTGTAAGCCACATAGAAAAGTTTATTAAGATACTGAATAATCAAGCTGAAAGGTGGCATGGTGGTTAAGGTGCTGAACTCCCACATGGCTGACCAAAGTCTGAGTCCCGGACCTGGCAGCTTGCTTTCTCACTCCCTGCCATGCCCCCAGTCAAATTAAAAAATAATCAATTAATTAAATAAATAAATGTTTATGTAAATATGTTTTTGTTCCATATATATTTTTAAGAATTGTTTAATTTTATTTATTTTTTAAAAAGATACTTAATAATCACTCCAAATTCCTCTAAAGGAGTAAGTCCACTACTCAAAGTTTATTCCCTCGTTTTTCTAGACAAAATAAAACACAATGTCAATACCAACAACCTGTGCTTTGCCTCTGCAGTTCACGAGTTTTCACACCAGGGAGTGAAAAAACCTTACGTAGACCAGCTAGTTGAGCTCTTTTTTCTTTGTGCCAATGTCAGAGGTAGAACAAGTGCTCTTCAAGGCAGGGAATCATGTCTTACTTGTCTCTGCATTGCTAGTGCCTGGTTATGGAATATGAGCTCAATACGTGTTTGCTGAGTGCATTATTAAACCTAGCCACAGTGAGCTTTTCATATTGGCTAAAAATAATTTCTATTATTGCACCCTAATCCAAGTAGAAAAATCCTGAAATATTTGTCCTACTTGGTGTTTATAAGATAGTTCGAAGGGGAGTAGTGATGTGTCAAACCGCTTTAATAGTTCTTAGGTTTCATGTAGAGTGAAATCTGAAGATAATATGAGAAAAACACAGAAACAAAAAAGCAGCTCGAATACATTCTTTGAAAACCCTCCCCTTACTGTAACCATGGCAAAGAGGAGGAGCTGAGCTGTCAGCACTTTCACAGAAGGAATAAGTGAGCAGCAATAAAGCCACTGAAAAACCAGGCACAGTCAGCCTCTTTGTAAAGTCTACATTTTCTTGGCAAATTAAAGTTCTCAAGAGAAAGTGCCACCTTTCTATTTTGGAACTGATTTTACAAAGGTGTATGCAATGTCTCTTGATTTACTTTCCTTCAATAATGTACAAACCAAATTTTCTCAGCTTGAGTTTCAAGGATGATTTTTCTAACTGGGATGTGAAAATCTAGCTATGTCCTACCCACTGTTTTTCCATGGCCCGCTCTCTCAGTGACCAGGAATTCAGGAATTTAGTTCATCCTGAAATATAACCAATGCAAATTTTAGTTAAATTACATGAAATAAAGTTAGTTTTAAAGGATGGATTACGATGGAAAATTAGTCACAAATATAAGGTAATGGTATGAATGTAAGAGGACTGGCATAAATTGTCAGTTTTGAGAAGTAAACTATAACAGTAGAAGAATCTGACTTCTATAACTTAGAAATTTAACTCTACAGTTAGAATTTGATTACTAAACACACTCTAAATTGAAAGAAATGTGATCTCGAAATATTCTCCATAGATTACGGGCAATAAAACCTCCCCATGTGCTAAACCATTTAGGCCATCTATCTTGAGCACTTAGCCTCCCCTTCTCCCTCCCCTCCCCGCAAGATTCATCTTTGGAGTATAGAAATGACATCATGAGCTCCAACATTAGCGGCCTATTAACTTTGATAAAGGGGATTCTTAAAAACATCAATAACAAATACTTCTAGCCACTCTCACATCGACAGAGCATAATGCCCTTGGTCTTGATAATCTTCCAAATAATCAAACGTAGAAATGTTAAATTAGGGGAAATAAAAGGATATCTCCAATAGAAACAGACATGCCAGACTTATTTTAAAATAAAGCTACACCCAGTTAATAATAGTGCAAATTGATCTTTATTTTTTTCCTGCCATAAATGAAACGAAGGGCTCCCTCTCCCTGTTTAAATCTACACTTTCCATTTACATCTACACTTTCCATCTAAAACAGCATTTTCTAGATGCAGAGAATATTTTCTTAATGCAGAAACTTCCTAAACTGTAATCTAAGAGAAAAAAAACATCATTGTTGGCTCCCACATCTAATAACCTACCAATGTTAGAAGGATAACTCCCTAAGGTTAAGATAGTTCTGGAAGAGACAGCCTCATATTTTCCCAACAGCATCAGCCAGGGTCTAAATGTTGGGTTATTCTATTTAGCAAATAACGTGACATGTGTGATGTGTTAAAAAGAAATTACTGGTGAAAAATGACCTTGTGCTATATAGGCAGATAGTTTTAAGAAAAGCTCATTCATGTACTATATTTGGAAAATCTTCAGCGCTTAAGTTCAGGAAGGCAAACTAGTCCCAGTAGGGCCCACTATTATCTGCCTCAAGCGAACATATTCAACCACAAACGGCCTCTAAGAATACTTATAAAATACCTTTGACTATCATTTAAAGCAAACTTTTAGAACGTACCAAGAAAATCCAAACATTCTGATACAGTTCTGTTTTCCACAATAATTAATAATACCATTGGACAAATTCTACTTTGAAAAGATTACAAACCAGTAGCCCAGATTTTAGAAGTTAAAAAACAACCAGAGATTTTAGTACTAAAATGTGTTTCCAGACAACTACCAACAGGATGGTAAATAGTCTATTAATATCTTAATACTACAGAATCAAGTATTTGGACATTAGGTGAAACTGGTCCCTGTGCTTACCAAATTAGGGTTCTGAGTTAAGTAAATTATTGCAGGGCCAAGGTATACTTTAACTGAAACCAGCCAGTTAAATAAAGGAATAATTCAATGAATTATTGTAAATTCCTATATCGATAAAATAAAAACTCAAACTTGGCTCTAATGTATTGTAAGTATCTCTCTGCATTTCTTTAACACTCCTATTTCATGCAAATAAGAGGCAGGTAATTATGAAACGAGTCCCCTTTTATAACTTCTGATGTCAACAATAATAAAGTACACTAAGATCATAATAAATATTCCTATTTAACAGGAAAAAACGCTACATATTTCTATTATTGTTGGATTCTTTTATGTCAACCCTGAAAAACTAAAATACTAGACCATTTCTAAGAGAAAAATCATAGAGAGGCTAGATCTTTCTTTAGATGTAATCAGAATCGCTATAAAGTCTGTTTAAGAAAAAGAATGGGAACATTATTACAAGTCAAAGATAAAACAAAATTATGGAAGGTACTCACACTTTGAAGATTTAAGAATTAATTGATGCATACATTATGGAAGAAGAAATCAAAGAAGAATAACACACTGGTGAAAGTACCCTCAAACGGCAACATTCACACTGACTTCGAGGATGCGCCAGTAGCAGAAGTGATGACAGCAGCTCGGCACCCCCAGCCCCCGGGACACCATTACTCTGCCGTCCCGGTGGACAGCGTGCCAATCTGATAATGGAGCCTCCACTCACCAACAGCACGGCAAAAGATCACTTTACAATACTCCACGTGGACTTTAATCCACTGATTGGACCATCAGCACATACACATTTTTAAAAAGCTTTCCTAATTTGATCCTCAATTTCCTCTTCGGTAGAAAAAAAAAAGAGGAACTACTTCATACATTTGTGGCATTAGAGATAGGGATCTTGCAGGGTATCTGGCACAATTACTTATTTCTTTCAAAAGTACTATAAAATTTTAACATAAACATCTTTTTTTAAAGAGAGAGAGAGATTTTTGCTATAGGGCTCAGGTGCTTGAAGGAGAGGCAGAGAAACAGAAACTGAAAAATCACCCCCCTGAGGGATGGCCATTCTGGAATCCCTACTCTTCCATTTTCCTCTTGAGATATGGGGTACACATGCACACACACCTGGTGTAAGTTTCAAGCCTCTGGGTCTGGGATTTGAACCACAGTCAGCCATGTGAAAGTACAGCGATGTAACAATTATGACATCAGCTGGTGCCCCATAAACATCTTCAAAAAGAATGAAAATAGTAAGACCTCAGTTGAAAATCTGATGCCATGTAGAACAAATCTGGCAATTTATATTCTTTTCATATACCATTGAAAGTGCTCCTTATGAAAATTACCAAAGTCACCTAAAGTTCTATTCAATAAAGAAGACAGATTTGGGGCCAGCAGGTTGAGTGTTGGTGCTGGATTTGCAAATGTCTGACTATGGTTCAAGTCTCGGAACTGGCAGCTTGAAAATCACGCTGGACGTGCGTGCATGCACACACCACATCCCAGGAAGGATAGGAAGGAGAAGGAATGGCAGCATGGCCATTCCCCCTGGGGTGGCGAGTCTCACTTTCTTTCTCTCTGTCTCTCTCCAGACAATGCATGCACCCTATGCTAAAACCTAAAAATAAATTAAAAAAAAAAAAGATTTTAAGTGTAAAGTAAGGAAAATAGAAGGGCTGCTTACCATCTACGAGGCAGGGAGCACTCTAGATGAGGCGTAAACAGGAGGCGCGTAACCAGAAATCGACAATGCGGGTAGTTTACTAGACGAAACAGGCTGAGACCATTCGGACAGCTATTCAGTGCAGTATCACAGTGCAACTCAGTCTGTGCGATGGCAAAGTCGACTCTCTTTCTATAGTGCCACACACTACTCACAGAAAAGTAATTAGGCAATTCAAAAACCATTCACATCACAGACAAGATAGCTATTTTTGAAACAAAGGAATTATTTTACTTAAACATTCATGAAGCAACAACAAAAACACCAGTTCTGGGTCACTGGAAAGCTGCACTGAAAATTCGCATGCTGGCCCAGCTGAGGTGGCACAGGCAGTTGGGATGCTGTTGTGCAATGCTAAAGCCGGGTTCATGTCCCTGTTGTACCCACAATTCTGGCTGGCTGCAGGGCTGGGAGAAGGGTGGTGGTGAGAAGATCCCATCAAAGGTACCTCTCTCTTACAAAAGAAAGAAATAAACCTAAACAAAAATATCTGCATGCCAATTAGGCAAACAAAGAAAAACAAGTCAAACGGTAAAAAATTTATTTACTCTGCAAGGTGCTAAGTATGTATAGAAAGAAACAGAAGCTATAGAAAGCTTTAGAGTACAAAAATAGTTCATGTATTACATTTCCGCAGAATGTAAATTTAAGATTTCTCTATTTTCATGAAAAAAGAAACAATATTTATTTTTAATTAATGAAATAAAGCATGGCCAACAGGCTATGAAATAATTTTGCTGTTGACAGAACAAATGCTACTACACATTTTTTTGGGAGGGGGAGAGGTTTTTGCTATAGGGCGCATGCGCTCGCCAGAAAGACAGAGAGAGACAGAAAGCGAGAAATCACCCCCCAGGGGGGATGGTCACACCGCAATCCCTTCTCCTCCATTCTCCTCCCAGGATCTTGGGCACGCACGCACACACGCCCAGCATGAATTTAAGCCGCCGGGTCCGGGACTCGAACTGCGGTTGACTATGTGGGCGTCCAGCGACATAGCCATTACGCTAACTGCTGGTCCCTCGCTACTACACATTTGCAATTTACCTGTAAGGCATGATTTGGAACCTATTAGAAATATTAGAGGCTGGGGCCAGCAGGTGGCCAAGTGGTTAAGGCTGTGGACTCCCACATGGCCAACTGCAGTTTGAGTCCTGGAGTCAGTGGCTTGAAAATCACACCAGGAGTGTGAGTGTGTGCATGCCCAAAATCCCAGGAGGAGACTGGAAGAGAAGAGACTGCAGCATGGCCACCCCCACCTGGGGGGGTTATTTCTCATTTTTTCTCTCACCGTCTCTCTCTGGTGAGCACATGCGTCCTATGGAAAAAAAGATTAGAAGGCCAAACACTGATGATCGAAGCAAAGATTACTGTTCTTGGCTAATAGAACATTCGAGTAATGTTTCCAGATAATAAAAGGCTTAGTTGATTTGCTGTTTAGAAACTCAATCAATTTCTGACTGTTTATAGTTAAGTCTGAAACACAGCCTGACATTCTCCCTCGTCTCTGTCAACCGGCACACTCTATACCACTGTATCTTTCACCTAAGTTAGGGTGAGTTAGGTTGTAAGTGTTCTCCACTTGTTATAATCAAGCCAATCAGAAAGACAGGTCAGAAGAGAAAAATCGTAATACATTCTACTGCTACATAGCACGTTCATTAGCTAGGGTGCCCATTCCTGGAACCATACTGCCGTACTTCATCACTGAGTTTTCCACATTAGTGGTAAGGGAAGAACCACGTAACAGGAGTCAAAACGTTTCCTTACCGCACCAAATTTATCAATGATGCACTAAAGCAGGTTCCTATATCCTTCACAGAGGAAAACAGGACAACAGGGAAAGGGCCAAATACAGTTCTTTCTAGCTTGAGAAAAAGAATGATTTGCTTCCTTAATCAGTTTTACTAGTCATTAACTAACATCTTGATTCTAATTTAAGAGTTGGGCACAAACCCTCTGAACCACAAGACAGAAGGGAAGGCCTAGCATTTTCCCCTGTATCTGCGGGAAATACGTTCCAAGATCCCCAGTGGATGCCGGAAATCATAGATAGCACTGAAGCCTACATATACTATGTTTTTTCCGACACATGCATTGCTTTGATAAAGCTTAATTTATGCAACAGGCAGAGTAAGAGGTTAACAACAACAATAAGACAGAACAATTATAACCATAAGCTAGCAGCACTGCCCTTGAGCTCTGGAGCTATAATTATTACACTAAGGTAATGGAACACAGGCACTGCATGCTGCCACAGTTGACCCAACGCCCTAGACAGACATGAGAGACTAACAGGCACGGGCACAAGGATCAGCCGGACAAAAGTTATGCTGAGTTCCACGTGGGACTGTGCCCAGCCACGCGAGATGTCATTATGCTATTAAATTTATCACTGTTTATTTCTGAAACTTTTTGCTATTTTCAGATCATAGTTGACTGTGAAAAGCACAAATCACAAAGGGAGGACTGCTGTTCATCATCACTGTATAATTTTTTTTTGTTGTATTCTTTAAAATAAAAAAGAGGAAAAAATAAATATTATTAACTAACGATGGTTAACGCTCTCTCCCACGATGGCGGTATCCTTTTTTTTTTTTTTTTTTGAGAGATATTTTTGCCATTGGGCATGTGCAACTGCCAGAAGGACAGAGAAAGAGAGAGAGAGAGAGACAGACAGTGAGAAATCACCTCCCGGGGGGGATGGTCACACCGCAATGCCTTCCCATCCATTCTCCTCTAGGGATTTTAAGCATACACATGTACCTGGTATGATTTTTTTTCAAAGAGAGATTTTTGCTAGAAAGAGACAGAGACAGAAAGAGACAGACAGACAGAAAGTGAGAATTCACCCCCCACGGGGATGGCCATGCCACAATCCCTTCTCCTCTATTCTCTTCTCAGGATCTTGGCTACACATGTACACGTGTCCAGCGTGAGTTTCAAGTTGCCAGGTCCAGGACTTGAACCATGGTCGACTATGTGGGAATCCAGCAATATAACCATTATCCCATCTCCTGACATGAGTTTTAAGCTGCTGGGCTGAGACTGGAACCACTCTCAATTACGTGGGAATCTAGTGATGCAACTATTATATCATGTGCTGGTCCCCATTATCATTTTTTAAAGAAAGCGCTTGCACGTCTATATTCATTGCAGCCTTATTCATGATTGCTAAGACATGGAACCAACCCAAATGTCCACAAACAGATGAATGGATTGAAAAATTGTGGCCAGCGAGAACACAAATAACCTAATTTAAAAATAGGCAAAGTACCTGAGTAGATGTTTCTCAAAAGAAGATATACAAATGGCCAGCAGGTATATAAAACGTGCATATGTTTGACATTTCTAATCATTGGGGAAATGCGAATTAACATATACCTACTGTTCGCACTTTATGGCAGAGGCTGAAAGACTGGAGAACATAAAAGTATTAAAAATTGTAATGGACACTAGAGACAAAGTGGAAAAGAGTGTGAGAGGGGAAGAACATGGGAAATTTGGAGGGAAAATGGAGAGGTAAGACACTTGTGGGACACAGATAAGGTTTATTATCTGTTGACAAGGATGTGTACGGTGGTCTCAACTGGGCTGGACTGAGGTGTATATCACGCTGGGTAAAGTTTCTTTCACAATCTAAATGATGTATAGCAATTTAATGTATGAATAATAATTATATATATATGTATATGAAAATTTTAAAAAGGAAAAAGAAAGAATTACAAGTCATGTAGATTTAAAAAGGCATCTCATTTTCTTAAAAAAAAAAAAAAAAAAGGTAACTCAGGGGGTCAGCAGGATCCACATAGCCAACAGCAGTTCGAGTCCCAGATCTGGTGGCTTGAAACTCACATGGGCATATGTGTATACGTGCCCAAAATCCTAAGAAGAAGGGAGGAGAAGGGACTGCAGTGTGGCCATTCCCCCCTGGGGGACGATCTCTCACTTTATGTCTTCTGTCTCTCTGGTGAATCCATGCACTAGAGCAAAAAATCTTTCAAAAAAAAAAAAAAAAGGAACACGTTTTATTTTTCAATTTGTTTACTAAGGAGATTGACGATTTTTTTTTTTTTTACAGTTATTGGCTGTTTCTGTTTATCTTTACCTATCCATTTTCCTACTGAGGCATTCATTTTCTCATTGACTTAAAACAGTTCTTGGGCTGGCTCTGTGGCCTGGTGGTTACGGCAGCCAGATCTCACAGGGCCAACTCTGTGATTTCAGACCTGGAGCTGGAGGCTCCAGAAACACAGCAGGCACACATGTGCATGTGCCCCAGATCCCGAAAGGCAGGAGAGGTGGAGAGAAGAGGATGTGACATGAACAGTCCCCAGGCAGTGCTTTCTCACTTTCTCTCTCTGTCTCTCTGGAAAGAGCACAAGCCCTCTGGCAAAAATAAAAAATAAATAAATAAAAGCTCTTCATGCATTAAAGGTGCTAAGTTTTTATTGTGTTGCATAAATATTCTTTCATATTCGACATTGGTTTTTAGTTTTGTTATTGGTATTTGACACATTTATTTTTTTATACAGCTAGGTTGATCACCTTTTATTTTGGATTTCTTTGTTTAATTTTATATTTACAAGAGCCCCCTTATATAAACTAACGGCTATCCAAGGTGTTCCAGATTGGTAGAATCCTGGGCATTTTCTGGTCTCGCTCATGCTCACACGTTTCTTTTTTCTAATAACTCTGTAATGCTGCTGTAAGGAGAGATACTTCTTAAATAATAAAAATAGGAAAGGCTTTCTCCACTCCGTGACTAGATATTTACACATACATTTCCACCAAGATCTTTTATTCCAATTTAAAAAGTTTATTTTATTCGTATGAAATCTTAGCTTAAGGTGTGAACTGCAACTCTAATTTTATACCCTTGTGATTTATAAACTGATGCTCCTAGAACTGTTCACTAATTTCTTTTTCCAGTGAACTGAAGTCACATCACTAGCACACATGAATATTTCTTGTCAGAACTCTAGCTTGTTCTGCTTAAAATTATCATGATTATAATTATTACAGGCTTATAAAAATCTACCACATGATAATGTAATTCCAATTTCATAATTCCTTTACATTTTTATTTTAAAATTATTAATGCTCAATTCCAAGCAAATTTTGTTAAATTCCCCTGTTCCACTCTATCTATGAATAAAAAGAAGCTAATTAGGATTTTGACTGGAATTGCATTAAATTAATAAATTTGGGAAGGATCTAAAAAATCCAGTCTTCCCTATCAGAAATAAGCTTGGGGCCAGTAGGTGGTGTGGTAGTTAAGGGCTGGACTCCCACACAGCCAACTACAGTTTGAGTCCTAGACCTGGTGGTTTGCTTTCTCACTTTTCCTCTCTCTGTCTCACTCTGGTAATTGTGTGTCCCCTATAGCAAATTAAAAAATAATAAGAGGGACCAGCAGATGGCCTAATGGTTAAGTTGCTGGATTCCCACATGGCTGACCATGGTTCAAGTCCCAGACCCGGTGGCTTAAAACTCATGCTGGGCTCGTGTGCAAGCATGCCCAAAATCGCGAGAGGAAAATGGAGGAGAAGGGATTGACATGTGGCCATTCCCCCTGCTGGCGGGGAGGGTGATTTCTCACTTTCAGCCTGCCTCTCTCTCTCCAGTGAGTGCACATACCCTACGGCAAAAATCTCTTAAAAAAAAAAGATAATAAATAAGATAAAATAATTCTTTTGAAAAATAAAAGAAATATGCTTAGGATCTCTACTTATTTAGGTTCTTTATGCTCTGTGATAAAAATAAGTTTTTAATATATAATTTTTTACATTTTTTTTCCTATCTAAATACTTAAGGGATTTTTTTTCCATTATGGTTTCTATTTAGGTGTTGCTTGAGCACTGAAGAATTACTGGTTTCAGTAATTTAGGTTGTAAGCAACTACATAACTGTCAGTCTGGGCAGGCTTTCAGGTAATCTTCGATCTTAGGTAGACAATCTTACTGGCTGTGGATACTGGTAATTCTGCGTTCTCTTTTGCAATGAACGTACCGTACTGTGCAGTTTTCCTGGCCGGCTGCGCTTTCTTACAGGGAGAAGCCTTGTTTTTCAGAGGCAGCAGGTATTCAGTGGGAGTTAACAAGAGCATCTCTTCCATTCATGACCCAGGCACACTGCGCTTTCACGGGAGGAGACTGCAGGTGTGGGCTCTCTCTGTCTCTGTCACTCCAGTTCTCTTCATGATGTCCAGCAGAGACGCCTCCAATTTGGGGGGGTCCAGCAGGAAATATTTTCGTACTGCTCTCTGTTAATTCTGGGCCAGCACTGCTTCCTTCCATCACTTCTTCGAACGATGTCTGGGTGCACCTCTTACTGGTCTCCCTACAGTTCGTGCACTTGATCTCCCCACCTTCTGCCTTCTTGCCATTTCCTCCAGCTTTTGCCTTTACAGCCTGAAGATTTCTCAAGCTTGTGTTCCTGCAGTCTTATCTGCCATTGACTGCATCTGTAGATCTTAACCTGACAACTACATTTTTCATGCCTTCAGCATCCTGTCAGGTCGCTCCCTTCTCATTATTGATACCCAGCCTTCACCGCGTTAATGGCTGACTTTTTCTGAGAACACATCAACAGATTGTCAGCTGAGAGAGCTAGCCAGCAACCTGGACATGGTTAGAGGGGGAAGTGATGGGACTGGCAACGCAGTGTCCAGGCCAACTGTGTGGATGGCTCCTGCTAGGGAGGTACTAAGATCAAACTGTGCATCTATGACCCTTGTGCACAGAGCAACAGTTCTAGCCTGAGAGGCAAGAGGGACATTTAAGTGCTAAGTCTTGTGAGACAACACATCAACCCACCTATATTACATGCAAGTGCCATGTGACAACATGTAAATAGCAGGCAATATCATATTGGCTACATATAAGAAACATGTGAGCAACACACTAGCAACATGTGGGTATGTGATATGTGTGCACGTTGGTAGGTAACACACTAATGATGTGTGATGGAAATGCTAGAGATATGTAATGTCATTTGAGTTACATGCTTGTGACACACAATTGACACATGACGGCACATGGGTTATATGTGAGCAACGTGTGAGTGGTGTGATGTCACATGCCATGTCACTGCCATGTGAACATATCGTCGACACATGGCATCATGTGAGTTGCATGTTAGTGATGTGCCAACATGCTAATATGTGAGGTATGTGAGTTATATGCCAATGACATGCAACTTACATGCTAGTGGCACACATGCACGGTCGTGTGAGTTACATGATAGTGACACACCAGTAACATGGGGGCATGGCACCAGATGATGTGGGAGGTAGTGGCTAGGCTCCAGAAGACATGGCAGTCAGAGATGCAGCACGCGAAGGCAATGGCAGGTGGTGGTGTGGCCCCTGGAGATGTGACACTGAGAGGTATGATAGGTGGTGGCATGGCACCCAGAGACGTGGTGGGTGCTGCATGACAAGTGAGCACAGAGCAATCAGGATTTATGTCATCACATCACTAGTGGATCATCAAGTCACTCAACTCGCATGTCACCACATGCCATTCATGTTATTAGCATGTAATGTATATGACATCATGTGGTCCTCACATCGTTAGCATGTAATTCACATGACACGTGCATTTCCCCGTGTGACTCACATGATCATCACATGACTGCCATGCGATTCCTATGTGATTTGCACGTAAGTCACGTGAGTGCCACATGCTCAGCACCCGGTTCTCAGTGGTTCCCATGGGATAAGTGCACGATTGTCATGTGAGCACCATTTGATTCCCATGTGATTGGCAGTGTCCAGAGACCTCCCTGAGCGTGCTAAACATATTCTTCCTCCCCCCTCACTCACTGGTTCATGGGAGAAAGACAGACATGAACTTCATTATTGTTATTTACTTTTTCGCCCCTCTCAAGTGTTCTTTCTCAAGGAAGTTCCTCTGGGAGGTTCCCCCTCACTTACTTTTTTCCATTCCAGGTCCATCAGCACTGCTGCCTAAGAAAAACTACTGCAGGCTTTCTGGCAAGAGTGACACCAAGCATGCAGATGCTTCCTACTCATCTATTTATTCACTGGTCTTTCTAGTCAGAATTTGAAGATCTGAAACTGGTTTTTTCTATTTTCCTAAATAGCATTGCTTATGTTCTTATCGCTATGCATCAGGCTGCCTCGTACTACTTTTAATAATGTATGTTCCTAAGAAATATCTTCCAGTTTCCATTTTACCAGTTCTAAAGGACTTATCAACAGGGCATCCCTCCCATCCCAGTCATCACGATTCAGGACACAAACGCCGTGTGAACAACATCCCTTCCAGGTAAGGCGATGGACTACTGAGTGCCTGAGTGGTCCTAAGATGCCCAGGTATCTTTGTGCCTTATTTCGAAGAGTAAGACAGGAAGAGTAACAGGGACACAAGAAAGGCTGCCATACAAGACCGCACAGCAAGTGCCAGTTTCTCAGAGATGAAGCAAGGAGGTGTCCCAAAAAGGCAGATAGGCACACAATTCTGCACCACCTGTCCTGCCACAGCTGAGCTCCAGGGGCAGACAGTTGTACTCGCGTTAGCATTCCAAGAACCAAGCTGAGCGCAAACGATCTAATCACTCACAGCTCAGGGAACTAAACTGTCCACGTGGCTGGTGGGCCGCTACTTGACAGCAAGGGCTCACCTCGTACGCTCTCACCCTTTAAAGGAACTTTCACCAGAAACTAAGGAAGACGACCACTGCATGCCATTAATGGTGCACAGAGCTGAATACACTCAAGTAGCTTCAGTAGGGAAGGGTATAAATATGATGAATAGACAGTGTGCATGGATAGGAGTGATACATATGATAAAATACTTTACAGCAGCCAGAAATAATGAACTAAAATTGCATATGGAAACAAGGAGAGGTCTTTTAAATATAGGGTGAAAAAATGTAAAATGAGTTGTATAGCCCAACATGATTTATGAAAATTACAAGCTTATATTTATAGGAAACACTATACTTTCCAAAGATACATATTAACTAGATTAAAGTAGGTGCTTATAGAAGGAAACAAAAAGAGTGAAGACAGCAGAAACAACTAGGGAAAAAAGAGAACAAAGTAACCAGTCAAACAGTGGGGCTAGACCTCAGGATGTCAGCCATAAGAAACACGATCCTGCTCTACCTGTGTCCCTAAAGTTTAGAAAGCAGTTAAGACCAAATAAACTCAACTGGGACCAGAAAGAAATCAAAGAAAGGGACAAGTAGGTAGCATAGTGGTTAGGGTCCTGAACTCCCACTCGAATATGGTTCGAGTCCCAGACTTGGCAGCTTGAAAATCACACTGGACGTGTGTGTGTGCATGACCAAAAATCCCAGAAGGATAAGGGACTATGGCATAGCTATTCTCCCAGAGCGGGGAGAGGGAGGACTGACATTTCTCCTTTTTTTTTTTTTTTTTTTCAGGAACCATGGCTTCCTCCTTCTTTATTGGATGTTTTGTAGATGTCACACAGGCCTAGAAATTAATTATTTAAAAACTGACCAGGACTAAGGTCCTGGTCCAGAGCTTCAAACCAGAAGCAAAAAGGAATAGGAACAGTGGGGTAGGGGGTACTCCTCCAGCATTACCAAAACCCAGTCAATGAGGATCCTAAGCTCCTTCAGGCCCAAATCCAGGGCCTGAGCACTGGAGCTAACCCTCAGGCACCTCTGTCTGCACCGCTCTTGGACAAGAGAACTAGTGCTGGGCTGGAGAGCAGCATGAGTGGAGTCCAAACATGGAGACACGTAACTGGAAGGACAGGAAATGGACAGGTACTGTCCAGCTGTAGGTAAGACGACAGTGCAGAAAAGGCAGGTTTAAGGGCCAGCGAGAGGCCAGCGGAGCGGTACTGCCGCAGTGCAAGAGTGCAGCCCCAGGGTCCTAGCCCGAGCAGGTGGTCAGGGTAGCAGCTGTAAGTTCCCAGCAGGAGGTCCTGACCCCAGCCCGGGCACAGGGCTCACACACCGTGGGTCCTTTTGGTGAGCTGGGCTCATTCACGAGCTGGGACTTGGGGCGCTTAGTGATTACAGACTAAATCTCTCAGTCCCAAATTCCCTGAGTCGGAAGTCGTGGATGACTAGCACCATACCAGCCTCAAAAATCACGGACGGCTTCTGTCAGTGCTCCGAAGGGCTCAATATCCAGAAGACTGGTGTGCCCACCCAGGAGGGGCATGTAGAGATTTTGCCAGGCCAGCCAGGCCCAGATAAACGTGGCACTTGTGTCCACCTGACAGGTTGTGAATGGGGCTGGCCTGCTGTTTCCCGGTGAAATCATACTGCCCAATGACCCGCCTCATTTCCTCCTCCTCCTTGATCTGAGTAGCACTTCATCAGGCACCCCAAAGGTGAGAGGACCAAGTGCAGCCACTCTTAGAGATGCTGATGGTAACACCTGACCTTGGCATGAGAGTGTTTTCAGATCATCCCATCTGTGGGAGGGGCTCCCCAGTTAGCAACTTCAAGACAGCTGACTTCGCTACTCCACAGGGCCCTTCCAGAGCCACTCGTGTGTCCAGGTCAGTCCCACACCGTAGGAACGGTAGATACAAGGCCCACCCTTTGTATACCTGAAGGTCACATTCTGCACCATAGTGACAGGGAAGGATCCTGCCACACGGAAAATAAAATGGCGAGTGTCTTGTGGCTCATGACCCTCTGTCAGTGCTGATGCCATCATTTTGCTCTTGCTCTGGGCCTGCGGGGCCAGCTGGGCACTGTCACGACCAAAGCTAGCAATGCAGTTCCTTGTGCGCGGTCTGGTCCTGCGCCCAGTGGAGCCTCTTCACCTGGCTCCCCTCCAGCTCTGGTCGCATCCTCACACAGCAATCACAACTATCTGCTCTGCTGCCATTCCTTTTTGCTTCTGATTGTGCACGTGAATGCTGTTGGTACAGACACGATTCAGAAAATCCTGGGGGTGGGAGATGAGGACCAGTATGTGCTTAGCTGCTTGTTCTTCCTCCAGCTACACACAGGCAGGACTGGGTGGGTGGTGAACTCATCCAGGAGCTGCATGAAGGAACAAGTAACAAGAGCTCTGGCAAGAGCAAGTCTCATCCTCCAGCCCCCACCGGTCGTTCAGCTTCTTGTGCCGCACGGCAGCGGTGAAACCCAGCGCAGGGAAGGTCTGTGAGGCCCTCCTGTCTGCCTTGTCAGCATCCGGCTCCTCCAGGTGTTCACGAGCTCCGTGAGCTTCTCACATCCTGTGTCCTCGTGAGCCAGCTGCTCAGCCTCCTTCTCTAGTATGGCTCACGTCAATCGCGCGGTGCCAACTGCACGTGTCGTCACGAGGAGGCATCTCTGGAGTCAGATGGTAGACGCTGCTGTGCTCAGGGACGGGCTCTCATGTTTCCCAACAGCAGAGCAGCACGGGCTTCCCATTCTACAGGAGCCAACGAGGCGCTAGCGATGGGGTGCCCCTGAGTAGTTCTGGGCTGTGGAAGGTGAGTGGCTGCTGACAACGAGGACATCAGCGCTGTTAGGCTGAGAGGCCAGGACAGCAGTGACAGCCCGAGCAGCGGCTTTCTTCACCTCAAAGCCCTCTGGTTCCTCGGTCAGTGAGTCCACTTGTATGGTTTCTCTGCCACTGGCCTCCTCCTCCGCCACCACCTGTGCTTCTGTGATGGCAGCTCCATCCCTCTCAGGTCCCCTCGGGGCCGTCGTCGAGCTTTGGCAGCTTCCTGCTTGGCCGGGTCAGAGGGCAGGGTGATGAGCCACAGGGTAGGTCACTATTCTTTCAGGGAGCTGGGCCCGTCACTCGGCCTCTGATTTCTCTCTCTGTCTCTGTCTAGCAAGCACAGGCGCCCTATGTCAAAAAACAGGGGGGAGAAGAGAAAAAGAACCTGTTTTGTTTTGCTTGTTTTTTGCCATAGGGGGCATACACTCACCAGAGAGAGAAAAGCATGCCACAGTTCCTCTCCTCCATTCTCCTCCTGGGATTTGGGGCATGCACGCATATTTGAGTTTCAAGTCGCCAGGCCTGGGACTTGAACCGTGAAAGTCTAGAGCCTTAACCACCACGCCATCTGCTGGCCCCATGGAAGATGACCTTTAAAGTCTATAAGCAATAATGTAAAGTACGTAACTAAATGATCAAAGTGAGAATTCAATGATTGATTTGCCTAACATTAAGTCTGTAAACCATCCTGAGATTAATCTGATATATTATCCTGGCATATATAAAGGTCCTGAAAATGAAATCACAAACAGGAGCTTAAAATATAGTCTGGAGTAGAGAGTCTACACCAACCTAATTTTAATTTACACCCTCCTTGCCTTAGGGACCGTGTTATAAAACCTTTATCCATGGGCTGAGTACTGTGAAGGAAATGACATCTAAAATCATGCCATCATGCAAAAAATCAAAATTAGAAAGTTCAGTAGAGAAGTCATGTTCAGTAACTGTATTCCTTAGCACAATTATGAAACAGTCTCACTAGAAGAGGGGGAAGGAGACAAAAACCTGAAACGCATTTCATCCTTGAAGAGGACACCAGGGGGAGAAAATACTTCAGCATTCCATGCAACAGAGCAGAGCGGGAGAGCAAGGATTTAGAAATCAATTCCCAAGACATATTAGTCCAATCTCAGTAAATTACAACAGAATCTGTTGATGCTGCATTACAATATAATATATTGCACATAATATATTATAATCTATTACATAGTATAATAGATTTTTTGGGGTGTTCCTAAAAACATAATCTGGCTTGGAAGTGCCATTACACAGCTTTCTCGAACCTGTAAGAAATTATTTAGGGAAAGAGGTGGGTCGTTACTTTTCAAATGTGCAGAACGGTAGAAAGTCAAGCATTTACAAATATCAGACTCAAGCGATACTCCAGTCAGAGAATGTAAAATGAGCAATGGAGACGGAATTGCCGCTGCAGGTCAGCACGCACAATTAACGCGGCGGGGACGGAGCAGCCTCCTCTACCGATCGCGGCCCTGTGCGGTGCAGATCTAATGCAGGCCACAGGAGATTCTACAGAGATCTGACAGCTCCTGTTCTTACTGGATGAAACTTGCTGCATTCATCAGCATAAATAATTAGTTCTCTCCCCATCTGAAGCAAAATTGAGTCTCTTTCCTCATGCTGAGGAAGGAAGCCACAGCCTTCCCTTGGACAATCTTCTGATGCAACCTATAAATAGGTGCTCTCTTTCAAAACTGATGCCTATAGTAAAGAAAGTCTGGGACTTAAAAAGAACCCTTGGGAAGAAATCCACAAAGGTTTGCTTTCCAACTAGCAGCATACTTTAAATAATTAAGCTTTGTAGTAGTTCCTCCTGCATATGCTTAACAGTGCAGCTACGAAACACCACCACGAAACACCACCACGTAGACAATCTGATCTCAGTTATGCATGCCTTCTGAAAAACACTCCCTACACTCAACAAATCTAAAATTAAAAAAGTAGCTCTTTAGAATAAATTCAGTAAGCTTCTAAAAAAACACATCCCATGATAAGATTTACAGATAACAATAGTTAAAGGTTGAAAAACAATCTCCAGGTTGGAACTAAATCATGGTAGATTCCAGAAAATCGTGGCATTTCTATCAATGCTAATATAGGAAACCAAGATAAAATGAATATCTAAATTAATTCTTTAACATTAAATCTTTCAAAATTGAAATACATATTCTTTATGGTAAAACAATAAACCCCGTAAATCTTAAAAAACAATGCTGAGTTTTGAAACAGCAAGTTGCAGAAATGCATGTAACATGTATAATATTGTCAAAATGGAATTTAAAAACTTATAAAACAATCTCACATAATGACACATAAATATATAGATAGCTATAAAGTAAACATAGAGTTGAAAAACACCAAATTCATAAAACTGGCTATTTCTGGTAAGAAGAGTGAAATGAGGGGGAACAGGAGTCTCGACTGTATTGACTTTACGATCTGTAGATCAATAAAGTAAAATATTAAGATTATATAAACACTTGGCAGGTCCTTTATAATAAATAACTTGTATCTATCTGCATGTTTCACTTTATAATTTTAAAAATACAGGGGGCTGGGTGGTGGCAGAGCAGTAAAACCTAACTCTATGAGGCTGACCCTCTAAGGGAGGTTCCAGGTTCACATCCAGAGATGTCCCTGAGCACCCCAGGCATGCGTGAGCCCCCGGGGGCTGCCTGAGCTGGGGATAAACTGCAGCACTGAGATCCTGTCGGAGTTTCTCTCGCTCGCTGTCTCGGAAAATAAACACATGCACACGTGCACGCACATACACACAAATGCATATATATACATCAAATAAATTTACACAAAATTAAATTCCACAAAATTAACTCAAAATAGATCACAGACCTAAAGATAAAACACAAAACTGTAAAACTTCTGCAATACAAAACGGAAAAAGCCAAGTGACTTAGGGTTGGCAATGATTTCTTAGGTATAGCACCAAAAGCACTATCCAAGGAAGAAAGTGTCACGGAGGACTTCAGTAAAATGACCAGTTCCTAGGCCAGCGCTGCGGTGCTGTAGGTAACCACTGTGCAGAAGGAGTTAGATTCTACATGGCCCTCTACGGTTTAAATCCCAGCCCCAGCGGCTTAAACAAGGAGGCCGGGCTCCCTGGCGCACATGTCCAGAATCCCCATGGGAAGAGGACAGAGGACTGCTATGTGACCAGGACCCATTGGGGGGCACATTCTCTCCTTCCCTGTCAATCTCTCTTTCTTGGATAGTGTAATTCCAACTACGTGAGAGTCTGAAAAAGACAACAAAAAATAGACAGTAAAAAGATGAGAGGTTGCCAGGAGTTCCAGAGAGAGATCAAGAGATGAACG
>NW_006159539.1:739033-756935 GCF_000334495.1 Tupaia belangeri chinensis | reverse complement strand
GGGGGGGGGAGAGAAATGAACGAAGTGTTTCCCAGGCAGTGAAAATATTCTGCATGATGCTATTAAGATAGAGACATAACTATATGAATTTGTCAAAAATCCATGATTCTGGGGCCGGTGAGTAGTGCAGGCAACTGGATCCCACACCGCCACCTGCACAGTTGGGAGTCTCAGACTCAGCAGTTTGAGAAACACACTAGGTGTGTGTACGTATGTGCACAAAATTCTGAAAGAGACAAGGCTGAAGGGACTATGGCATGGCCAGCCCCCACGGGTGGTGGCTTCTCACTTTCCCTCAGCCTGTCTGCCTCCTGTCTCTCTCCAGTGAGTGCACATACCCTCTAAGGAAAAAAAAAAATCTATGAGCCTGTACAATATGAGTGAACCCTAATGTAAACTACAAACTAATAATGTATCAATACTGGTCATTAATTGTAACAAATGTCTTCGCTATTGTTTCAACCTCAACTGAATGTACTGCAATTCCTCTGGCACTGGCTACCCAGAGTTAGTGTAGACCCATAGTTAAAGGGCAAGATCCCACACAAGACTGCCTGTACCTCAGATGTCTGCAGGCTGCCTGCTCTTATGATCAGCTGGCCATAAATTCAGGGTCTCCATGACCCCCTCATGTTGAATCATTTGCTAGAATGACTTAGAGAATTCAGGAAAGCACTATGCTTAATTAAAAGAATACACGTGGGCAAGTCTTGCAGGGTCCCAAATGTAGAATTTCTATGCCCCTTCCCATAAGTCAGAGCTCATCACCCTCCCGGCATATGAATGTGTTCATGAACCAAAGAACTTCACTGAGCTTTGGTGTTCCGAATTTTTACTGAGGTCTCAGTGCATAAGCATAACTGATTAAATTGTTAGCCACATGCCTGAACTCAAATCTCCAGCCCTGTTCCCTCCTTGAAAGTGGGTCTGGCCCAGAGTCCCAATCTCATCATATGCTGATCTTCCTAGTGATCGGCCCTATTTTGAAGCTTTCCAGGGGCACATGAGGAATCAGCAGACAGCCTAACAAAGACACACTGACCGCTCCAGACGTTCCAAGAAACCTGAGACAAAAACTAGGGACAGAGAGTATATGTGAACTCTCTGTACTTTCTACTCAGTTTTCCTAAAAACTAAAACTGCTCTAAAAAATACCTTCATATTGGGACCAGCAGTTAGTGTAATGGCTATGTCGCTGGACTCGCACGTAGTCGACCGCGGTTCGCGTCCCAGACCCGGTGGCTTAAAACTCACACCGGGCGCGTGTGCGTGTGTGCCCAAGATCCCAAGAGGAGAATGGTGGAGAAGGGATTGCAGTGTGACCATCTCCTCTGGGGGGCGATTTCTCACTTTCTCTCTCTTTCTGGCGAGTGCACATGCCTTATTGCAAAAACCTCTCAAAAAACAAATAAACAAACAAAAAACCTTCATGTTGTGTCTTAGTCTGCTATTGTCTTGCTAACAGAAATACCTGAGGCTAGGTGACTTATGAAGAACAGAGGTTTATTTGGCTTATGATTCTGGTGCCTGGACAGTCCAAGGCTTGGGGTTTGCATCAGACTAGCCTCTGGTACAACTCAGCTGACAGAAGCAGAGAATGTCTGGCTTGTACAGAGAAACCTGGGGCAGACATCTTCCTTTTATGACAACTTGTTCTTGCAAGAAGCCCGTCTCACAAGAGCTAGACCTCAGTCAAGCTTGCAAGACAGCATAAATCCCTTCATGAGGGTGATGTCTCCATGATCCAAACACCACCCACTAGGCCTCACCTCTTAAAAATCTCTCACACCAGCATTACACTGGAACCAAATTCTAAAAAAATGAACCTTTGGGGAGGGACGAACCCTTATTTAAACCACATCATGCAGCTACATGGATGGAATCACATTTATTTAAAGTCCTACGGGCTTTTATTAGTCTTTATATCTCTTCAACCCAGCAGTGTTCTGGGCACAAATCAGCCATTTAATAAATAGTTATTGAATAACTGGTTGACAATGAATGACTGAATAGCTTTAATTCACAGCTAGATAGCTTCGCTTCTTTTACTGCGAAAAAAACACAACATAAAGTTTACTGTCATCCATTTTAAAAAGTGTACAGTTCAGTAGTGTTAACTATATTTACAGGGCTGGGAGATATCTCTCTAGAATTTTCTATGCTGCAAATCTGAAACTCTGTTACCTATTAAACAATCATTCCATTGTCTCCCTTCTTCGAGCCTCAGTTCATTAGCACACTACTTTGTGTTCTGTGAATCTGGTGACCTTAGATACCGCGCATAAGTGAAACCGTACAGTGTAAGTCTTTTGTGGCTGGATTATTTCACTTAGCGTAATGTCCTCAAGGTTAATCCACACCGTAGCATGTGACAGAATGCCCTTCCTTTATAAAGCTAAATGATCTTCTTTTCTATGTATATACTATACCCAGTATTTTGTATTTCGATTCACCTGTAGGTAGATATCTGGGCTGCTGCTGCTTCTTGACTATTGTAGTAAGTTTTCAAAGCAGTAAGTGTGAGACCACCAACCCTATTCTTTTTGAAAACTGTATTGGCTATTCAAAGTCCTGTGGGATTTCATATGAATTTTAGGATAAAATATTCTATTGAAAAAACAATTCTATTTCTGCAAAGGAGTCACATGGGTTTTGGTGATAACTGCATTGGATCTGTAAACTGCTTGGGGTAGCATTGGCATCTTAATAATGTATGTCTTCTGATCTAGGAGGGACATGGGGTGTATTTCCATTTATTTGTATCTTTTTTTATTTCATTCAGCAGTGTTGTGTGCTTTTCAGTGTTTCACCTCTTTAAATTTATTAATAAGTACTTTCTTCTTTTTTTTTTTTTTTTGAGGGAAATTTTTGCTACAGGGGGTGTGCGCTCGCTGGAGAGACAGAGAGAGGGAAACAGGAAGTGAGAAATCACCCCCCAGGGGTGACGGCCATGCCACAATTCCTTCTCCGTCATTCTTTTCTCAGGATTTTGGGCATGCACACACACACATCTGGCATGAGTTTTAAGCCACCAGGTCCAGGACTCAAACTGCAATCAACTACGTGGGAGTCAAGCGACGTAACCATTACACCACCTGCTCTTCCCCATAAGCGCTTTACTCTTTCTGATGGAACCATTTTCTTAATTTTCTTTTTGTATTATTGATTGTTAGTGTAAAGGAATAATAACTGATTGGGTTATTTCTGTAGCAGCAACTTTGTTAAATAAGTTTCTTAGTTTTAAGGTTTTTTATTGTTATATCTTTCGAGTTTTCTACATGTAATATCATGTCATCTATAAACAGAGGTAATTCTACTTTGTTTTTTTTTTCCAGTTTGGATGCCTTTTATTATTTTTCTTTCTTCTAATTGCTATGGTTAGGACTTCCTACACTATGTTGGACAAAAGCAGCAGGAGTGGGCATCTTTGCCTTGTTTTTGATCTTAAAGTTACCAGTTTTTCACCACTGAGCAAGATGTTAGCTGTGGGCTTTTCATAAAAAGCCTTTCTTATGTTGGGATGGCTTCCTTCTATTCCTAGTGTGTCGAGTGCTTTTTTATTATGAAGAGTACTGAATCTTGTTGAATGCTTTTTCTGCATCAATTGAGATGACAAAATGGTTTTTGCCCTTCATTTGACAAATGGGTAAGTTTTTCAGGAATGTCTTGTTCAATCAAAAACTAATACACACTGAACATTCCTATTCCAAAAATCAAAAACTCTAAATGCTTCAAAATCCAAAATTTTTTGTGTCAACGTGATGCCACAAATGGAAAAGTCTCACAGCTAACCTTGTACAACAGGTGGCAGTCAACATGCTACATACAGAAATACTGTGTCGGACTACCTTCAGGCTACACGGGAAGGTACAGGAGGGTCTTCAACAAGATCATGGAAAATGCATATTGTGAAAAACCTATGCACAAGGTTTATAACTTTTTGTACCAAAGTCAACTTGTACTGTATTCTTCCACAAACATCTTTAAAGTCCCATCATCTATGAAACAGAAATAAACTTTCTGTTTAGATGGGTTCTGTCTGAAAGCTATCTCATTATGGTATGCAACTATTTCAAAATCTGGGGGAAAATTCCGAAATCTGAAGCACTTCTGATCCCCAGTGTTTCTGATAAGGAACACTTCTACTCTCATTTTACACTAGGTTTAACGTTTTTAACAAAATATTTAAGGCGGAATTTAACGACATACATTTTTTGAGCTTTATGAAAGTCCAGGAGTCCCAAAGAGATGAGAAGAAGGGGGTGCTGGTTAGAAGGCAACCTTCAAGGGGAGCACATTTCATAAGTAGCTCAGACTATACATCATACCAAATAAAACTTAAACCAAAAAGGATCAAGGAAAATTAATATCACATTTAGTATCATTAAGACATACATCAATATACAACCCAGAACTGGCGTACTGTTAATATAAACTCATTTAAATCCATAAAAAAAAAAAAAAAGACAGGGTCTCACCATATGATCCTCCTGCCTCGGCCTCCCAGCTGGGACCCCAGGTGTGCATCACCGTGCTTCCCTCTTTTTTGCACAGGGTCTTTCTGAATTGCCCACACCAGTCTGGAGCTTATGACTCTCCTGCCTCAGCCTTCGCAAACTGGTGGGACTACAGGTGTGTGTCTCCAGGCTGGGCCTTTAGTTGGATTGGGAATTGAACCTGGGTCTCCCACGTAGTCCCAGCCTGCAGAGCACAGCATCTTAGCAGGGCGTAACACTGCAGCTGGGTCTAAATCCACTCTTTACAGCCTTCCAGTCTGAGTGTGCACTATATAAAAACTACGGCACAACTACATGGTTAAAAGGAAGCTGCACTGAATGAATTAACAGCTGGGAGAACAAAACAGAAAAGAATTCAACTAGCACTCGTTTAAAACCACCTGCCCCATTCCACGAGTTAACTGAAGGAGCAAGGACTCAAGGACAAGGCCATAAGCCAAAGCTCTGAGGGTCAAAATCATATTTTATAGAATTGTCACTTTCCTCACCAATACTGATAAATAAATTATTAAATATACCCTTTGGCATAATAAAGTCATTTCAATAGAACTAAAAGTGCCAAAGTTTCAATGTCATCTCTTCTGAAAATAAATGTTGCTGCCTTGACTCAAAATTCAAATTGCAGAAGCAGGTCATTACTCTGTTCTATTCTGTTGACAAGTTTTAACTGATTTTATAAACCTAGAATTTGTTTCTGTTCTATAATTCCAGAAAAAAAAATGTTTATGAGAAGGCAATTTCATTCTGCCAGGCTGACAGTGACAGTCCCATGGGGAGAGGCCAACTCAAGCAGGACTGAAGCAGCTGTTAGAAGCCAATTTTCCTACCTGTTAATTGCTTTTGTGACTAGGTTGCACCAGCTCAGACATCCACCTGGCAAGCAGTAAATAGATCAAACGTCACATCTCAAGAGTCTGTGAATTAGGAGGCTTTTCCCTTCCTCTGAAAGTATTTGACTAGGGGAGAGAACAGCAAAGAAAGGGGAAGATGTCAAAAGCACATAAAGATTAATTGCAAAAATATTATTTCACCTTTGTAACTAACCAAAAATAAAAACAAAGAAAGAAAAAAAAAAAAAGCCAGTTGGAAAAGTCTCATCCATTTGGTCACTTAACAAATATTTATTGAATGATCCTGTGGCAGACGCTGGTGCAGGTGCTGGGGACACAGCAATAAACAACACAGAAAGGAGGCCCAGTGTGCCTGGAGTTTCGGGAACAAGGTCAAAAATTGCAGCACGTAAGACATCTAAAAGGTCCCACAGCCATTTCAAAGCCACCAGTTGGGAAGACGAAAATAAAACTAGGACCAATGAGCTATACACAAAATCTCACATTTGGACTAGCAATGACCACCGAGAAACTTTCAACAGGAAAACGAGAAACCCACAAGGGCCAAGTTTCTGAAATCTGATAGGACATACACACCAGTCCTGCTGGAGTCAGTACGTCTGTCATCCCCAAAGCAGGAGTGTTCCAAGCAAGATCAGTATCTAGGGATAGCATGCCTGAACAAGGGGATACCTGAGGCTTAGAGTAGGGAACTTTAGCTGAAGCACAATACTCATAAATGAACTCCAGATAGAAATTAGTGTTCGACTGTGTTTGTCCTCATCCTTGCTTGACCAACACATTTAAGATGGCTCGAAGTTTCTTGTTTTAGTTTTTTTAAATTTCAGTGCTGGCCCAGTCACAGTAGTGTAGTACTAGCACAATGCTCTGTAATGCTGGAAGCCATAGGGAAGATCAGGGCTTGGTTCTCGGGTTGACCTGCACACACTGGAAGCATGTGAATACATACCTGTGATCCTGACTGTCTGGGCAGGATGTGGAAGGATTATGCTTTGAGATCCTGTTGAGAGCTTTTTTTTCCTTTTTTTTTTTTTTGAGAAGTTTTTGCTATAGGGCATGTGCACTCACCAGAAAGACAGAGACAGAGAGTGAGAAATCACCCCCCAGGGAGGATGGCCACACCGCGATCCCTTCTCCTTCATTCTCCTCTTGGGATCTTGGGCACACACACACACACACACACATGCGCCCGGTGTGAGTTTAAGCCATGGGGTCCAGGACTCACGGTCGGCTACATGGGAGTCCAGCGACATAGCCATTACACTAACTGCTGGTCCCTTGAGACCATTTAAAATATATATACCATTTATTTTATTAATTATTATTATTATTTTTTAATTTTTAAAATTTGCTATAGGGTACATGTACTCACCAGACAGAGAGAGAGAGAGAGAAAGTGAGAAAGCAAGCCACCAGGTCCAGGATTCAAACTGCAGTCAGCCATGTGAGAATCCAGTGCAACCACCAAGCTGCCTGCTGGCTCCTCTCTCTCTCTCTCACGAAATAAATAAACTCCATTAAAAAAATTAATCAATGGCTACCATAAACACTACCATACCATAACATAAACTTTCAGAAATTACATAAAATTTTTATGTTTAACACTCTTCCTAGAAATACAAAATACATTCAGATTATTTTAATTTTTAAAAAAGTATATAATCTTTTACTTCAATGGCAAACATAAAACAGCCTTTATGTTTAAAGGCATTTAACACATTAAATGATACATTAAAAAAAAACACAGCTATTAAAAAAAGTATTAGCTCATCTTATTTGAAGGACAAACTATTTTTCAGCACTGAAAGATTCCTAGACATTCTGGACATGTTACCTAATGCTAAGAAGACATTTTGTAATGGTGCTATGATGTTAAAAGTCTTAAACTGTATCTGCTGCTATCAAATAGAAGCATTTTCTATGAAAGCAACTTTGGTGAGGTACTGTTTGTTTTGAGGGAAAACAATAGCAGATCAAAAATTTGCTTTAGCTCTCCATTCACTTAAGCCACAAGATTTTTTTTTAAAAATGAACAATGGCATAAGAGACCCGTGCTAAATTCTGACCTTGCCTGTGCAACCTCTCTGAGTATGTTCTCAGTACAATGTGACTAAGACTACCTTCCCTCACAAGATAAGAATATTAAATGAAGCAAAGGGGGTAAAGATTAATGAGCTCTAATCTTATTATAATGGCAATCACAGAATTAGCAAGGGGAATAAGGGCGAACAGATGATTTTTAAAAAGGAAAAAAATAAATTATGGGTTGTAAGAGCTGAACACAATGGAAACAGCACTCCTTGAGCTGATATAAAGGCCAAAGTGTTTTGTTTCACCTCTAAAGACACAGAAGCTCCGACAGCTAAAGGGGCATCCCATAGTTAAAACACAGGCAGAAAGGGCCTAAGGCCCAGCTCAAACTCCTAAACGTGGTATACACTTTATAGAGCACCTTCACACCTCAGATCCAGTCCGCCTTTACAACACGATGGTTAGTTGGACTCATGAGAAAGCCCAATGCAGAAAGCTCGGCCAGCCAGTTAGTGATGGAAGCAGGACTAAAACCTATGCCACTGAACGTGGAGTCTCTTAATACAGATTGAAAGCCTTCCTTGTTCAGTTGACCAAAACAAAAAAGCATGCCTTAGCAATCATTCTTTTATTCAGCTCATTATTTTTTAAAGTTACATTCTAAAGACATAAATATTTCCATGCTGCGTTTAACAGAATCAATCATCTTTTTAACTATAAAATACTCATAGAAATAGTAAACCAAGTTCTCAAAGGCAAATTTTTGGATATATTTTCCAAATGAAATTCTCCATTGATACTAACTTAGCAAAAGGTAGTAAGAACTATTTTTACTCTGTTTGTTCTTAGATTAAACAGCATGGCTGGGTACTGCACTGAATATTTTATCATATTCAATCAAGCAGTCCATTGTGTTTCTATCATTAACAACCATAATATTCATATACTTAAAAAATTACTTAATCAATCCTCTCAACTGTTCCTTCTTTCTTTGCACATAGGATTTTTAAGCTAACCCTTCTATAAATAGGTCAATCAGTTGCTGTACTTAAGTCAAGATGATGCACTTTGATAAAAAATAACTATGCTACAAATACTGAATAATTGTGCAGCTCAAGGGACAGATACAGGCTGGGACTGACTAGAAAAAGGATTCAAGTGAACATGAGCCAACTGAATAGCACAGCATCTAAATAACGGTCCCATTTACAATACACGTGTTGAAATGTCACTAAGACGGTATCTGCTTCATATTCTACACCTGTGTTTTAAAAGGATCCAGCATTGCAGGATGATGTTCAGTCTAACAGAACATGGAACAGTAATGCAGGAAGTAGTAGCTGAGCCACCATGATGGTTTTTAGAACATTTGTGCAAACGTAGTAAGAGTGTGCAACCAAACAGGCCTTTGTCCGAAGCTGCTTCCAAAGATGTAAAAATCCAGCCCATATGCATAAAAGTAACCCCTGAGTTTTGCAACTAGTAACTGGTAACACCATGGTTGGGCAGGTGAGAACATAACAGAACCATAAAGCAATACACAAATGAGCAGCGAGCACTCACACCAACTTTATATGAACAAGAGAGACCCACCAATGTGTAACTTGGGTGAGGAGAAAGCACTCTTGAAATAGAGTCAAAGAGTGGCATCAAATCAGCTGCTTAGCTCAGTTTACGGGACTTCACTTGGACCCAGCGAGGACTGTGGCTAGCCAGGGGTCACCCTAGATGCAGCAACCTTTCTGGAGAATAACTTAAGGGAAGCTCTTGTGTGTCTTCTGAGAATGTGTTCAGATAATAAACTACATTTTAAAAAATGAATAAGTAATTATATATCTTTTTGTCCCAGTGTTAAACCTATAGTATACTCTTTGGGTAAGCAAAATAGTTAAGTATGCAAGAGTGTTACAGATTTGACCGAAAAAAAGAAAACAAGGCCCAGTTTATGACAAAGCATCCCTACAGATTACACTAGATTCCCTCAGCTTCCTCAGCCATAGCTTTATATGAGCCTCTGTATTCAGAATGATCAGACTGAAGCATCACATGGATCAATAAAGACAAATTCTATACCGCCCATTTTGTTTTATATCAAATTATCAAAATTCGGTAATTTGTAACTGGCTGTTAAACAGCATCATCAATTACTAAATATTCCATTCCTCAATCACCTTGATATCCGAGAGTTTAGCACAAACAGGGCTCTATTTAGAGCAATTCATACGTAAAACACTCCATTCATTTTGCTCTTCATTCAACACACATCCATCAAGCACTTACTGTGGGCCAGGCCCTTCTGGTGTTGGAAACACTATGGCAAATCAAGGTAGTCCCTGCCTTTGGAGGCAGAGGGCATGGCTTATAGACAGGCAAGCATTATATAATGAGGTGAGTGCCGTAACAGAGATGTATATAAATCCCAATGGAAATACATGAGGGAGAAAGACTTCTTACTTTCTTGAGGAGGTAAAGAAAGGCCAGTCAGACCACCTAATATTTTGGCTGTGTTACAGACCAGGAGGCATTTGGGAGACACATGTGAGGCTGTCTGTAAGGAAAGGGATGCGACAGACACACGGCCGTGCAATCTGTGCAGTCCGGACGGAGTACGCACTCGGCATGGCAACAGCACACTCTGACAACAGGCAAACGTGCAGAAGTAAGTGGTGATCAAAACCACGCACCTGAAGTCCTCAAGAGGCCGCGTTAGGAAGGACGGACTTTGCAAGCAATTGGGCACTGCAAGGTTTTGAGCGTGACTGTGACAACGGCATGAGAGTTAGGGAAACCTTTCTGATCATAAGACAGAAGGATAGACTAGAAAGAATAAAGTCTGAGGGTAAGCAAATCTGGCAGACCTAAAGGTTATTGAAATGGCTACCACCCACCTTTAGATCAAGGCAACGGGAACTGGCCCTCTCGTAGCCACACTTCTCCCCAAGTGGTGAGCGGGGCAGAGTTAAAGAAAGTGTTTTACAAGGTCAGACCTCTAGAGACCAATTCCTCCCTGCCTAGAACCCCAGGATCCCCAGATCGAACGGGCTGCGCCCACTCCCTGGGCAGGCTGGCATGCAGGGGTGTGCACGGCCAGCCCTGAGAGGGAGCCAAGCTGTCCAAGGGAAATGAGCGCTGTGGAGGGGGCTTGAACATTCTGCTGCAACCTAAAACAATATTTTTTAACTTATGAAAATATATATATTTAAAGAATGTACATTTTTTTAAAATGAAGAATTAGCAATTTCATACCATATTCATGTATAATTGAATATTTGTGCCTGGAAACCTAAGGCTGTTTATGATATACACTATTGATCTAAACTTTTTAAAATGTCAATGTTTTGAGAAGATTTGCAATAATCCCATGATAGAAACAAAAAAAAATTCCCTGTAAGACAGTCAAATGGAAGTCAAGGTCAACTCACTAGAAAGTAAAAGGTACTGAAGACAGATATACCAGCCGGGTGTTGATAACAGCTTGGTTCAAAAACACAAAACTAAACATTTAGCGAGGGCTCAGCAAGTGGACTAACGGCAGGGATCTGTTACACACAAACGAGCTATTGGATTATATTGCTCTTCTCATTAGTGGACAGAGATGCATTACCTTCACATGAAATAAAAGCTCTGTGAGCAAAACACTGTGGCAAGCATCTGCTGGCTAATGACAAAGAAAACCACGGACCCTCTGAGGCCCATTTCCCTCCCGCTGTAAGCAAGGAGCAGCAAACACAAGCACCGCGGTTCGATAGCAACAGCAAATGACCATGAAAAAGAGGCTCCTCCAAATATCAATCCCCCATGTTACACAAGACACAGGAAAGGTAACTCTAAGCAGGTACAAGTCAAAAAAATACAACTGCATTTTATTCTCAGTCCGCTTCTGCTTTCTACCAACACGCATGACAAGGAGGAGGGTGGATCTGAGGAAGACACTTGAAAACCCCACACTACAAACTGGGCATTAGTCTTGTGCATTCAATCACGTACGATAGCAGTTACCTTTCCCATCTCTATTTCACTCTCTCTTTTCCTCCCCACCCACTCTATCCGGAACAGTCTCAGATGATCCAAGACCTCTGCTACTACGTTCTCCGAGGCCCGCCCGTGCCCCTCGCTCCTGTGTTGAACTTTATTATGCCTGTATTTTTCTCGGACTAGCACACGACCCGATGAGTGAACCACACTTACAAAAGCAGGGTGCTAACCTCACAGAAACCTCAAACCTGCAACATTGTGGGAGCAAGCGTGAAGGGCCTGGAGGATCTCACTGGAAAGAGCGTGATGAGTCTCGAGGAGGCTCCTGGAAAGGCCTTAAACGAGAGCGGGTAACATGTTATCAGAAGCCGCAGGAAAGCAGAACCTTGGTATGTAGTGGCAGAAATTTTAGCAAAACTATTGCCGCCTGTGATAAGAAGAGAAAATGTGCGTAATGAACTGTTACTGCTGCCTAAGTTCATTTCCAAGCAGAATGTCCAAAATGTCAACTGGTTTCTTTTACATGTAGAGTGTCAGGAGCAGATAACGATGAACTAAAGAAAGTACTCATTTTCGAGCAGAATTTAGAGATCATAGAAAAAAATCAACAACTGCTGGGTTCAGAATAAAACTATTTCTCATCCACTCTCTCTTACGGTAGAGAAAGCTCCGCATAAGAAAAGGTCTGGGGACAAAGATCAAATACAAGACACAGAAAGGAAAATCTGAGGCCCAGCAGATGGTGTAATGGTTACATGCGTGACTCCCACAAGGCTGACCAGGGTCCAGACCCAGTAGCTTGACACTCATGCTGGGCCCACGTGTGTGCATGCCAAAAATCTTTTTTTTTTTTTTTGAGAGGTTTTTGCTATAGGGCGCGTGCGCTTGCCAGACAGACAGAGAGAGACAAAGAGACAAAGAGACAGAAAGCAAGAAATCACCCCCCAGAGGGGATGGTCACACTGCAATCCCTTCTCTTCCATTCTCCTCTCGGGATCTTGGGCACGCACGCACACGCGCCCGGTGTGAGTTTAAGCCACTGGGTCTGGGGCTCGAACCACGGTCGACTACGTGGGAGTCCAGCGACATAGCCATTACGCTAACTTGGGGGTTGATTTCTCACTTTATGTCTCTATGGAGCGTACATGCATCCATAGCAAAAATTTCCCTTTAAAGAAAGAAAAGAAAAAAAAAGGGGGGGGGGAAGGGAAATCTGGTCTCAAGATAGAGATGAAGCCAAGACTGTGAAAACCTTTTACAGTTTCTCTCCTGGCTTCCCCTTCTTGATTTTCTACCCAGTATCCTTTCTGCATTTGCCACTAGATCTGGATGTCCCCAAGGATTCTGCCCTCAACCATGAACTATTCCTTCTTTAACCATGCCCTAAAATCTATCTTCAAAATCTCTCTTCTCTTCCCCCCCCTTTTTTTTTGAGAGATTTTTGCTATAGGGCGCGTGTGCTCGCCAGACAGACAGAGACAGAGAGACAGAAAGCGAGAAATCACCCCCCCCGGGGGGGATGGCCACACCGCAATCCCTTCTCCTCCATTCTCCTCTCAGGATCTTGGGCACGCATGCACACGCGCCCAGCGTGAGTTTTAAGCCACCGGGTCCGGGACGCGAACCGCGGTCGACTACGTGGGAGTCTAGCTACATAGCCATTACGCTAACTGCTGGTCCCTCTCCTCTCTTTCTCAAGCCTCACCTCCTTCCAACAACTGCAGACAGACCTATCTATCACTACTTAATTATCTCACAGAAACCACAGACTAAGTATTTCCAAGTCCTGTCTCGTACCTCACAAGTTTCGCCTAGACCTGCGTGTGCACTGGGAATAAGCAGCACCAGTACCCACATAACTGCTCAGAAGGCCTTCCTGACTACTCTGCTTCCTCCAGCACTCCCGCCCCGACCATCTAACCAGTCACCCATTTCCATGGATTCTTCCTTTCAAACCTCTCTGGAACCTACCCCTCTTCAATGTATCTCCTGGCTGGACCACATTGCTTTTCAAGTGGACTCTCCATTCCAAAATATTTTTAATACTATTCTCAAAACCATCTTCTTAAAATAAAATATTAGCCGTGTTAATCTCCTGCTTGAAGTCCTTGTATCGCTCCCTATCTAAACCCTCTGATCCGGCTTACAAGTAGGCACTCTGTGATCTGGCGCCTCCCTACAAACTGCCCCTACATACCGTTCATTTCAGCCACAGTGGTTATGGAGGGGTGCCTTTCTCTTTGCCTAGAATACATCGTGTCCTGTTATGAATTCAAAGAACTTTTCTGTGTATTAATTTAATCCAACAATTACAGAGCACCTACTCTGTGGCAAATCTGACAGGCCCTGTGCCCAGCTAGAAGTAAGAAAATAAATGAGAAACAGGATCTGCTTCATCTCTAGAAGCACACAGTCTAAAAAGGAGTACAGCAAGTCCAGCACAGGGTATAATGGAAGGTAGTCTGGTGGGGTAGACAGATTCTGGGAGGGCGCAGAGATACGACAGGCAGTAACAAAACCACAGAATAAACACGGTCTACTCTCCTGGAGCAGCACGTCTCCTTGACGTTGGGAATTTAAAGTGCTCTAATACGAATACACTTACTATAAGTAGAATGCAAATTTATATACAAGATTTAACAAAGATTCATGGTCTCTTTTGGGCAAGAATGACTATTTGGGGGTCAGAATTTAAAGTAGCACGACCAAGCAGAAGAACCACAAGATCAGAGATCTCTAGAACTGAGCAGGTCACACTACCTGAAAGGCTTCACTTGGCCTAAGTCATCCAAAAGCCAACCCTGGCTGAATGAATACTCACTGAGGCACTACCAGACGGTCAAAAAGTTTCTGCAGAACCTTTGCTAAATCCATCCCGTACCTCCACACAGCCTCGAGAAGGGGGCTTCAGATCTGGTGTGCAAGAAGTCTAAAAAATGACAGAGGAGACTTGAGTCCGCCCATCATTTGATCCAGATTCATGCTACCCACAATTATGTAAAAGAGGTCTAAGAGAACAAGGTTGCTTCTAATTCGTGTAAAGATGCTGAATTAGAAAAACTGCTGACCCTCTCCCAGAATACTAGCCTGGGAGAAGTAATATGAGAAAAATGGAGAGAACTATGAGAAACTCCTGGGGTGACCAGCACCCATTTTGAAACGGGATATGTGGAATGGTGGCTTTGGCCTAAGACAAGAGGCAGCCCAGCAACACTGTGAGATGACAAGCCAGAACAAGAACTCCTGACGGCCTGTCTCACTTCTCTTGTGTCCCAGCACCCATGTGCACACAATCTGGACTCACATGTGCGTTACTCAGACATCTGGTCTCGGGTACTCCGGGAAATAATCAGGAGCTGAGAAAAACAGTTCAATATGCACAAGCCTTCCCCCTCCACTCCTCCAGCCCATACCCAGGACTAAGCAACTACAGTCTGAGGACCTTCTTCCTCTTAAACCAGCTTAAGAGAATGTCGTGTGGGGTGAGAAGGGACTGCCCGAGCTTGCTGATGCCTGGAGGTCGCTAACTCTTGCACCTGCTATCAATGCAACTGATAGAAATCTGACCTTCCCCACACAAGCAGTGTCTGATGAAACAAAATATCAAGTTCCAAAAGAGTAAGTATAAAACAACATACAAAATATCAAGTACCAAAAGAGTAACTATAAAGGACATGTATCCTCTGCTCTGGTTACTGTAACAAAGTAACAAACCAGGATGTTCAAAGAGAAATGTCTTTCCCCACAGTTTTGGAGGCTGGAAGTTCAAGACGAGGGTGACAGCTTGGCCTCTAGTAAGGGCTCTCTTTCTGACTTCCAGAGAGCCACCTTCTCACTGTGCCCTCACATGGCGGGACGGAGGGACAGTACGCTTTCTGTTGTGTCTTATACAAAGGGCACGAATCCCACTGGAGCAAGGTCCCACCTTCATGACCCCTTTTAAAACTAATTATCACCCAAAGACCCCATCTTTTAATACCATTGCACTGGGGGCTAGTGCTTCAACATATGAATGTCGGGGAGACACAGACATTCAGTACCAACCACCATGTTTAAAAAAAAAAAAACTGAAATTTGATCCTAACATCATAGGACATGAAAAATCAACACCAGATGGATTAGGGCTTTACCAGTAAAACAATTTTTAAAAATTTAGTGAAAGAGAAGACACTCTTTAGGCTCAGAGGAAGGAAAGATTTCTTAAATAGGACACGATAATTTTGACTACATTCAAATAAAAATTATTGTTCATTTAAAAAATACCTTAAAGACAGTGAAAACACCAAGTTACAAACTGGAGGAAAGAAAGTGCCATACGTACAACTATGATGCACTATTACAAAGAACATATAAGGCAATAAATATGCTCTCACACTCACAAACTAGGGTCAGGAAACTGAGTGAAAGACAGTAAGGAGACATTCCATGGTACATATTACAAAAAATGTATGTTCAACATCACTGTGGAAATCAGGGACGTTCAAAAGATCACTTTTCTGAAAAAAACAGTAGAAGGTTTTGAAGTGGAAACACACACACTCACACAGAAGACTAGTGAATGACCTTCCCAGCTCATGGCTCCATTACCTTCCATTTTAAAAATGTTCAACTCTCTAAGTTGCAGAAAACTGATGGTAATGCAAATTATTCTTGTCTACAGAAAAGTAAATTTGTTATTTCCAGTGGAATTGCTACTGATAACTGTCTAGTAGACAGATCAGTTTTGTAACTGTTTGAAAAATCTATTACAGCATTCCTTTTCTGCATATAAATGAGCTCTTTGAATTTTCCTTTGAAATGGCTTTAACATCTTACCAGTTTCCTCATTAATTAATGAATTAAATAAAATAGATGACAAGTGTTCATTTTGTATGTGTAAGAGAGTTATATTATACCTTTTCTTAAAAATGACCCTGACATCACAATTAGAATTCAACATTACCCATTTATAATTTATTTTTAAAAATAATCTCAGCAAATGAGCAAAAAAAAAGGAGGTGGGACTTCCTCAACCTGAGGATACCACCACACTTAGTGAAAGAATGAAAACTTCCCCGTAAACTTAGAAAGGAGCTACCAATGTCTGCTCCGACCACTTCTATCTAACACTGTGCTGAAGGGTCTAGTCAGTACAATACAGCAAGGAAAAGACACCAGACGTACAGACTGATAGATGCGGAACTAGCAACACACATCAGAGATACAAGTGGAGTTCAGAAAGAAAAGAAGTTACCAGAATTCTAGAACTAGTAAAGGTCAATATGCAATATTCAGTTCTATTTTTATATACTAGTAGTGAGCAACTAAAAATAAAACCCTTTAAAATGCCATGATAATAGAATTAAAAAAAACAGTGCAAAATCTATATAATAAAAAATTAGAAATATGGCTCTGAGCAATGTAGGACAATCTAAATAAATGGAGAGAGATCCTGTTCATAGATTGTTAAAATGTCCACTCTCTTCAAATTAATCTATGGCTCTAACACAGCCAAGCACAACTGTGACACTCTTCTCATTAGGAAACAAAAAGCTGATCCTAAAACTTCCATAGAAAAGTGGACTCTAAACCTTACATAAAAATACAAAGGAACAGCTAAAACAAATCTTTACAAAGAAAAAAAACTGGAGGATTTACAATTTCTGTTTTCAAAACTTGTGAAAAAGTTACCTTAGTCAAGATAGTATAGTACTGGCAAAAAGAAAAAGATAATCGATGGAACAGAAGATAGAATTCAGACTTACAAACATACAGTCAACTGATTTTCGATAAAATCATCCAAGCAGTTCAATGAGGAAGAGGAAGCTCAGCAAACAGAGCAACAGTAACTGCATGCATAGAGAGGATGAGCTTCCACTGGAGTTACACTTCGTAAGAAGCGTTCATGTGGGTTAGACCACACACCTAAACACAAAAGCTAAAGCAATAAAGCTTCCAGAAAAAGACATCGGAAATTATCTTTGCAACCAGAGTAAAGGTTTCTGAAACAGGACTCAGGAGAAAATAGCTCATAAAAGAAAAAAAAGTTAATAAACTTGATTTTACAAAATTTACATTTTCTGCTCATTGAAAGGCATCATTAAGAAATGAACAGGTGGCACAAGCAGTTGGCATAATGGCTATTGTCGCTGGACTTCCATAGAGTCAACCACAGTTTGAGTCCTGGACCCCATGGTTTAAACTCACGCTGGGCGTGTGCATGTGCGTGCCCAAGATCCCGAGAGGAGAATGGAGGAGAAGTGAGTGCGGTATGGCCATCCCTCCTGGGGGGTGATTTCTTGCTTTCTGTCTCTGTCTTTCTGGCAAGTGCATGCATCCTATAGCAAAAGCCTCTTAAAAAAAAAAAAAAAAGAAGAAGAAGAAGAAATGAGTAGGCAAGACACAAACTAGGAAAAAATATCCACAATACGTGTATCTGACACAGGATTTACATCCAGTATGTTCAATAAACTCTTCTTAGTAGGTAGACAACCCAATTTTAAAAGTGGTAGAAATCACAACGGTGGTTTCCTTTGGTGAAGAGAAAGA